>NC_050573.1:13804755-14154755 GCF_011100635.1 Trichosurus vulpecula
TCATTTTATAGATGAGGAAATTAAGGCCGACAGAAATGACTCGTTCAAGGTGTCAGAGCAGGATGGGAAAGTGAGCTGAGCTCCATCTCTGGTGCTCTCTTCTCTTAGTCATGAGTTCAAAAGGACAATGTCACAAGATATAGGATGCATGGCTAGAAACGATTGTGCTAGAATGGGATCTGGAGGTCTTAGTGGACTGTGGACTCAGCCTGTGTCCATGATGCGACACGGCAGCCACAGAAGCTAATGAGGCCCTTGGCTGAAGGGCCACATGATGGGGAGGGGAATCCCAGGGGCCTCTCTCCTGGTGGGACCAGGCATGGAAGGCAATGACCAGATCTGGTCAGCACAGTTGAAGAAGGCCATCAGTCGGCTGGGGGGCTTTTAACGGAGGGTGACCAGGCCAGAATTTGGCTTAAGGTCAGGAAAAACTTCCTAAGTATCTGAACCATCCCAAAGCAGAAAGGGCTGCCTGGGGAGGCAGTGAGCTCTCCGTCGTTGGAGGTCTACAAACAGAGGTGGGATACCCACTTGTCGACAGCATGTGTGGTTAGGGATGGACTGGACTCAATGGACGTTGAGGCCTCTTCCCGCTTTGATGTTCCAGGGGCCTGTCCTTCCATTTGTCACAGTCTCGGTCAGAGGGCTCTCTGCCTGGCCTTCTTGGGCCACTCAGGCTAAGGATGGGGCTCGGGCCTGCACTCCTGTGAATCCCCCCAGGCTGAGGCCTGGGCCCTCTGGAAGCCTTCTTGGATGGACACATGGGCCCTTCCTGGGCCCTGCCCCAGTCGCACCTCTGGGAGTGGGCCTGAGCAGGCCAGGCCGGGTAATGCTGGGGGCAGACCTCACTCCTTCTTCCCAAAGCTCCAGGGCCCAGGAAGCACTCTGGAAGTGACCCTGGCCTCTGTCCAGGGACTCCCCTTCTCTGGGTCTCAGTCCCTTCATCTGAAAATGATAATATGTTATGGTCCCTTTCTGTTCCAAATCCCCTTAGAGTTCCCCAATGTATGTTTTCTTTCCATCCTGAGGTAACTTCACCCCCATTTTACAGAGGAGCAAACCGAGGGTCTGTGCGGGCAAGCAAAATGGGCTCTTAGCACTCAGTTCAACCAAGTGCCCTGGAAGAGTTTGGTTTATTTCCTTTGAGTGATTCAGTGCATTTCATTGAGTCTTACTAGGCGCTAAGCCCCAGGCTCTAACCCCTATTAGGTGCTAAGCCTATGTGGGTATGAAGCTTCCAGGGTCCTAAGGGGAGGGGCTAACTCCAGAGCCAATCATAGGAGCCTAAGTTCTGGTCATTCAGATGATGTTTGATGATGTCTGAAACGGTATAAGAAGAGAAGACAGAGCCATTCGCGCAGGGCTCTCACTCTTGGTGGCTTGAGCTGCGGAGACTCAGGACAGTTGTAGCTAAGAAGCCCTCCAGCTCGTAAGCTGGATGCTGGGACTTTGTTAAACTCTGGTAACTATGTATTGGGATTTGAATCAGACAAGGTCTGTCTGTCGATGTTTGTACTTTGTATTTGCTCTGAAGTTCAGGGTGCTGGCTTTTTCCCCTGAACTAAGAGAAACGTATTTATGTGCTGGATTAAAGTAAGCCTGTCAACCCCTTCACCTTGCTTTCCTTATTAAAGCAGATCAAAAGAACCTGGGCTTTGGCAGTGTGCTGGTAGCATGCTTGCTGTTGGGCTTGTGTTGGTCTTTCACCCTCACAACAGCTGCTAGCCGGATTGTTGAAACAGGGTCCCAGAGGTGAAACAGTTTGGGACCTGAGCCCTCTCCAGGACTCCTTCTGACCTGACGATTCTTCCTTCTCCCCCCCGCCCCCTCAGGGTAGGGGAGCCCCCATCCCTGCACCATCTCACCTGCTCTTCCATCTGTATCGTATCCCTGGCCTGCTGCAGAAGACTCTGGGCCCTGGCAGCCACCGGGCGTGGACGCCAGCTGTGATGGGGGTGGAGTGGGGAGAAAGCTTTAGGACCCCCTTCCAGGAACCCTGCCCACCCTGCCCACTTAGCCAAGCAGGGAGCAGAGTTCACCCGGATTCTAGTCCTGTGTTAAGCAGTGTGACGGCAGGGAAACCTCCAGACCTCCCTGAATCTCAGCATCTCCATCTGGGCAACAGGAACACCCAGTTCACAGGGCACTTGTGGGAATCCTATCATAGGCCGGAAGCCCAGGAAGGGCATTTTAGAACCTTCGGGTCCAACCCACCTATCTCACAGATGGGGAAACAGAATCTAGAAGGGGCGGCTTTGGCCCTCCACAGCAGAGCCATGCTATTGTTAGGCCCCGGGAAAGTCTGGCCTTCCTTCCCCGCTTCCACACCCTCACCCCCCCTTCCCTGGGGCCCACCAGGGATCCACACCCACCCTGCCCCTTTGCAGTTCCCGCACGGCCTCTCCCAGGGTTTTAGCTTGCTGATGCACATCCCAGAGGCGGCGGCGGGTGGCCTCGATCAGGGCCCCGAGGAGCGCCAGCCCAGAGCCAGGACTCCTGGGAGAGAAGAGACAGTCAGGGGGGTGGGGAACATGGGCTCGAGCTGACTGTGTGACCTTGGACAGGTTCTTATCTGTCTCTGGGCTGGGGTTTCTTCCTCTGAAGTAATCCTATGGCCCCTTGGATCCCGAGAGTGGCAGGGCTAACCTTTCCTGTGTCTGCCCCTCTCCCGCCTGCGTTAGGGGAATCCTTGGGGAAGCCTAAGCCCAGAGAGAAGTATCTGGGCTCCTGTCCTTGGGGGCTTACCCGGGCCTGGGAGCTTCCACAGGCATCAACTGCTGCCGTCTCCCACTTGTGCCAGAGTCTTCCCGGGCTACCTTGTGCCTGGTGTTCATAGTCCCCATAACTCCAAGCCGACCAGGGCCTCCACCCTGAGGAGAGACCCAGGACTCCTCCTTTCCTCCTCTGGGTGCGCCCCCAGCTACCCCCTCCTCCCTGGTCCCATGACAATCTTGGTATCCTGGATTCCCAGTGGGAAGGGGATAACAGCCAGAAGAGTGAGATTGACGTGGCCAAGGCCCTTTTAAGTTGTCGTCCATGTGGTCCTCACAACAGTGAGGTATGTGCTGTTGTCCTCCCCACTTTACAGATGGGGAAACTGAGGCACACCAAGGTTCAGTGATGTGCAGACAGCAAGTGTCTGAGGCAAGATTTGAACTCAGGTCTTCCTGACTCCATGTCCAAAGCTCTCTCCACTGTACCACCCATTGGTCTCATGATTGGAAGGCCCCCCAGGTCTCTCTTCTGTCCTCACTGCCCACTTGACTCCTGAGTCTGTGGGATTCTTGTTTCCCAGCCCCTCTCTGGGGTCCCAGGGTGGGCAATTTAAATGTGGCTCATCTGGAGGAAAGGAAAAGACCACAGCCCTTGTCCCAGGGGAGATATGGGGGCTTTGGGAGGGATAGGAGAGTAGAGAGGAGGTCCCTCAGGAGCTCTAAGCCTCAGCTCTGCCTTGGGGGTCAAGGCCTGAAACTCTCGGAGTGAGCTTCGGGGCTTGGGGCCCTTGGGATGGGAGGAAGGGTCTCACCTTCATCTTTTCCGGTTTCTTGCTCCATTTCCAGAGCTTGGGGTCCCCTAGGGTCTCCTGCTCTTTTTTAAGCCCTTTTCTGTGGCTAAGGCTAGAAAACACAAGGTTGTAGGGAGCTGCTCAGAAGTCTCCATTCCCTTCCCAGGGCAGTCCCAGGCCCCTTCCCTACCCTTCCCTCACCTCACCTGGGCTCCTCTTTCTGGGAGCTGGAAGATCTGTATCCCAGTGGGGAGGATGGGAGTAGAGATTCAGGGTCCCTACCCCAGAACAGCCTGTGATTCTGGGGCCCTGAAGAGAAAGGAACAGGGTAGAGAGAACAGGACCAGGTGTCCCCCTGCCTTCCCTCCCACGCCTGGGGCCAGATGGACCCACCTTACCTGCTAAAGGCCTGGAAAGCCACCTCAGGCCTGGGGCCTCCCAGGCTGGAACATCAGGCAGGAGGTTCAAGGGCAGCTCTTTGTCCCAATGGACTCTTCTATCGTGGGGAGAAGGGGAAAGAGGAAGCCGAGGATTCCCACTCCCAGAGTGGAGGCTGGGTCCCTCAAGGCCCCCACTCTGGCTTCTCGCCGGCCCAGTTTCACAATCGGTTTTGTGTCTCCGCTTCTCAGGGAAGCGGTCTCCTAAGTGGGGCCAAGATCTACTGCCTGCAGTGCCTGGTGCTGCTGGGCCCAACCTGGGGCTGGGGTCTTCTGGGAGGGATGAACACTTTGCTGGTCCTTCCTCCTTGGGGGGCTGCTGGTGGCCCGGGGAGCAGAGGGGCTGGGGAGGAGACCTCTGGCTCACCCGGGAGATGTGGCCTCCTAAGGACTCAGGGCTCCTGCTGTGGGCCCCCTCCTCCTGCTCCTCTTCAGACAGCCTGGCCTCAACCAGGGCCTCTTGGAAGTGGGCAGCAAAGTCCTCTGTACAGATGGAGCCTGAGCTGGAGGGGCTGAGCTCTCCTCCACTGGGGGCCACTGAGCCCAGGAGCTGGGTCAGCCTCCAGACATATTGGTCTTGGTGACAGGATGGCCTGGGGGACTCTGTATCGTATGTCAGAGAGAGGGCACGGTCAGACAGGGTGGCTGGGAGAGAGCAGTGGGGGGAGGGTCAGAGTCATGGTGTTGGGGGCACAAGATGGGAGCGTGTGGGGAGGGGGTGGGGGTGGGTCTGTTCCCTCCTTCTGTTTGACCCTGCGCTTGGGAGTCGACATCCCAGCTTTAGAAGGACCTCATGGCAGGGGCACGGGGCCTCTGTCCAAAAAGCAGGCTCAGCACAGTCTTCCCGTCTCCACCTGTGACACTGCTTTGGGACTTCGGAGCTCACCAACCCTCCACCCCCAGCTTCCTTTGTGGACTGTCTCCCCTTTAGATTGTCAGCTCTATGAGGGGAGGGATTGGCTTTGTTTTTGTATCTCCAGTCCTTGGCGCAGCGCCTGGAATGGAGCAAAGGCCTAAAAATGGCAACTGACTGACTGTGCTGGAATGACTGTTCTAGGCAATCACTGGCAGCCTCCCAGCCAACAAGGCACCAGGACTCCTGGGTTCACAATCCTGCAGGCCAGGTTGAGACCTCAGGGTCTCCATTTTCTAAGGCCCCTCCCAGCTCTGACGTCCCCTGTTCTAAGCTCCCTTCCCTTCCAGCTCTGACATTCCCTGTTCTAAGGATCCTCCCAGCTCTGACATTCCATGTTCTAAGGATCCTCCCAGCTCTGACATTCCATGTTCTAAGGATCCTTCCAGTTCTGACATTCCATGTTCTAAGGTCCCTCCCCTTCCAGCTCTGACATCTCCTGTTCTAAGCTCCCTCCCCTTCCAGCTCTGACATTCCCTGTTCTAAGGATCCTCCCAGCTCTGACATTCCATGTTCTAAGTTCCCTCCTCTCCCAGCTTTGACACTATTTGTTCTAAGGCCCCTTCCAGCTCAGATACCCCGAGTTCTGAGGTCCCAAAGTCCACAGGGATCTCCCAGTTATTCTAGCCCTTATGGTTAGTACCACATACTAGAACCTTAGGGTCACAGAATCTTAGTTCATAGAATTTCAGGGTAATAGAACAATGGAAACAACAAACATTAATGAAGTGCCTGTTGTAGGCATTGTGCTGGGCTCTGGTTCCTACGGGCCTCATTCTCTGCCCCTCAAGGAGCGGATGGTCTAGTAGGGGGATAAAGTCACAGACTCCTGGAGTCCAAGCACAGCATTTTGGCCTCATAGAATGGAGAGTCTCTGAATTCTGGTCTTCAGAGACCTCCGAGTCCTACTCCCCATTGAACTTTCCCCATGGACTGGTCATTAGCCTCCAGATGGTCCTTGGACACTGGGATGCCGCCTGGGAGGGGGGTGGAGCCCAGAAGGACACAGACAGGCCTGCTGGAATGTGGAAGGCATTTAATGGGACCCGGGGCCTCTTACCTGGCTTCTGGCTGAGGGGGTCAGGAGGGCCCAGGACGGAGCTCATCCCAGTCTCCCAACTCCCTCGAACCCTCAACTTGGAAACCTGTAGAAAGAGGACCCAGGCAGAGGGTGGAGACTGGGACCCAGGAAGGGGTCCCAACTCCCCAGAGATCCCCATCTGCAGATCCTGTGGCCTCCTGAGGGCAGAGACCTAAGCCCTTTCTAGGGCCAAAGGGTAAAGGGGGAAGAGAAGGGATCAAGTATTTATTAAACTGCTACTATGTGCTAGCATTTCATAAATATTGTCTCATGTGGTCCTCACAACAACCCTGCTAGGGGCTATCATTATTCTTGTTTCATAGATGAGGCCCCTCCCCGCTCTGACATCCCCCCCCACCCCCCCACCGCCCCAGCTCTGACATCCCCTGTGAATTGGATTTAAGTGAGGCAGAGCTGTGCAAGGTCACTAACCTTACTTTCTCCTCCGGAGCCATCTGGGTCCAGTGGCCAGATATTCATTAGGATGACTGGAGATGGCCCAGGATGCAATGGGAGACTCTGGCCTTTTCAAACTTTAACAGCTCTCAGTTTGATTGAGGCAGCTCATAAGTCATGGCATCACCTCCCTGATACCATGGTCCTCTTCAAGAACAAAGGACAAACAGCAACCTCTGTGAGTACAGAAGGAGCTGCCCACTAGGGATGAAGTTGGGCAACACCCTTCCTTCCTTCCTTCCTTCCTTCCTTCCTTCCTTCCTTCCTTCCTTCCTTCCTTCCTTCCTTCCTTCCTTCCTTTCTCTCTTCCTCCCTCACCTCCTTCCTCCCTCCCTCCCTCTTGTCTTTCTCTTTCTCTCTCTCTGTCTCTCTCCTCTCTGTCTGTCTCTCTCCCTCTTCTCTCTCTCTCTCTCTCTCTCTCTCTCTCTCTCTCTCTCTCTCTCTCTCTCTCTTTCTCTCTCTCTCTCTCTCTCCTTTCTCCACATACTGTATTACACCCTTACCCTTCAGGTGCACTGCCCAAAGAGAATGTAAATTTTAATCTCTGAAATTTTCTCTTTTTTCTTGTTTTGTTTTTTTCTCTTACAGACCAGCCTTAATTCCAAATCATTGTGGTCCCAGATCAAGCCCTACTAGGTCACTGTTTGGGCCATGATTGGCTCAGAATGATTATAAATAACCATTGTTTCTCAGGATCTTCCCCTCCCAGATCTCTCTTTTTTTAGAGGGCCATTCTTTGCCTCATTTTTCAGTATGCCTCAATCACTGAACACGACTTGCCTCAGTCAAACTGAGACCTGTTAAAGATTGAAAAGACCTAGGTCTCCCACTGCATTGGGGTCATTTCCAGTTGTCCCGATCCATATCTGGCCGCTGGACCCATATGGCTCCGGAGAGAGTGAGGCTGGTGACTCTGCACAACCTTCCCTCACTGAAATCCAATTCACCCTGCCTGTCGTGGAATCACCTCTCTGATGTCATGGTCCTCTTCCAGAACTAAGGACAAACGGTAGCAGTGGCCACGTGTATGAGTGACTGTATCTGGCACGGAGTCTGGGGCGCTGTGTGCCTCAGTGTCAGAGGCCTGTCTCTGGGTCTCCTAGGGTCGAGCTCAGTGTTTCCCTCTGAGGATCCCCTACAGCAGGGGGTCTTACCCTATGGATAGATTTCAGGGGGGTCTGAAAGAAGGACATTTTATTTTCACTAATCTTTGGCCAGCTTTACAATCCTGTATTTTATTTTATACATTCGAAAACATTACAAAGGTGCTCATCAGCTTCACCAAACAACCGGAGGGGTTAAGATCTCAGGGTTAAGCCCAAACGGTTTCTTTGAGCCCTTTCCCAGTCAGTAGGATGGGCCCTGTGGTGAAAAGGAGGGGCTGCCTCAAGAAACACACAGTAGGTCCTTAGGGTGGGGGGCTGAGAGCAGTCAGGGGGGCTGACCTGCCTCAGTGCTCCTCTGGGCACCGGGCAGGGTCAGGGAACTCCACGGCTGGGATGGGATGTCTGTCCTGGGATTCCTCCTCCCCCTGGATGAGGCTCAGCTCAGGCCCCAGGACATAGCCAGGACCACGATCAGTCGTCCCACAGGCCCTGGTCAAAGGTTTCATTCACAGTTGGTCACCCGGCCACGTTGCCAGTCAAAGACATTCACACACGGAAGGTCGGAGCTGCGAGGGCCTTAGGGTCTATACAGTCCACCCTACTTCCATTTTACCGAGGGGGAAATTAAGTCTCAGAGGGGGAGGGACTTGTCCCCGGTTCCATAGCTGCAGAGGTGAGAGCGGAGTCCAGGGTTCTGGATCATCCCGCCTTGCATCTGCCAGCCCAAAGGAGAGCCTGGACCCTCAGACTTTTAGGGCTCACGCCCAGGCGCCACCCTGACCCTGCAAGTCGAAGCTTACCGGCACCCCTCCGGTACGTCGCCTGCCCCCGGGACCCGGGCTGCACATACCGTCTCTCTTGGGCAGGCGTCGTCTCGTCTCCTAGCAACCTCAGAACGCCGAGGAAGCCTAGGAGGGGTTCCCCGGCAACCAGGGACCCAAGCTCCTGGAGGGCTGGGCAGTGTTTGGCCACGGAGGATGGGCTGGGGAGGGAGCTGCAGGGAGGAGTGTGCTCCCTCCCTCCCCTTGCCCCTCTGGCTCCAATCTCTTCATTAATCCGTTCTAAACCGATTTGAAACTTTATAGATAATTGCTGAGGAGCGAGCAGGTTTCTCCAGTCAATGTAAAGAAGGAGCTCGGGTCTAGGGATTTGTTTGGTTCTTGCGCTTAGTCCAAAGCCGAGGACTGATCCACGGAGACTTACATCTTATCCCTTACTTTTAAGTGGGACTCAGTCAACACCCCGCCCTCACTGGGGGCTGTTTCTCCTCCTCCCGGAGAGGGCTGCCCCTCTGGGAGGAGGCGGGCCTTTCATCTCCGCTGTAAAAACTTGGAGGCTCTCACGGAGATTTGGAAAAGCGGCTTCTGGGCATCTGCCGCCCGGCCGGTTTCAGCTCCTCCGAACGAGATGCCCCTCCTGGACCCGGCTGATGTCGCCACCTGGTGGCTAACGCAGCGCTTGACTCCGTCTCCGCTCCGAGGCAGTCCCGAACTCCCCGAAATGCCTTCCTCATAGAGGGCGCGGACGGCGTCCCGACTCACCCTGCTTGGCCTCCGCTGCCTCCCCGGGTTCGTGTCTTAGGAACAAGGCGCCCCCGCTGCGTGCCCGCACAGGATGTCCCCCTCCCCGCCCTTTCCAATCTCCTTTGCTGTGCTATACGCTGCCTCCCCCCGTTAGACTGCAGGCTCCTTGAGGGCAGGGACTTTGTGGCCTCTTTGTACGCCCAGAGCTCAGCACAGTGCCCGGCACACAGTAGGCGCTTAAGGAATGTTTTTTGAATTGAACTGATAGGCTTCTTTAAGCTGCCTCTTGGGAGTAGGGGGAGTGAGAATAGGGCGAACCTCAGAGGGATACCCAGGGTGGGTGGCTAACCCAGCAGGGAGGAAAGAAAGAAGGGCGCCTCTGTGGCCCTCCGGCTCCAACCTTCTGTGTGAGGGAAGGAACTGCTTTAATCTCTGTATTCCCTGTGCCAAACACAGAATCCTGATAAATGTGCTGGGAATTCTGTCATTCTGTGCTCTAGCTCAGACATTCAGTATACCTAGGGTCTTTCCAGGTCTGACATCCCCTGTTCTAAGGCCCCTCCCAGCTCTGACATTCTCCAGGCTCTGACATTCCCTGTTCTCGGATGACTCTCCAGTCTATCAAGGCTTCTTCCTTCACACTCTGCATGCTGAGCACTCCTCTTACTCTATTCTGCACTCTCCCCCTCCCAAGAGGAAACTGAAAAAGCCTCCTCCCCCCTTGGCCCCAAAGTCCATTCCTCAAATCTGGTCAGTGACATCCTCAGTTTTTACTGATGAGTTTTCAATTTTTATTGTGGGAATTATTCACGATCTGAATTTGTCTTCAGAAGGTTCAGAGCTTGTACCTGCCCGGGGCCTCTCTGGGCTGGTCCAGAATCTCATCCGCATCTCTCCATAGCCAGGCCCCCAACCTTGGAAGAGGCTTCCAGGGTAGCTCTGAGCTTTCCCAGGCTCAGACTCTGGACTAGCCCACACTCCCTTTTCCTTTCATGTTGGCCCTTAAAAAATATTTTGTGCTATTCTTCACCCAAAGGCCACCATTAGTCATGGGTTTAATTAGCCCCACCCTGCCTTTCCGTTGTCTTTGGAGTGGCCAGTAGCCCCGAGGGACTCCAAGGCACTGCATCTGGCCTCTAACTCTGCTTCCTCCCCTGCCCCAAAGACTTGTTGCAAGGATTTACGTTGAGAGGAAGGACCTGGGATTTCTAGGGGACAGGGAACTCCCAGGGGAGAACCCCTCACCAGAGGTAGGCAGGCGCCTTTTCTGCCTGTACAATCTTAGGAGAGGGGTTCTTAACCTGGGGCCCACAAACTAACCTCTGAAATCCTTCAGTTCCTAGACATGCTGCTTCTTGGGGTCCATGGGCATCACCAGACTACCGAAGGGGTTTGTGACCTTAGAAAGGTTGGGGAACTCTCCCTTTCTTGGAGAGTCAGCTCAAGCACTGAAGGTTATCCAGGGTCACCCGGACAGCCTGTGTTACAGGAAGGACATTCCAGCTCTTCCTGGCTCTTCTCTTGAGATAATAATACCTGGAAAATGCTAGGTGAATGTTGTCCTGGCATTTATTCTCATCTTTCCCTGGGAACATCCCTGAGCCAACTCCTAATCCTAAAGCCAACTCATCGAATTGATTAAACATTGTGTTGTTCCGGGCACCAGGGTTCCAAGACCAAGAGTCCCAGCTCTCCAGAAGGCCCCCTTTACTGGGGAATGAAATGTACATCTAGATGGAAGTAAGGTTTGGACCCTGGCTCTATGTACTATGTGACTTTGGGGAAATCACATAACCTCTCCCTAGCCCGCAGTCTCCTCACCTGGAACTTGACAGAAGTCCACCCCTCAATTCCTTGAAGGTGCTGCCCAGGTACCATCTTGTGCTGGAAACTTTTCCTGATCGGCTCCCTTCCCCTGCCCGACAGCTAGTGCCCTCCCACCCAAGCTACCTTGTATTTAACTATTGTGTATATACACACAAACGTGTGTGTGTGTGTGTGTGTGTGTGTGTGTATACACACACTAAGCACATATTTAGGCTGCATTTTAGATGTTTTGTTGCCTTTTCCTTCAGAATAAGAATTCATTATGAGTTGGAATCACTTCATTTTTTGTACTTTTATCTCCTGTGCCTAGCACATGGTGGATATTTAACTCCAGGCATAGCAGGCAGCCTGTGTGAAAGCAGCTGGGTGGTGCAATGGAGAGAGTGTGGTGCCTGGAGTCAGAAAGCCCCGAGTTCAAATCCAGTTCTCAAATAGGTGCCCCTGGGCATGTCAGTTAATCTCATTCAACCTCAGTTTTTAAATCTGCAAGATGGGCAGAGTAACCCCTACCTCCCAGGGTTGTGATGAGGCTCAAATGATATCCCTGTAAAGCACTCTAGAAAGGCGATTATTCTCAGTCTTAAGGCTGGCACAGGGGTAGGCTACGGATGGTGGAGTTCGGGGACCAGTAGGAAGTCCATTTTGGCTGGACTGCAGAGGAGACTTAGAAAAGGGCTTGATGTTACCCTGTGTAGTTTGTATTTTATCATGAAGGAAACGAGGGGCCATTCATTTCTGGGCACAGTGTTGGTTTTCTAATTAATAATTTTTCCACTCTTTGCTTTCACATCCCCTTCATTTCTGACATCTCTCTTTTCTACCCCCCGCACCCCCACTGAGCTATCCCCTGTAACAAAGAAGAAAAAAAAAAGATCAGGAAAACACCAGCTGACACTGAGGGGTTGTGACTGTGTGGATCCTGGGTGCAAGATGATTCTAGCAGCTTTGGGGAGAACGGAGCACGGGAGAGTTGGACGCAGGGAGGTGGGTGAGGAGGCTGCCTCAGTCACTTCCCGTAAGCCATCAGGTGCTGGCTATGGGAGTGGAAAGAAGGGGCAGAAAGGAGGAGATGCTGCAGCGGTGGGTCTGATGCAGCCATCGGTTGAATATGGGAGCTGGTGGTGCCAGCGAGGGAAGAGCCAAGGATGAGCCTGGGTTTACAAACCTGGGAGCTGAACAGGATAGGGTGTGGAATCCCATTGTGATGTAGAGATACCAATGAGGCATCCGGGCTGAGACATCCATCAGGGAGTGGTGCTGAACTGGGCTGAAAATACTGATCAGGAGTTAATATAGAGATTTGGGAGCCAAACTGCAGAAACGCTAAGCAAATCTGTGGGAGCTGCTGAAAAGAGAGAGAGGGGTGGGGTGAGACAGAGACAGAGGCCGAGGTAGAGAGACACAGAGAGGAACGAGGGCAGGGGGCTGTGAAGACAGAGATGGGGGAGAGGGAAGGGGGGAGAGACAGACAGAGACACAGGGAGGGAGGGTCAGAGAAAGAGGTGGGGAAAAGACAGAGAGAGACAGACACGCACAGAGAGAGAGACAAAGAGACAGACTCTGCCAGGAAATGGTTGTAGAAAAAGTAGGAAAACCTAGACATGGCAGTTTCACAGCAGCCAAGAGAGGAGTGACTAAGGAGATGTTTAATTGAGAGCATCAGAAAGAGAACAGAGGATAAGAACTGAAAAAAGGTCATTGGCTTTGGCAGTTAAGAGCGCAGCTGCAGAATTATTACAACTTAAGAGTAGCAGGAGGTGGTCAGTGATGCCCATTTCTGGGCTCCTGGAGCAGCTCCTTGTTGACTTGGTCACAAGAGAAGAGCCCGTTCTTTTTCTGTTTTTGTGTCCAAGACACAACAGAGAAGCTAAGACTCACCAAAGCAGGGGGCATCTCTCCATTTCTGGTGCTTCTTCAGGGCATGTAAGCTGCTGCTGGAGGGAACTGAGAAAGTCCTGCAAAAGCTGGGGAGGACACTGTAGACCACAGGGTCACAGGCGGCATTTCCTCAATAGAAGGCAAGGGGTACAGAAGAGAAAAAGTAATTTGGGAAATGAATAATGATTAAGGTGATGATATCTTGAGAATGTGTTTTGGACTTTTGGACCATGGCATAAAATAGAGAGATGACAGATTTCTGACCAGAGATGATGGGGGGTTAACAAAGTCTTTACGAATGCATTTCCCCTGGGTCGTGTGACCAACAAGACGGTGGCCCAGATATTTTCTGCAATCCCTACGACTTTTCAAATCTCTCCAAAATAGGAAATCATGCTTAAGAAACAAAGCAATTTCAGTTGTCTCCATGGTCTAACTAGATTAAATGTAAGTGGGAAATCTTTAACAAAACAAAAATACAGTAGAACACAGATAATGTTAATATAGGATTTTCTAAGTCAATGTTGCAGCCCTTACGGTTTGCTGGCCCCATTTCTATTGTAGTCTGACCACTGCTCTAGGACATCAAGAACCCAACCATCAGAGAAGGGTAATTCCTACCTCTTAACTCCCTGTCAGCACCTCCTCCTGGATTTGTGGGAGAACTCAACTCTGCCCCCTGACACCACCCCTTTTTCCCAGTGCCTCAGAGATCTGGATTTCATAGCAGTATCTTTGGCTGCATGAGAGCTTGGCTAGAGAATGGGGTGCTGTGGGGTACCTTACTGAGCCTGAGAAAAGAACTCAGCATCCAGTTAGGACCAGCTTTGTTCCCCCAGAATTCACATGGGGCAGAGACTGAGGCTGGGGAACTGTGAATTGCCTACCATGATAGGAGGTAGTGAAGAAGCAATGGGGCAAAATAAGGAAAGAGACTGAAATTACCCAAGATCTTAGGAGGAAGAAAACTCAATTAAAGACTTTGAGCATAAGGAGCTAAACCAACAGGGAAGGTATTAATAGCAGAAGGGAATTTGGCCTCCAGATCTGGTAAAAGAGTTCAAGCATCTGTGAATAAATATCACAAGACAAAGGAATATGGGGGGAGAGGGAGAGAAAGAGAGACAGAGACAGAAACACACACAGAGAGAGAGAGAGAGAGAGAGAGAGAGAGAGAGAGAGAAAGAGAGAGAGAGAGAGACAGAGAGAGAGAGAGAGGAGGGAGAGGGAGAGAAAGAGACAGAGACACACACACAGAGAGGGAGAGACAGAGAGAGAGTGACAGAGGAGGGAGAGGGAAAAAAAGAGAGAGAAGGAAGAGAAGACAAGAGAAGAGAAAAGACAGACAAGGAGGGAGGGACAGAGGAAGCAGAAAAACCTATGGATTCCCAAGAGAGCATAGAACCATAAGCAAGATGTTCCTGGATGGCTTAAAAGAGAAATAAGAATTGTGAGAGCAGAATTTATGGTCAGCATGGCAGAAATAATTGATAAAATAGAAAACCTTGGACCTATGGTGGTGAGTCTCACCAAAGAAACAAAAGAGAGATTGCAAATCCATGGAAGTAAAGGACAGTCTGGAAAAAGACAAGCAAAAATCAATGATATTAAAAAAAATATGATCTTCATATAAGTAAAACATTGATCTTGAAGACAGGATACATAGAGCCTACTTAAAGATTATAGAGGTCCCCGAAGAACATGACAGCTCAAAAAACCTGAACACTGTAATTCAAGAAATAATACCACTGCCCAGAACTTCTGAACACAGAAAACAGTCCCAATTGAAAGAATCCACAGATCACCAACAGAAAAAAAAATAAAGATTTTCCTGACGTCTTGCAAACCTAGCAAAAAGGGCTTTAAACTGAAAAGGATATGACAGAGAGAATGCCGAGGTTTTAACCATACTACATATCATAGGAAGGGAATTGCAACAAAGACGAGGCCTAATTCAAGGAGGAAAATGTGAAAAATGGCCCTGGATGGGATGGCTTATTGCAAAGAAACAATGTGTGGGGCAGCACTGTATATTCAGTTAGTCATTAAAACATTTATTAAGCACCTACTCCGTGCTAACCACTGGGGATACAAAGAAAGGTGAAAGTGGTCCCTGCCCTCAAGGAGCTCCCAGTCTAATGAGGGAGCCAACATGCAAACTGCTATGTACAAAAAAAACAAAACGGTAGACAGGATGAATAGGAAATAATCAATGGAGGGAAGACAACAGAATTAAGTGGGATTATGAAAGGCTTCCTGTAGTGAGTGGGATTTCAGCTGGGACTGGAAGGAGATGAGGAGACTGGGCATTCCGGGCGCGGCAAACAAACAGCCAGGGAAAATGCCCGGTCAGGGGATGGAGCGCTCATTGAGCAAGGGCAAGGAGGCCAGCGTCACCGGGAGGAAGAGCACCTGGATGGTTGAAGATTGGGAAGGGCTTTGAACACGAGAGGACTTTGTATTTGGCCACTGAGTGGAGGGTGGCCTGGGAGAACACATGTTCACGTGAGGAATTCCAGAACGAGAAGAGGGAAACGTCTGCTGCACGGCCCTTGGGTGAAGCTCAGCGGTGGCTCATGGAGGAGCTGAGAAGACCCCCTGGTGCTGCTTGGCTCCAGGAGGCAGCCCCGGGGGGGGGGGGGTGGGTGTTAATCGAGGAGAGGAGGTTGGGGTGTTGGAGCCCGGACTCTGTTCAGGTGGAGGTAGGATTCAGAGGCCTCCAAGCCTCCGTGAGGAGCACTGATGAGCACAATTTCAGAGCCAGGTGGGACCCTAGAGCCAACTACAGAAATCACCTGAGCCTTTCTCTTAGCAGAAGAGGAAACAGCCACAGGGCTACACAGCTAATGAAAGCCAGCAGAAGGACTCGAACCCGGGTCCCAGCCCAGGGCTTTTCCCCCTAGCCCGCAATGCCAGTTAATCAGTGCCTGTGTGAAACCAGCTGTCCCTCATGCTCATTCCCCTGCCATGTTGTTGAGTCGTTTTTAGTCATGTCTGAATCATGACCCCATTTTTTTTTTTGCAAAGATACTGGAGTGGTTTTGCCATTTCCTTCTCCAGCTCATTTTACAAATGAGGAAACTGAGGCACACAGGGTGAGGTGACTTGCCCTAGTCAGCTAGTGTCTGAGGCTGGATTTGAACTCAGGGAGATGAGTCTTCCTGACTCCAGGCCCAGAACTCAATGCACTATGGCGCCCCCTAGCTGCCCTTGACTACCATGGCCACCCCCAAAATGACCTCTACAGACTGGCATCTGTCACAAGGGGTCCCCCACGTCATGCCGGGATGCTCTTCCTCGCCTCTGCAGGAGCCCTTTCCTGACTCTCATCTACATCTCGCACCTTTCTTTCTGAGCACGGCCCTCCACGCCTTACCCGTGCCTAGTCACTTACATGTTGTGAGCTGGGGGCAGAGACTCTGCTTTAGCCTTTTTGGGGGTGTCCCCAGTGCTGAACACAGTCCCCTCTTCCCAACCTTGGAGAAGACGACACCTGGAGGACCCCCCACATCCAAGCTGAATACCCTGGGGAGGAGCAGCCACTCACAAGGTCATGTCTAATCAGTCCATTTGACAGCACTGACCGTAGTGACAGACCAGGCAGGAGGGTGGGGGGCGGGGTGGTGTGTCTGGTTCATCGTCTGCCATAAAGGAGCCTTTTGAGTTTCAGGACTTTCTAAACTGAGAAAAATCACCTTTTCCTTGGGGAGAACAGGTATAGCCTTCTCCCCTCTCCCTGGCTTCTGGAATTCAGCTGTGAATGGAAGTCAGGAAGGCTGTGTCCTCGAGAAGGCAAGGGGGGCCTGGCCCTATCCTGGGCATGCAAGCACAGACTCTGAGGCAGCAGCTGGGTGCCCCATCCTCAGCCCAGCGAATGGTAGGGAGAAAAATAAGGAGAAATAAGGCAACTGAGACTCTGGGCTTTAGGCTGCTTTTTATAAAACCAAGCAACCTTAGAGCGGAAGAAACCCTGTTTTTAGAATCAAAAGTGAACCAACAATAATATTTTTTTAAAAAAATGAAAAACAAGGGAGAAATGTACCCTGGAAATTCCTTTTTGTCCAAGGGTGGGGAAGTCAGTCACCAGGGCTGACACATTGTCTGCAACTAAATCCAGAGGGCATCAGGGCCTGAGCCACAGGATGTGTCTGTGGTAACAAAGGTATAATGATACCTCTTTGGGGGGCTGGGATCTTGGTGGACATCGGGTCGTATTCGGGCCAGGGCACCTGGAATGGACCTACCTATTAAAGCGTGTGTGTGTGGGGAGAAACACAGTTCCATGTCTAACCTTTGCTCCTTATCAAAGAAAGCAGCACCATCTACCCAATCTAATTTGCCCCCCACCTTCTTGGATGGTAAGACGGAACCTACCTTAACGCCAGAAAGAAACTCAGCAGCACATTTATTGTATGACCAAACTCAGACAGGGACATCTGTCATCATCATTTTTCATTACTATAGAAATCTAAGCAAAATAGTTACCTGTATATCTATGTAGGTCAAATATATATGCATCTGTACATATATGTCATCTATTTATAAATTAGAAGCAAACAGATACAAGATTAGAGGGTACCCATGAACACACCCGTAACGCCCAGTCCCTCTGGCTACGATGCCACTCCCAGCATGAGGCGTCTGCTCCAGACATCAGTCAGCCACAAGGTGGACGAGGCATATTTGCTCCATGCACAGGCACGAGGAGCCCTCTGGGGGTCTGCAGCCTGACTGCATCTGCCTTTGTTTGGTCGGCTTTGCCGGTTCCCCAGGTTATCGGGCAGCTTGCTCATTATTGCTCATTTCTGTGGCCTGGTTTGGATCCAACGGGAGGGCAGAAGAGCAGCTGGATGAGGGCAGATGCTGGTAGGGGATGAGTGGCCATGCTCAGGGCCCGGGCCTTGCAGAGACTAGCATCCCTGGCCATCGGCCGGCCACTCGAGAGGCTCCATCTGACGTGGGGGTGGTTGCCCACAGGCCTCAGCTTCCCATCCCCTTTCCCCAAACCTTCTGGGGTCTATGCCTGACAGTGGCCAGGGATTTCTCATTGCTGGCTCCTTATTCTAGGGAATGTGGGTGTCGGAGAGTTAAGGAGAGGGGCTGGACCTGGGGGTCATCAGTGGTCAGTGCCTTCTCTGCAAGCTACAGTCTTGGGGAGTGGTCTAGAGCCCTGAGAAAGGAAATGACTTGTCTAGTCATGCAGCCAGGAGGAGCTGGGCATGGGACTTGAACCCAGGGCCTTCTGGCTTTGAAGAGCGTCCTCGCCCCCATTTTACAGATGGAGAAGCTGAGGCAGATAGATGTATGGCCCTTTGATTTCCATTCTAGGCTTCCTCTGGTCAGAGGCACTGCACATGGCTGGCACGATGGACCCTGCTCTCTCGGGAGCAAAGGATACCTCGCTACAGTGGAATAGCATACGCAGCAGGGACATCTGCCTCCTGAGGCCTCTCCCCAGCCAGATTCTAGACAAGTGATTGATGGGGAGAGACACTGGGTGGTAGGGAGAGCAGGAAGAAGCCTGGCTTTGGAGTGTGAGACAGGACACTGCCCTACTCTGCAAGTGAAGGGACTAGACTAGATGCCAAGAGGGCCCCCTGAGCCTGCAAGGGTGGGGGGAGAGATAGGGGGTGGCAAGCCCTGCCCATCTGTGTCTTCTTCAGTTGAGAGAAGAACCCACTTGGCTGGGTGGAAGGTGGGGTTTTGGAGTAGTGGGATAGGGGGCAGAACCTCTAGCTGGCTCAGATTCAGAAAGGAGGATGGGGATATTACACTAGAGAACCCTGCCAGTGCTTTCTGCCTATGTGCTGATGGCTCTTCTTTGTGCTGCTGGGACTTCTGAGGGGTGGAAGCACTGGATGCTGAGGTCCCAGTGGGGCCTATTGAAAGGCTCCCTGGGGATCCTGGGCAAGCCTGATGCCATTGCCACCAGGGCCCACAAAGAGACTGGCTCCCGGCTCGCTCCTGTGGCTGCTCAGGGTCTTCCCCCTTCTTGGGTGGGGGCCCGTCTTCTCACTTGATGCCCAACATGGTGGTGCCCGCTCAGCTCTGGGGACAAGGGGTGGCTCCTGGCAATTTGGGGAAGTTTCCATAGCTGGACACTGAGCAGTCCAAAGCACCACCTGAGGCTCTTGCTGAAGCTGGAAGAAGAGAGGCCCCAGCACCTCAGGGCTCTGGCTCGGCCTAGGTGGGGAAGGTCTGAGGGGAGGGAGAAGTGGTGTCTCTGTCTGCCAGGAGGTGTTGGGGGAGCACCAAGATGAATAGCCTCTGAGCTGCTGGACTGGGGCATCCCAGAGGAATTCACCAAAGGACTCTTGGCTCTGCTAAAGGCCTCGTGCTTCCTCATTTCTCAGAAGTCATGTCTCTGCCTGGACACTTCTGGGGCAAGAAAGGACACTTGGAAGAACTGTCTGGTAAATGCTGTACTAAAAATATTTACTAAATGTCATGGCTGGAAAGAAAGGGAGACCAACAGCTTAAAAATCAAACAAAGTCCAAAAAGGGGTTTCCTGGGGAGCCCTGAGTGAGAGTGCCTCAGGGGGCGGGGGGCTGATGGGGAGCCCCTGGGCGCCACAGCCACGGGGGTGAGCCTGGGAGGAACCTCAAATCGGAGCTAGAGAGGAGGCCACCCACACCCCCAGGGACACCAGTCCTCCTGGAAGACCCACGGCCCTCGTTCCTCCCCGCCGCTCTCCTGAGTGCCTCTGGAAGGCCGTGCTTCGATCAGCTGGGGAGGACAGAGCATACACATCAGCTAAAAAGAAACAGACTCAGCCTGTCCTCCCCAGGCTTACTTAGTAAACTAATTACTTCCACAAAAGAAAAAAGTCACTATCAGCAAAAAAAAAAAAAAAAGGAAGAAGAGGGGAAAAAGAAAGGGAGATCCAATATGCGATTTTCATTAGTGCATAAAAAAATACGTTTGAATTCCTGGTCTGCTTGTGGGTTGTATTTGCGTTTTGCGTGTAGGGTTGGGTTTCTTATTTCCTCGCCTGGCTCCCCAGGCTGGCGGGTGCAGCAGGGCAGGCGGCGGACAGGCCTGGGGCTGGCGGCTCAGAAGATGTCTGGACACATGGACCAGTTCTGCTCCTCCTTGGCTTCCCAGTACCCTCCCCTGTAGATGTAGGCCTCCTCCCCTGTGAAGGGGTCCATCTTTTTCTCGAACCATAAGGGCTTGTACAGGTCTGCTTCCTTCCCTGTGGGGGCCAGAGAGAAGGGATGCCTGTGGGCAGGAGCCTTGGGAACTTCACCCCTGGCTCTGGGCCCTTCTTGGTCCCTCTCTATGCTATCTGCCTCTGCTTCCCAGCTAGGGGCACCCCATGTCAATCAAGGGGAAGGGTCTTGAACTGGGTCCAGGAGTCTGGACTCTCTGGGCTTCTCCCTTAGATGAGCCTCCAGGCTGGGCTGTTCAGGGGACCTGGGGAGGGGGCCTAGCTTCCAAGCCTACCTTCCCAGAAGCTTGCCTTCAGCTGGGCGGCTGGCACCGCCCTCATCAAGACCTGGACTCTATCTGGGCCTCTCCCTGGGCCTGCTGCTGTGGGCACAGTGGGGGCCAAAGACCTATGTGCAACGTCAGCCGGCCCACCTGTCCTGTCTGGGAGCCTCCCCTAGCCTGGGGGCTCTGCTCTTCCCTCCTCTGACTCTCTTTTGCGGCAGGTGACCAGTTGTGCAGGGTGCCAGGCTCACCTTCTTCCAGGTGTTCACGGCTACCCAACTCCAGGCGCTTACGTCGGATCATCCTCTGTTTCTCCTCTAGCCGCTGCTTCTCAGAATTGGCCTCGTCCCACTGGCCGTTCTCCATGAGACGCTGGTCAGGTCTCCACCTGCTGTCTGTGGGGGCCACGCCTTCTTCGGGTTCATTCAGGATCAAGGCCAGCTCCGAGAAGTAATACATGTTCTCAGCATTCTCCCTGCAACAAGGCCAGAGAGAGGGTGACAGCTGGAGGAGGGCCACCAGCCCCCAAGACCCTCTGCCACCCCCAGCCCAACTCGGAAGCCTGGGGGCACGAGAGGCTCTCTACCAGGGGTGGCAAGGGTCTTAGAGGGCAGAAAGCAGCTTTACATAAGTAGGCTTTGTATCTCAAATAGCCTAGCACTCGGCCTCAGCTTTGTAAAGGAGCACAAAACCAGGCCAACATTACCTATGGCAATGGTGGGGCGGGACAGGGCAGGGTGGGGCAGGACTTGAGCTGGGACCACTCCTTGGTAGAAGGACCAAGGCCTTTGGAGTGGGCAGCTTACTTAAAGATCTTCTAACCCAAGGCTCTCAATTTAGAAAGGAGCTAACTGAGGCCGGGTAGGTGGAATCATTGATCCCAGGTCACTGGATCATCAGTGGAAGAGCCAAAAGTAAAGCCAGGTCCTCTGAGCCCAAAGTGAGGTCCCTTTCTACCTTACTGAGCTGTCTAACCCAATTCAATATTGGCTAAGCACCTGCTCTGTGTGGGACCCAAAGGGGCTTGAGCCCTGGCTGCCCCCCAGCATCTTACAGCCCAGGCGGCTCTTCTGTGGGGACTCAGGATTGGGTCTCAGTGAAATGGGCTGGGTGTGGCCCTTGGTGGGGGAAGCCTCTCTCAAGCTGCTTTGAGCTCTGGCTCCCGGGCCGGGCAGGGGGCTCACTCACGGTAGAGGGTACTTCTTCCACAGGAGCTTAGCCGGCAGGGTCTGGTAGACCATCTTCTGCTTGCCCTCTGTGCTGGGGCTGCTGTGGCTGCTCTGAACGATCTTGGCGCACTCCATCTTCTCATCCCAGGAACCCGACAGCACATAATGTGCTTTCTCTTTGCTATCTGTCACCACCCCTGTCACCTAGAGCAGGAAGGGGTCTATCACCTTTGGGAGTCCAGGGGCCCAGCCTGCAGATCCCTGGGGCAGCTCCTACCAAAGCTGCAGCCAACAGGGGACCCCTCCCCGCCCCCTCCCCCTGGAGAGCCCCGAGTTCTTGGTGGGTGTCACAGAAAAGACCTCAACTGGTTGTTTCCGACTCAGTTTTAGTTCTCGTCCTGTTATAGGCTCATCCTAGAGCCCAGGGAGAGTCAATTTACTCTAATTCTCAACTTCCTCCTTCTTACTATAGAGGTGAGGTTAGAATTAGATAAGCTCCATACCACTCCCAGCCCTGACAACCCCTGTCCTAAGGCCTCTCCTAGCTCTGACATCCCCTGTCCTAAGGCCTCTCCTAGCTCTGACATCCCCTGTCCTATGGCCCCTCCCAGCCCTGACATCCCCTGTCCTATGGCCCCTCCCAGCCCTGACATCCCTTGTTCTCAGGCCCCTCCCAGCTCTGACCTTCTGAGTTCGAAGGTCTCTCCTAGCCCTCACAATCTATGTGCTCTGGTCTAGTCCTTCTGGAGACCTCAGAAATGACAATCAGATAGTCTTTGTTACTCAGAGCTTGCTCTACATTTGCTCTTTCCCAGGATCCCAACCATCCTACCTTCCGGGTGTAGTCTTTTGAGAAGTAGCTGTAGGGTGTAAACTTCAGTAGACACTTATCCTTTGTCTTATGGTTAATTATCTCTATGTCTCCAGTCTAGAGAACAGGGGGGAGGGGGGGGGAGGGAGAGAGAGAGAGAGAGAGAGAGAGAGAGAGAGAGAGAGAGAGAGAGAGAGATCAGGGCCTTGGACCTGAGGAGGAGGGATCTTATTCCCAGTTATACCTCAATGGTACCTGTCCCCTCTGGCTGCTCCTGAAGGCTCTGGCACCCATCCAAGGCCCTGCTGCTCAAGCTCACCCTCCCCAGGCGGTCCTCTCACCAAAATCCCTGCTGTGGCTGAGATGGCCAAGAAAAGTCAGTCAGCAAGCATCAGTCAAGTGCTTACTGTGGGCTAGGCAAAGTGCCAAGTGTGAAGGGCATAAACTGAGGCAAAACCACAGGCTCCGTCCTAATGGGGGAGACAAAAGGACCCCTGAGTGGGAAAGGAAGGGGACCAAGGAGGGCAGACAAGTGACCGAAGGGGACTCTAGATAAGGGAAGAACCTCCCATTCTCCTAGCGCTTGGACACTGACAGTCTGGGCCAGGCTTTTATACACTGATAACTGGAGGACAACATGCTGGGCATCCATATCCTGGCGCCTGGCCCCTCCTCTGCCCTGTGCCCACCCCCTCCCGGCCGAGGCTGAGGTCCTCTCTGCTTGTCCATGCTGGACATCTGTCCCTTAGGACAGTTCTGTGGGCAGCAGAGAAGAGGGGGCTCCCCTCAGAGATCTGCCCTCCCCTGCCCCACCAATGCTCGAGGACTGCTAGGTAGAAGGGTGGGCTTTCCCGGCCCCCAGGAGCTCCCTGCTCCATCTATCCCCCTTCCTTCTCGGCTCATCCCAGTCTGCGGGTGGGTCCATGAGAACAGAGTCCTTCTACTACTGCCTATCTGTGTGGCCTTGGACAAGACCCTTCCTCTCTCTGGGCCTCAGTTTGCCCAACTATAAAGAGCCTTGAGTGTGGCCCACAGAGAGAAGAAGTGAGGTCTACACTGGTGCTCCCAGTGGTTCTACCTGGACGTTCTTCCCACGGGTGGCCCTCTGGGCATGCAGCCTCCGGACTGCTGGCCCTAGTCTAGTCAGCCGGGCCCATGGGGCTGCCCACTTCCTGGAGGAAGGCCGAGGAGGCAGGTGATGCAGGTGTGAGACCCAGTGGGCCAGAGGCAGCTCACCGACACTGGCAGGGCTATGTTTCCCCAGGGTGCTTGGTGCTGCCCCTGGAGCGTGGGCCTAGGGAGGAGGGCAGGCAGTGGGGAGAACTGCTCTGACCTGATCAATCCAGAGCTTGCCCACGATGATGTTGTGCACAGTAGATGTACTTTTCCGCCAGATGTAGTGATTCCCGCTGGCCTGGAATTCTAGGTGAATAGCACCTGAGGGAACGAAAGAGGTGAGAGGTCACAGCTGACCTAGCGAGAAAGGGGCTGCCCGTGACAAGAGAGTGCCCACTGCCAGTCCTGGCTCTCCTCTGCACCTTCCTCCTCTCACTACCTCCTGGTGCTCTTGGGAGAGCCAAACTAAGACTTTTTTCCAATGAAATGAGATTTTCTTTCTCTTTCACATTATTCCTACTGGAAAACAAACAAACAAAATCCTCTTAACAAATATGCCTAATTATGCAAAACAAATTCCTCCAATGGCCAGGTCCCACTTAGTACCAGAGTCTATTGCCTCTATGGGAGGGCCGTGGTTCAGTGCCAAAGTCCTAAAGTCCTTTCAAGTTGTTTTTCCCAAAAATGTTATCACTGTATAGATTGCCCTCTTCACTTTGCATCAGTTCATTCAAGTCTTCCGAGGTTTCTCTGAAATCATCCCATTCATCATTTTTTTTGGAGAGGGGAAGGCAGGGCAATTGGGGTTAAGTGACTTGCCCAAGGTCACACAGCTAATAAGTGTGTCAAGTGTCTGAGGCCGGATCTGAACTCAGGTCCCCCTGACTCCAGGGCCGGTGCTCTACTCACTGCACCACCTTGCTGCCCCCCTTCATCGTTTCCATCCCATTCATATACTTAATTATTTGTGCAGCCATTCCCCAATAGCTGGGCCTCCCCTCAGTTTCCAATTCTTTGCCATCACAAAAAGAGCTGCTCTAACATTTTTGTACACATGGCTCCTTTTCCTCCTTCTTTGATAATTAGTGTCAAATAACACAGCACGCTGAAAATACTTTGACGAGACCCACAGTGTCTTCAACAATGTAAATGGAGGGAACAACAAGAAGAACCTTGAAAAGGATGGCTGGGTCACTCTCGTGGCCACAGCTGGCCCTGGAGCAGAGCGCAGACAGGAGAGCTGCCCCTGCTGCCCCCTCCCTGCAGAGGACACTGCCTGCATGCTCACCACACTGTGTGGATGTGCTGGCAGACTCTGCTAAATTGTGTGTGTGTGTGTGTGTGTGTGTGTGTATATGTGTGTGTGTGTGAGTGTGTGCGTGTGCGTGTGCGTGTGCGTGTGTGTGTGTGTGTGTGTGTGTGCAGAGTCAAGGTGATGTAAAAGATAACAATAAAAATGCTTTGAAAAATATAAAGAGTGACATAGACATAAGAGGAACAGAAAGTCAGGCTAGATCATCTCCAGGCTCTCTCAGCTTGGACGGTCCAGGTTTTAAGGAATGAGGACCATGAGACACCTTTTAGATCTGTACCTAGAACAACTGTCTCATCACCGAAGCTGTGCCCCAGGCAGGCCCCCCTTACGGGGTAGCCGCACACCAAAGGTGTTGGAGCTGAGGCTGGAGATGCCAGAAATGGTCCGAGAAGGGATCCCTGTATCGTGTGGGAGGTTGGGTGGGGGCAGGAGCAGGGCCCGCCTCCCCCCATCATGATCTTAGACAAAGCAAAAGCAAAATTAGACCTGATGGAGAGAGGTAATCAGGGAAACTACATTTTGCTAAAAGATACCATAGATAATGAAGTAATACCAGAAAGTTTTACAGCAAGTTTCTCTGATGAAGGCCTCATTTCTTTCTTTTTTTTTTTTTTGGAATGCTGAATTATTTTCTTTTTTAAAGGATTTTTAAAATTAATTAATTAATTTTTAAAAGTTTCAGTTTACAACATTCAGTTCCTCAAGTTTTTGAGATTCAAATTTTCTCCCCCTCCGTCTCCTTCCCCCTCCCCCTGCCAAGACGGCATACCATCCGATACAGGTTCTACATACACCTTCACACTAAACTTATCTTCATAAGAGTCAAGTTGTAGAGAAGGACTATAACCAATGGAACAAACCACAAGAAAGAAGAAACAGAACAGAAACCAAAACAACAACAAGAAAGGAAGCAGGTAGTTTGCTTCAGTCTGCATCCAGATTCTTTCTCCGGACATGCACGGCATTTTCCATCATGAGTCCTTTGGAGCTGTCTTAGAACCTCGCATTGCTGGGAAGAGCCAAGTCTATCAAAGTTGGTCATCAGAGACACCGCGTGTCTGTAATTGTGTATCATGATCTCCTGGTTCTGCTCCCCTCACTCAGCATCAGTTCAGCTAAGTCTTTCCAGGTTATTATGAAGTCCGTCTGCTTCTCATTTCTTATAGCACAATAGTATTCCATCATATTTGTATACCACACCTTTCTCAAATATATAGGGAACTGAGTCTAATTTATAAAAATATGAGTCATTCCCCAATTGATAAATGGCAGCTTTCAGAAGAAGAAATCAAACCTATCTATAGTCATATGACAAAATGCTCTAAATCACTATTGATTACAGAAATGCAAATTAAAACAACTCTGAGCTGCTGCCTCACACCTATCAGAAATGACAAATACTGGAGGGGATGAGGGAAAAAATAGGGATCCTAATGAATTGTAGGTGGAGTAGTGAACTGGTTCCACCATTCTGGAGAACAACTTGGAACTATGTCCAAAACGCCATCAAACTGCGTGTGCCCTCTGAGCCAGCAGTACCACTACTATAATACCACTCCTAGGCCTGTATCCCAAAGGGAGCAAAGAAAAAGGAAAGGACCTGCATGGACAAAAACATTTATAGCATCTCTTTAGTGGTGGCAAAGAACTGGAAAACGAGGGGAGGCCCATCAGCTGGGGAAAGGCCGAACAAGTTGTGGCCTAGGAATGGGATGGAATACTATGGCGTTCTAAGAAACAGCGCGAAGGATGGTTTCAGAAAAACATGGCAAGGCCTCTATGAGCTGACACAGAGTGAAGTGAGAAGGACTGGAAGATCATTGTGCGGAGTAACAGCAACGGCCTAATGATGATTAACAGGGAAAGATTTGGCTACTCCGGTCAATGCGACAATCCAAGACGGTTCCAAAGGACTCTTGATGAAAAATGCTATCTACCTCCAGAGAGACAACTGAATGAACTGAGTGCAAATCCAAGTACAATTTTCTCTCATTCTTCCTTTCCCTTTTTCTTCTTTTTTCCCTTCTTTCTTTCTTCCTTTCCTTCTTCCTTCAATATGGCTAATATGGAAATGTGTTTTGCATGATTTGCCATGTATAACTGATATCACAGTGTTTGCCTTCTCAGTGGGTCGGGGGAGAGGGAGGGAGAGAATCTGGAGTTCAAAATTTAAAAAGAAAAGAACGCTAAAAAAAAATATAAAAGAAAGAAAATCATTGCCATCACCATTCCCATTTCTAGATTCTACAGAACTCTTCCCTCATGAAAGCCCTGGGAGGGATGGAGAGCCAGTATTACCACCCCCATTTCACAGATGAGAAAGCTGAGACTCGGAGATGTGAAGTGACTTGTTCACTCTGGTCAGGATTCAAACCCATTTCTGGTGACTCCAAGCCCAATGTTCTGTCTGTCAGAATCACAGAATCTTAGCTTTGGAAGGGAGAGTGCAGACTGAGGTACAATCCCCTAACTGATGCACAGGAGGCCCCTTGGGCCCAAAGCCCAAGGAGTCCTTCTAATGAGATGTTTCCACAATCCGGCTAGCAGCTTCTGTGGGGGTGTAAGATCCACCCACAGCCAGCACCCAGAAAGCCGCCAACAGCACAGGTTCTTTTGATCTGCTTAACTAAGGAAAGCAAGGTGAAGGGGTTGACAAGTTTACTTTAATCCAGCACACAGACAGCATTCACTTAGTTCAGGGGAAAAAGCCAGCTCCCTGAACTTCAGAACAAAATACAAACAAATTACAAATATCAACAGACAGACCCAATACAATTCATAGTTACCAACATCTAGTGTGTTGGTAACCAAAAATGGGCTCCTTAGCACTTAGTTCAACAAGTGCCCTTGAATAGTTTGGCTTTTGTTCCCTTTGAGTAATTCATTGAGCTTTACTAGGTGCTAAGCCCCAGGCCCAAATCCCTATTGGGTGTAAAACCTTAGTGGGTGTGGATTGGCAACTAAGGTGGGGCCCAAGGTGGGGCTAACTCCAGGGAGGGCCTAGTTTAAATGTCTGGGAGAGCAGAGGCTTTTAGACCACATGGGTTTAAGTCCGCCTCTTTGTGATGATTCTAGGTCGCGTGGGTGAGTCACATGTGTGACTCACCCCTGACGCTGAAAAAGATATAAAAACCAGGGGTTGGCTGTCTGTTCTTTGGAGCTCATTGCCGAAGCAGTGGTGGTACGAGTGACTCTGGGCCAGCCCTTGTTCTGAGCTCCTGGGCTGAACCTAGATGTTGGTAACTATGAATCTCTATTGGGTCTGTCTGTTGATGTTTGTAATTTGTTTGTATTTTGCTCTGAAGTTCAGGGTGCTGGCTTTTTCCTCTGAACTAAATGAATGATATTTGTACGCTGAATTAAAGTAGGTTTGTCAATCCCTTCACCTTGCTTTCCTTAGTTAAGCAGATCAAAAGAACCTGTGCTGTTGGCAGCTTTCTGGGTGCTGGCTGTAGGTGGATCTTACACCCCCACAGAAGCTGCTAGCCGGATTGTGGAAACATGAGAGCAGAGATATAATTCTCACTGAGCTTCATGTTCCCTCTCCTGACCTCACATGGATGCTAAGGGGATTCCAGCCTACAACCTCAGGAGGTTGAACCAGACCATTTCCACAGGACAGGTGGCTTGCAGAAACCTCCTCAGTTGGGCCAAGAGGACGATAATCTGGCCCTGGCTCTGAAGGCGAGCAATCCCCAGAAGCCATTCGGGGGTCTCGCTCATCTCACAGGAGGCTGGGCATGTGGGCATTTCCCCCGGCTGTGTTCCAGGCCAGGAACGTTCTCCCTCCTTCCCTCTGCCTTCTGACCTCCCAGGCTTCCCTTAAGTCCCAACTAACATCCCACCTCCCACAGGAAGTCTTCTCTGACCCCTCTGAATTCCAGTGCCTTCTCTCCTGTCTATAGCTTGTTGTCTCTCCCATTAGACTGGGAGCTCCATGAGGGCAGGGTCTCTCTTTTTCCTTCCTTGCATCTCCAGCCCTTAGCACAATGCCCGGTACACAGGACACATTTGAGTGCTTGTTGACTTCTCACTCTACAAGCCTCAGTCTCTTCTGAAAATGGCAGGAACTGGACGAGAGATTGGATTGGACCACCTCTAAAGCTCTAGACCCAGTGACCCTGTGGTCATCCTGGGTGTGGATGCAGAGAGAAGTGCTGACCTGCAATGAGACTCCCCAAGAGCTGAAGAGGGAACTCCAAGGCCCCAGGAGAGGGGGAGGAAGGTACAGGCTAAGAGGCACAGAGGCAATGTTCCCAGGTCGGCTCTACGTTTAAAAGATATACTTGGTAATAAGGAAAAATTCCTTCCCAAGTCAATGGAGCCTGGCTTTTTGAGAGAAACAGATTTAAAACCGTTTACTCGAGAAAGCCATTTGTGACTCTCTGGGGAGAGGTGGAGAACAATGCTCCCACAAGGATGCCTTGGAAATGAGCCCCCTCATCAGAAAATCCCTGAAAGATCCCCCCAGGGGGATGACACAAGAAGCTGGCCCAGGGCTGAAGCCCCACTTTGTCATGGGCTCAGCTTCCATCTCTAGGCCTCTCCAGGTAAATGGAGATAGCCTCGGACTAGGTGTCTCTGAGGGCCCTCAAAGAGAGAGGCATTGCCTTTGAGCTGGGCGATTGAGCTCAGACACTGGTGACTTTGTGTCCCCAAAGACCTGGGTAGCTCTAGTATTCTGTGCTCACTCTGACCTTCTCTGCTCTATATTCTAATGTCTTCTCCAGCTTTAGCACCCAAGAACCCAGAGGATTGCTGAGTCTCTGCCCACGTCATCACCCACCTCCTGCCCCCTTGCTGGGGCTGTGGGGCTATCTTACAAAGTCTTGCCCTTGGTCTTCTCTTAGTTCATTGCAATCTCCCAGGCTCAAAAATCATTTCTATGCCGATGACTCCCAAATCGACACAATATTCTAATTTCTCTTCGGAACCCCAGTTCCTCATAATAAACTGTCTGCTTCACCTGCATGTCCCAGACACTGGAGACTCAACATAACTAAAACACAGCCATTCTCTTCCCTGCCAGTCCTTCCCTTACTTCTGGTCTTCCTTGAAGCCTCCCTTTGACCTAGAAGAGTCTTGTCCACTCTACCTCCAAATGCCATCTCATATCCAGGAAGGCTACGACTACCTTAAGCCTAGACTCCTGGAAGACGCCCCCTCCCCACCACTGACCATCCCTGGACTCGTCTCCAGCCAATCCTCCACAAACAGGCACAGAGCTGATACGGCCACCCCCTCCTCCAACATCTTTAGTCACCACCCTAGACTGCAATGCCAATTCCTTTCTGTAGGGCTGGAGCCTCCTTTTCCGCACATTCATCCTCTGTGACTCCCCTTCAGACATTCCACCTTTAAGCTAAACTGGCCTCATCACTGTTTATCCGTCAGTGTTCTATATCCTCCCCATGTCTTTGCTTAGGCTATCCCCTACCCCCACCCCCCAGCCCCAGAAAACTCTTTTCTCCTTTCTATGTCCTAGAATTTTTTGCGACTCAGGCATTTCCTTGCCCATGAAGCCTTTCCTGGTCTCTACACTGACTGCCACTTTCAGTAGAAAGTAAGCTCCTTGAGGGCAGGAATGATCTCTTGATTTTGCTTCTCTGTCTCTAGCATCTAGCACAGTGCCTACCACACAAGCAGGGGCTTATTACAGATATGCTGAAATGAGCTCCCTCAGATCCACCTCAGGCATAGTCAATGGCTTGGTTTGTACAGAACCCTGAGAGGTCACCTTGACAGGACATGTGTTACATAAAAAAAAAAGGCATAAGGAACTACATTTTGCCCTTTCTCCACCATTTTGTGAAGTGAAGTCTCAACTTCCTCTAAGTCACCTAATTTGGGGGAAATCACAAGATTACTCCCCTTCCCCAACTATCACAAAACCACCCCTCTATCCCTCTCATCTCAGTGTCTCCAATAAGAAACTTCAATCTCTACGTCCCATTTTTCTTGGTTTTCACACCCTCAAGATCGTATATTAACTGCGTAGACACCAATGGTCAAAGTCCTTTGCTGCTGGGAGCCCGGACTCAGTCTGTTTCTGCAGCTGCCTGTTCTGTTACACACGTTGCCGTCTGGTTCTCACTACTCGGCTTCTTCACTTCACCGTGACGCACGGTCTTACCCAGTGGCATGATGGACAGGTATTTGCCCCGGAACTTGCTGGAGATGGTAATTTCCTGCCACAGGGTCCAGCCATTTCTGGAGAACACGTGGTGGGCAGCTGCAGGAGGGTGGTGGCTCACCTGAGAACAAGAGTAGGATAATAAGAAAAATTCAAATCACCATCTGAGGTTTTACCTCATCACCAGAAAACTGGCAAAGATTGACCAAAATGAGCAAAGTCAATGTTAGAGGGGCCGTGCAAGTGCTGACACAGCCAACGCGCTCTTGGTGGAGTTGTGAACTGGTCCAAACATTCTGGAAAGCAATGTGGAATTATGATATGAAAGTGAGTCAAGTGACCAAACTCTTTGACCCAAAGACTCCACTGCTAGCCTCAGTTAAAATGAGACCTGTTAAGACCTTAGCTTAAGGAAGCCATCTCCCACTGGACTTGGGCCATCTCCAATCATCCTGATCTATATCTTGTTACTGGAACCAAAGCCTATGGAGGTGAGAACGAGGCTGGTGACCTTGCATAGCCTCCCTCACTTAAATCCAATTTACTTGCAAGTCATGATATCGCCTTCCTGATGTCATGGTCCTCTTCCAGAATGAAGGACAAACGACAGCCACCACTGCTAGCCACTTACCCCAAGGAGGCCTGCTGAAGCCACTGACTATGTACCTCAGGCTGAAGTCAGTCTTTCTTTAGCAGAACTTTTAACTGAAGAAGAGGTTTTGAATGCCATTAGATCCCTCTCATGTGGCAAAGCGCCTTGTGCTGATTCTATTCCAGCTGAGATTTACAAGGCTGGGGGTCCACTGCTCATACAAAAGCTGACTGAAGTTTTCTGGGTTATATAGCAAGAGGAGGTTGGCCCCCAGGAGTTCAAGGATGCTTCTACTGTCCATCTCTATAAAGGAAAGGGAAAAAAGTTGGCCTGTGACAATCACAGGAGGGTCCCTCTGTTAGTCACTGCTGGCAAGATTTCTGCCAGAGTCCTCCTTAATAGGCTGATCCTTCACTTGGAAGAGGTCATCTACCTGAGAGCTAGCGTGGCTGCAGAAAGGGCCAAGGAACGGTCGATGTGGTGTTTGCTGCCTGACAATTCCAGGAGAAATTCCAGGAGCAGAATGGAGGTCTGTACACCAAGTCTGTTGATCTGACCAAGGCCTTTGATACTGTTAGGTGCAAGGGCTTGTGAAAGACCATGGCAAAATCTGGTTGCTTATGAAGTTCATTGGTATCGCATGTCAGTTCCATAATGGCATGCTTGCACGGATTGTGGATAACGGACGATGCTCTTGTGCTTTCCCAGTCACCGATGGAGGGAAGCACGGCAGTGTGCTTGCTCCCATGCTTTTCAGCATGAGGTTCTCAGCCATGTTGCTGAACACTTTTGATAAAGACAAAAGTAGCATCAAGGTCAGTTACCCCACTGATTGTAAATTATTTAACTTGAGAAGGCTTCAAGCCAAGACTAAAGTGGAGGAAGGGCTGGTGCGCAACTTTTTGTTTACAGATGATCGTGTACTCACTGCAGCCTCTAAGGTCGAGATGTAACAGAATATGCATTCTCTGCCACTTGGGCTAATTTTGGCTAATTAACGCCAAGAAAACAGAGGTTCTCCACCAGCCAGAAATGCACCATGCATTTGTGGAACCACTGGTCACAGCAAAGTGAGAAACTTTGAATGCTGTGAATAAGTTCACTTACCTTGGCAGTGTATCTTTTAGGGATGTACACAAAGATGATGAGGCTTAAGCATGCATCGCCAGAGGTAGCTCAGTGTTTGTGAGGCTCCAAAGGAAAGTGTAGTAGACTGTCTACCACGATGAAGGTCTACAGAGCCATTGTGCTGACCTCATTGTTGCATGCCTGTGAAACCTGGACAGTCTGCCAGTGCCATTCCAGGAAACTAAATCACTTCCATTTTTATTGTCTTAGGAGGATTCTGAAGATCATCTGGCAGGATAAGGTACCAGACACCAGAACATCAACCCAACAGGCTGGCCACATTGTTTAAATGACAAACATTTGCCTAAAAGACTATTTCACAGTGAACTCACGGAAGAGCTCACACAGAGGTCAGAAGAAGTGATACAAGGACACTCTCAAGGTCTCTCCGAAGAACTCTGGAATTGGTTGGAAGACACTGGAGACACTGGCACAGGACCACTCAGCATGGTGTGCCCATATCAAAGAAGGTGCTACGCAATGCACAATTGTGGTAGCTCAAAAGAAATGTAAGATTTGCAACTTTAGAGATATCTCCATTCTGACCGTTCATATGTACCATTTGTGCCCAACCGGTGGTAGAGCCTTCAGACTTCATATAACAGGTCTGATCAGCCACGGTCAGACCCACTGTATCTTGACCCCAACATAGTGATGCCACTTTGGTCCTCTTCAAGAATAAAGGACAACCACCCACCCCAAGGAGGCGAACAGTAAATATAAAGGCCCCGAATAGACCAACTTGTTTGCAGCAACTCTTTTTGTAGAAGCAAAGACCTGGAAACAAAGTAGATGGCTCTCAATTGAGGAATGGCTAAAAAGTGGTATATGAATGTAATAGAATACTACTGAGTGGTCAGAAATGGTGACAGCAAGACTTATTAGAACTGATGCAAAGTGAAAGAAGCAGAATCAGGAGAATAAGATACATACAGTGATGGCAACAATCTAAAAAGAAACACCACCACCACAATCTCAACTGGACTCTATGAAATTATCATGATTAAGTTTGGAGAGATGTAAAAAAGTCCCACCCACCCCCAACAGAAGAGGAACTGAGGTGCAAGGTGGCCACTAGCCTTGATGGGGGCAGTGCACAACCAGCACTTTCCAATGAAATGTGGGCCACTGTCTTTGAGTTTTTTTCAGTCTCCCCCAACATTCTCCTCCAGTCTGCCGAAAGATAATGAGGTCATTCAGGAAGACCAACACTCGGAGGCACATGTGGCTCATCTCACCAATTGCTTTCTCCAACAGCTAGTGGACAGTGGCAGGTGCCCCTCTGGCTGAGCAGTTAAAGTCCCTCAGGTAGCAACTGCTGATAGGACCAGTTCCAAGAACCCCTGGCTGCCTAATCCAGAGTATGGTCACTCTGGTTCTCTTGGTCAAAGTTTGGTAGTCTACACACATACTTATCTTTCCATTCTTCTTTGGTACCACCACTACAGGTGATGCATGGGATCTGCTGGATGGACTGGCCATCAGGGCTCTGAGATGGTGTCTGAGGTCATCCATCACAGACAAAGGGATCTTCCAACGTTGTCCCCCAACGGTCAGGAGTCAGGGAGCAAGATCCCGTGGGCTGTTCCCTCAGCACATCCCCTACTCAACTCATGTGGCAGGAAAACACCTGTCCTCTGGTCTACTTGAGCTTCTGCCTGAACCAACATGAAAATCGCCAAAGCTTGGTACCTAAGGTTCCACTTCCAAGACTGGAGAGCAAGTGCTCGTGGGATGTTCCCTGACACCCTTGCTTCTATTGGCCTGTGAAACTCTGCCCTGGATGCAGGGATGGTCCACATGTGCAGGCACCGGGTCCAGCCTACTGTCTGCAGTGCTGACACAAGAGAGATCTTCTCTGAGTCTGAACATAGCAGAGCCAAGGGCTCCACTTTCCTGTTGACACCAACAATCTTCTTCACCAATTCTAGGCTCCCTCTGATGGAGTCCAGAGAAGGGCAATATTTGCTGCTTAGGCCTCCAAGTCCAAGTCCTTCTCAAGGCTGTAACAGTATTTTATTCAATCTTTCTCATAAAGGACCAGCAAGTTCTAAGTTATTTGTGCTTCCCTGTCCCAGACAGTAATGTAAAACATGAATGACGAATGCCCACTGCCTAGATCATGACCCAAGTGGATGGGTGGTCCAGTGAGTTTCTCAATCATCATACAACTTGTGGGAAGGATTGCGGGATCATCACAGGCCCACAGATTTAGAGCTTAATGGGCCCCTCATTTACAAGTGAGAGAACTGAGGCTCAGGAGGTTAGGTCACACAGTACCATGCAGTAAGTAGAACTGGGATCCAAACCTCCTTGGGAATGCGGCTGGACAGTCACCTGGGCCAGAAGTGAGCAGCTGGACATCTTTCCGGGCAGCCCTTCCAATGATCCCAATCTGCAGGCTGCTGAGAAAACCCTGCTTCTTAACAGTGATGTTCTTCTAATGCTGCTTGGGAATTTTGAAAGCTATCGTCTCAGATGAATCTTAAGGTGCGGTGTGTGGCAGGTGCTTAAGAAACATTTCTGGATTGCCTGGAAGGCATTTTTTTCCCCGTCTCTGCATCCCCAGGCACTTAGGACACAGAGTAGGCACTCTGCCAGACAGGGATGCGCATGACCAGAATACAAAAGAGGACAGGATTAAGTACACAGGAGAGCTGGAAATGGGAGTTCTGAGGCCAAAAGATAACTTCTACCTGGGAGGCAGGCTAGAGGAGTGACCCTTGAGGATGGGAGGGCGGGTCTAACGACAACAGGAGGAGCTGGCAGGTACCAGAAGAGATCTTCTTCGGACCTTGGGGCGGCTGCAACTTCCTAAGAGGCCTTCCTGATGCTCTGGCCCCTCCCCAAAGGTTTTGAGTATTCACTTTGTACAGAGCTTGTTTAGGAGAAGGTGTGCTCCCTGGAAGCAGGGTTTGTTTGCCCGCTTTGTACCTATGTACTTAGGACAATTCCATAGATAATACTGATCGAATCAGACTGAATTCTAGGAGGGTATTCCAGAGCGCTGGGAAAATGAAGGATAGGTAAAAGACATGATGAGCTGCCAGGAGGCAGGTAGGAGGGTAGCTATGTATGTGAGGGAGAGGGAGGTACTGAGCTAGGACTTAAGTCTCCTCCTATCACAACAACGCACAGAGATGGACATATTGTTGGCCTCAATCCCTAACCCCACACCTCAGGCCCTGGTTCTGGAAAAGAGGAGAAGCCATGTGAGGGATCACTGTGCTAATTATTGGAGGGATGGGAGAAAGGCAAGAGAGGCTCATATACCATGTGACTTTCAAGTGGAAGGGCCCTCAGAGATCATCTAGTCCCACCTTTACATTTCCCTGAGTGTCGAGGGCAGTAAGGCCCAGAGAGGGGAAGAAACTTTCCCAAGATCCCTCTGGCAATGAGGCAGGATGTCAATCCTGAGTCTTTGGATACAACTAAAGCACTTTTCACTGGGCATGTCCCCTGGTTATGTCTCTGAATTACTCAAAGAGAGTCTGTGGTCCAGGGCTTCTCTTTGGAAATGGAGGTAAAAATGACTGCCCTGAAAAGCCTTCCCGGTTGATCTTGGTTGGGGCTCTGGGGTGTCTGGTTCCGAGGTTCTAAAGCGGCATCTCCTTGAAGACGATTGATCAGCAAGGACAGAGGTGGCCGGTATCTAGAGGAGGCCACAGGCAGGCACCTGTGTCTGAGGGGAACTCAGAAGTTATCTAGCCTCAGTCATATCTGAACAAGCATGCCCTCGATAGCCATCCCAACAATGTTCCTCCAGACTCCACTCTCTCTTAAGGCACTCCACCACTCTGGACAGGTTTTCTTGAACATCATTTTTTCTTAATATACAGCAAGCATCTGCTTCTTTGGAAATTCCACCATCCCCAGTTCTATCCTCTAAGGTCAAGCAGAGCAAACTGAATTTCTCTTTCTCCAGGACCAGCTCTTCGAACACTTGGAGCCAATGCTCTGATGGCCCTGCTCACTCCTCTCTTTTCTGAACTACACATCCCAGGTTCTTTCCAGTGATCCTCACACCTCTCACCATTTCGGCTGTCCTCTCCTGTCCCCACTCATCCCTATTCTCTCATTTAACTCTAATCACTCCTTGTTTATAAGCATGCCCATGTCTCCTCATCCTTGATACAACCATATTCCCTCTCCTGCTTTTTGTGGCCAAACTCCTTGAGAAGGCCCTTTGCACTCAATGCCTCCACCTCACCTCCTCTCACTCTCTGAGACCAGGGCAGGGGAACCCACAGCCTCAAGGCCACTTGTGGCCTTCTAGGTCCTTGGGTACAGCTCTTTGAATCTTTACACAGCAAATCCTTTCATGAAAGGGATTTGTTCTGGGAAATTTGGATTCAGTCAAAGGGCCGCCCTTGAGGGCCACATGTGGCCTTGAGGCCATAGGTTCCCCACCTGTGGTTTAGACAGACCTCCGTCTCATCATTCAACTGAACCTGTTCCCTCCAGTCACCAAACCCAACAGCCTCTTCTCAGTCCTCATTCTCCTTGGCCTGTCTGTGGCCCCTGACACTGTCAGGCGCGCTCTCTTCTCTAGGCTTCCATGACACCACCTCTCCTGGTTCTCCCCATCAGCTTCCTTTGCTGGATCTCCATCCAGGTTGTGCTTCTCACCGTGGGCATCCCCCATGCTTGGTACTGGGCTCTTTACTCTTTATACCCTCTCCCTGGCTGATCTCCTCAGCTTCCATAGAGTCAATTAACATCTCTTTGCTGATCATTCCCAGATCTGTGGATTCTGCCCTGATTGATTGCCTTTTGTTCATCTCAAACTAGGATGCCCCATTGACGCTTCAACTCAACATGTTCAAAGCAGAACTCTTTACCCTAAACCTTTCTCCTTTTCAACCTCTGTAAGACCATGGAGGGTGTCCTCCTCAGCTCTTCACTTGCATTCATCCTCTGTATCCAGTATGTGGCCATATTTCATCATTTCATTGTCTCTAACTTCCCATTTCTTGTACACATCTTCTCTTCAATCTCAAGATCTTTTTAAAATTTGTATTTTCGTTTCCAAATTGTCCCCCTCCCCGCCCATTGAGAAGGCAGGAAATATGATACCATCAGACATATTTCCGCATGCAATAGCTTCTAATTCCTCTCCCTGCCTTGAGTCTGTCCCCGTCCGAATTCACGCTCCACTCCAATGTCTGAGAGCTGCCCATGTCATGCCCTACCCAATGGCTGGTGTTTAAAGTTCTTCCTGACCCGGTCCCTTCCCACCTCTCTAACACTCTTGTTCTTTCCTTCCCTCTGATACCTTGATCTGGCATTGCCTCTCACTGCCTCTGTTCCAGATCCAAATGTCTCTGATTTCCTCTCCTTTCTTCTGCAGCTCCCCTAGGCACTGAGGCCACACTCTCTACTTGTTAGTTTTCCTGCTTCCTTTCATGTACTGAGTGGTTTAAGAAAATCCAACCTCCACTCAGAGCGAAAACCATTAGGTGGTCTCATTCAAATTCTTTCCAAAATTGCCTCTGACACCTCTGCACAAAGTGGGCAGCCTCTGCCTTGAAGGCAGGGTCCTGAGGGAGGTTCATGGGCCTTGTCTAGAAGCAGGCCAGCTAGCCCCACAGGATCATTACAGTTATTGGCAATGATGCCCCAAGATCACATCTCTGTGTGCCTGGAGGTTTACCAGGTATTTACAAAGGGACCTCGGGGATCCCCTAACACCACCCCACCCCCCCAAGCCAGGAACTGATCCCCCGTGGGCTGAGAGCCTGCATGCTCCCTACCTGCTCACAGAGGGAACGAAAGCCCATTTCTTCCATCTGATCCAGCTCAAAGGTTTCTCCCAGCATGGGATTGAATGGCTTAGCTATGCGGTTGACAGTGGTGGAGTAGGAAGACACTGAGAAGGCAGCCACAAAGCACATCTGCTCTGTGGAGTTCTCGCACTTGACGGCCTTGTCCAGCAGCTCGTGGTACTCCAGGTCCTCAGTGAGCCGCTGGAGCATGGAGAGGGGCTCGTTAAAATTCACCTGCAGAGACAACAACACAAAGGCTGCAGTGGCTCAGCTTTGGACAAGTTTTCAGGCTTTGCTGATAGCTGCCCTCGCTGGAAGGAGACCCTGGGAGAGTCACTTAACTGCTTCCTCCTCTGCAAAATGGAGACAAGAATAGCGCTTCCTTATTACAGGGCTATTGGGAAGCTCAGATGACTCATCTATACACACACACACACACACACACACACACACACACACACACACACTTATGTACCACAGTTAATCAACAAGCATTTATTAAGTGCCAACTGTGTACTAAGTATTGGGGATACAAAGCGAGACAAAAGACAGCTCTTGCCCTCAAGGAGTTCACAGTCTAAAGAGGGAGGGACGATACACAAACAACTAGGTTTAATAAGCCACAGCCAGGATAAATTAAAAATAATTAGCAGAAAGGGATGAAGCACTGGGCCTGGAGTCAGAAGGACCTGAGTTCAAATCTGGCCTCAGATACTAGCTGTGTGACCCTAAGCAAGTCACTTAATCCCAATTGCTTCAAAAAAAGAAAGAAAAAAAGAAAATTTACTAAAAAATGATCAGTAGAGGAAAGGCACTAGAATTCAGGGGGATCAGCAAAGGCTTCCCGTAGATGGGAGGATAAGGAAGCCAGGAGGCAGAGATGTGCTTTCCTTTGCAGACCTCAAAGCTGCTACATTTGGATGCCATCCTGAATGAGAACGACAGGATCACAGATTAGAGTCCCAAGATCACTGATCCTTTGGGTCAGTTAATCACCAAGTCTTGACTTGACAGGAGATGATAAGACAGAATCAGCAGGGATCCTGGATCTCACCATCACCTCCATGTCCACAGACTCTCAAATTCCCTCACGTGATCACACTCTGCTGTCATTCTACCTTCCCCTCTACTGTGTAACCCCAAACCCTGTTCTTCCTCCTCACTGTGACCTCCAGGTCCTCAACCCCTCAGATCTTTCCTAGGCTATCTTCCCTGCTCTAGCCACATGCTTCTCCCTTCCCCATCTTGACCCCTTGGTCAACCAGCTCAACTCTGTGCTGTCCTCCCCTCTTAAGTCCCTGGAAACCTCATCCTTCTGTTGTGCCCTGCTAACCCTCAGTCTTGGATCGCTCCTACCATCTCCTGCCTTTGCTCCTGTGTATGTGTTGATGAATGAAGCTGGAGAAAAATCACACATCCATTCTCCCTAGGTCCACAACAAATTTATGTCACATAACTTCAACTAGGCCTTCGCTGCTGCTAGGCAATCCTACTCCCTGCCTCCCTGATCACCTCACCATGCCAACCTCCACAGCAACTCTTTCAGACCTCCTCATCCCTCCTCAGACTTCCCACGGCTCCCCTGCCCACTGTGGTAATTGACCAAGAGCTCCCTCTCCTCCTCGTCTCACATCACCCATACATGTCGCTCTCCCATCCTTCACCATCTCACGTTAGGAGATGGCTCTTCCCCTTACTGAGGAAAAGCCCTCCACGTATAGAGAAGTTACTCCCTCCCAATCCATTTTATCGGGCACACTGCCTTTCTGTCATCCTTGTTCTCTCCCTGTCTTCTGGCTGCTTCTGGACAACCTCTCACACTCAATCCGTGTAGTTCTGCCACCTCCCTTCTTGTATCTCTTCTCCATTCTCTGGCTAAGCTCCCGGAGAAGGCTGTCAACAATCTACGTCTCCTCTTCTTTTCCTTTAGAAGCTTCCTTCTCCACTCTCTGCAGTTTGGCTTATTCAACACAAACTACCTCCTCTAAACTTACCAATGACCCCTTAGTTACCTAATCCAGTGGCCTTTTCTCGGTCTTCATCCTTCCTGCCCTCTCTGCAACCTCTAACACCACTAAGCCCCCTTCCTCCTGGATACTATCTTCTCCCCAGGTTTTTGTGACACTACTCTCTTGGTTTTCCTCTTACCCACTTGACAGCTCCGCAGCCTTCTTGGCTGGATCTCCACCCATGTCACATCTGCTAACTGCGGGTGTTCCCCAAGGCTCTGCCTTGGGCCGTCTTCTCCTCTCACTTGCTCCCATGTTATCTTCTCTATGTATCTAGTCCTGACCTCCAGTATCACAACCCCAGCTGCCTCTCAAACTGGATGTCCTGTAAACATCTTAAGCCCAAGGTGTCTCTACCCCTAAGCCCGTCTCCTCTTCCTGAGGGTCCTACCATCTGCCCTGCCACCCAGACTCACAGCCTACATATCATCCTGGATTACTTACTCTCTCTCACCCCTACAGCCAATCTGTTGTTAAGTCTTTTTACCTTTACGGCACCTCTCATATACTTACCATTTTTTTCCCTCTCACACAACCCGAGTTTAGCTCATCACCTCAATCCTGACCCACTGCCGTAGCCTGCCAGTGGGTCTGCCTGCCACAAGTCTCTCCTCACTCCAGTCCTTCCTCTGTTCAGCTCTCTAAGTGATTTTCTCAAAGTGCTTCTCTGATCACGTTAGCCCCATGTTCAATAAATCACCTCCAGAATCAAATACAAAACTTGCTGTTTGGCTTTTAAAGCTGTTTATGAGCTGGTACTTCCCAGCCCCATCCACCGCTCCAACTACTGGCCTTCACCTCCTGACTCCAGACTTCTTTACTGGCTGTCCTCCATGCCCAGGATCACTGTGCTCCTCACTCCTGCCTCCTGGGTTCCCTGGCTTCCTTCAAGTCCCGGCTAAATCTTGCCTCTGCTAGTAGACTTTCTCTATCCCTCTTAGAGCCCATGTCTTCCTTCTTTGTTTACCCCCAGTTTATCCTGTCTCCAGCCTGGCTGTGCATAGTTGTTTGTATAATGCTTTCTCCATCAGACAGTGAGCTCCCTGAGGGCAAGTATTGTCTTTTACCTTTCTTTGTATCCCCAGGACTCAGCACAGCACCAGGCACACAGGAGGCACTCAATAAATGCTTACTGGCTGATTGACCACTGACTTTATTGGAAGAGCTATCAAATGAAAGAGCTCAGCCTTGTTCTGCTGACCCCCATGTGCCTGACCAGGTAGCAACAGGGGGAAGGTGCAGAGGCAGGCTCTGGTTCAACAAGAAGGAAAGTTTTCTGATGACTGGAGCTGTTCTAAAGCGGCATGCATTGTTTTATGGACTGCCTCCCACTCCTCTTCCCTGGGGATCTGCAAGCACTACTTCCAAGGCCACTTGGTCAGGAGTCTGAAATGTCTCATCCCACTCCTGACCTGAACCTTGAGAACCTCCAACAACATTCCCAACAAGCAGCTCTGTTGCATCTCCTGGGAGAGTGCCCCTCTAGGGAGAGGGACAGACTGACAACTGAGAGAATCAAGCGGTGTTCTTACTCATGTGTTGAATAAGCCCACTCAGTCAGGAGCACACCGAAAACTCCCTCAGAGCCACAGCATGGTGGTGAGGCTGAAGCCTTGACATGAACAAGGAGTGAGGCAGCTTCCCTTTTGGAAGGGCAATAGGCACCAATCTTTAGCCCCTTCACAGACTCTGACTTGGGCTTCTGACAGAGCGATCTGGGGGAGAGGCTCGGCCTGAGGGCTCATTTTAGGGAAGTGATCCCTACTTTCTTTAAAATGCCGAGCACAATGACAGCCTTGGTGAGGCGGCTTCCTCAGATATTGGGCAATACTCCAGAGGGAGGCCAGCTGCCAAGATTTTTCCTCTTCCATTTGTCATGGTAGTAACTGGGAATGGGGAATCTGCTCAGTGACAGGAATGGAGAAAATGACCACTGAGATTTTTATGGCACTTTACAACTGGAAGTGTTTTCTACATGAGACCTCATTTGATCCTCAGACTGTCCCTGTGAGCGAGGGAGCACAAGAGTTACTACACCATTTTACAGAAGACGACACAGGCTCAGAGAAGTGGAGTGACCTGTTCAAAGTCACACAGCACCGGCCGCCTGGGGCTTACAGTACACCAGCTAAGGAAATGTCTCTCCCCTGGTTGTCCAACAATACAATACAGTACTAAATAGTAAGCTCCTCACCACTGGAGAGGTTTCAAGCGGGGGTGAGACAACCAGTCAGGATCAGAGCTGTAAGGAAGCTTAGAGACCATCTATTCCAAGCCTCTCACTTTACAGACAAGGAAACTGAGTTCCCCAAGAGATTAAGTGACTTACCCAAGGTCACAAAGATAGCAAGCGCTGTCTTGGAATCCAGACCCTCTAACTCCCAATCCAGGGCCCCTGTTGCAGGCTGCCTCACTTATTTCTTTATAGGCATAAGTATCCATATTTTACAGAAGAGGAACCTGGGGTTCATGCTTAGGGTCCAAGGCCATGATATCTCAGGTCCCCTGGCTCTTTTGAAATGCTGATTCTCCATCACTGTACTCCTCTCCAAAAGTCCTATGTCTTTAGAGAGGAGGGAGCAAGGAATTGCTAGAGTGTCTCTTTTCCCTCTGTTTTCTTTTTAAAAATAAATTTAATTTATGGATACTTTTATTTTTATAAGACATTCATTTCTGAAATATGTATCTTTTACCCCAGCAAGACATTCCTTATAGATTAAAAAAGAATGAGGAAAAAAACCAACTCAGCAAAACTGACCAGACTAGAGCATTGGTCACAACTGCGAACCACAGGTCTTTACATTGCTAATGCCACGCACTCCATACATGTTGCCTAACTGACTGAAAGTGCATGTAATGTTCTATATCCACAGTCCCCCATCTTCACTCAAGGGGAGGGGGCAGCTCCTCAGTTCCTGTCTGGGGCCAACCATGGTCTAAACGATTAGAAAGTACTTCTTTTTTGCTCTTTTCCATTTGTATTACTATAGTCAGTGTGTATACAGTTTTCCTGGTTCTGCGGACCTGACTCTGTATCGACATATACGAGTTTTTCTAGGCTTCTCTGAATTCTTCAGTCAGTGTTTCTTACGGTACGGTAATTCTCCATTTCATTCATGTACCGCAATTTGCTTCACCATTCTCCAATGCATGGGCACTGCTCTGTCTCCAGTTCTAGGTTACCATAAAAAATGGTATTATACAGAGCGAGGGATGGGGTCTCAGGGTCAAAGGATATGGACATTTCAGTCCCTTTCTTAGCAGAACTCCTAATTGCTTTCTAGAATGGTTATACCAATTCCAAGCTTAATCAGGAACTGCCTTTCTCAGTGATTGTTATTTTTGCCCATTTGCTAGGCATGAGGTAAAAACTGAGAGTTGTTTTCATTTCTACTTATCTTACTAACAACTTTGGAGTAATTATCTGCAGTTTGACTACTTATCTGGTCTTGGATATTTGTTTTAATTTCTTATGTCTCTTAGATATGAGACCCTTGAGATGCAAAGATTTTCTTTTCCTGGCGGATTGTTTCATTTCCTGTTCTAGCAGGTGCTTTGATTTTATTCCTGTTTCATGTAAGTGAAATAACCCATTTTATCTTTTGAGATCTCTTCTATTCCTTGGTTCACTATGAATTCTCCCCTGACCAAGTCCTCATCTAACTTTTTAAAGTGTGACCTTTCACATTCAGATAATGTTTCTATTTTGAGCTTGCAATATGATATAAAACTGCTTTAAGTCTAATTTCACACAACTGCCTTCCATCGTCACCATCGGGTCTTGCCAAACAGGGAGGTCTTCCTCAGATAAACTGTATTCTTGCATTTACAGAATGCTAGTCTAGTGACTTCTGATTCTTGCTTATTAGTCTGTTCTGCTGATTTGACTTCAAAATTTTTTAGCCAGCACCAATTTTTATACTTTTTTAAAAATAAGTTTTAGTTGGTATCTTTTATTTTTATATGACCCGCATGCCTGAATTTATTTCTGCTTTCTCAGTTAAGCATTTACCAAGTATGACATTAGAGTTAATATTCCATACCCACAGTCTTCCGCCTCTGCAAAGGAGGAAGGGACCTTTTTCTATCTCCTCTTTGAGGCCAACCCTGGTCATCATAGTTTCACAGTGTTCACGGAGATTGTTTCATTAACATTGTTGTAGTCACTGTGTCTGCTGTCTTCCTAGTTCTTCTGACTTCACACTGCATCAGTTCATAAGACTTTTCTGCATTCCCCATCCAGTGCAGTAATATTCCATTACAGATACGCACCACAGTCTGCTTCATTCCATCCCCAGCTGATGGACATTTGGTTTCTTGCTAGTTCTTTGCTTCTACGAATTTGATAGTAAAACCTATTTCAGTGTATACGAAGCCTTTCTTTTTATCACTGACCTCCTTGGAGCATATGTTTAATAGTATAGTGTATCTGAATCAAAAGTGATAGTCGCTTTCTTAGCATAATTCCAAACTTCTTTCCAGAAGGGCTGGACCAACTCACGGTGCCACCCACAGAGTATTTACTGGTGTGCTAGGCTTACCACAAGTTCTCCAAAAGATGATACCCGTCTTTTGTCACCTTTGCTGGTCTTTGTGGTTTTGATGATGAATACCTTCATAGTATCATCTGAACTATGGGACTGATGTTCCCTCATTAGTTCTTCCCCCAATCACATTACTTTCCTTGAGATTCTAGATCTTTTGTTCCCACAAATGAATCGCTATTTTGCCTAGCTCTGTGAAGTATGTGCCTCCTCCTCCCCTTCAACTGTTTGGTGTAATACTAAATCTGTAAATTAATTTAGGCAGAAATCATATTTTTTGTATTGCTGTGGCTCAACCACAAGTAACAAATATTCCTTCAATTATCCAAGTCTTTTTTTCATTTTTAATGAGTGTTCTGTTAATTTTATTTCTACAAATCTTGAATGTGTTTTGGAAGACTGATTCCCAGACGGCTGCTGTATTTTGTAGTTATTTTCAATGGGATTTTCCTTTCTCCTATTTCTTCCTGAATTTCATTATTGCTATACAGAATGATGATATTTTGAGGATTCACGATGTATTCGGCTCCTTAATGGAAAGTGTGGCCTCAATTCGGGCTTTCCCCCCAAATTTCTGGAGTTCTCCAAGTAAGTTATCATGTCATCTGCTAACATGGATACCTGTCTCTTCTTTGCCAATGTCTATGCCTTTATTTTCTTTCTAGTCTTACTACTGATCTAAATGGCATTTTCAGAACTATGTGAAATCATAGTGGAAAGATGGGTTATCTTTTCTTTACTCGTGTACTTATTGAGAAAGCTTCCATGTTTGCCCATTGCAAATAATGCTAGCTTTCGGTTATACGTCTATATCTCTCCATATCATATACAAAAATGCCCCTTCTATGCCTATGTTTTTGTAGGGTTTAAAGCATAAATGAGTTTCCTACTTTTGTCAAAGGCTTTTTCTTTAACCATGTGGTTTTAGATGTTTTTGTTTTTCATATCATTAATGTTTATTGTTTTTCTAATGTTAACCCATCCTCATATTTGTGTTACAAATCCAACTTGGTCATAATGACTATATTTCTTAAAAACATTGCTATTGTCTTTTTGCTAGATCTTATTTAAAATCTTTGCATCAAAATTGGTCATATATTGGTCTATCATCTTTTTTTCTCTGCAATTTTTTGAGTATTAACAAAGGTTCCTTTTGAGGTATGAGTTGGCCTTCTAGTAGAATATAATCTCCTTGAGGGCAGGGACTGTCTCACTTTTGTGTTTGTAACCCTAGTCCAGTGTCTGGCGTACAGCAGGTGCTTAATAAATGCACACTGACCAAATGTTTGACAGGTAGTCACTGCGTTTCCTTCTAGCACTAACAATTCTGTGAAGGAGAATTTTTCTTACAACATACCCAGAGAAAGACCTCTTAACTTGAAGATCTCCACTGATGGGCAGGCTGCCATGTCCATTTCAGAACCCATTTCACTTCTGAATACCTTGATCTGTTAGAGCCTTTTCCCTTCATTTGCCTCTTTGTCGTTTCTACCCATTTCTCCTAGTTCTGCCTCTCAGACAAGCAGAATAAGGGGGGGTGACAACCCTGAACATAATCATAAACCACTATAATAGACCACCATCCCTCTAAGAACTCTCTTTTAGAGGCTGAATATTCCCAGGTCCCTCCACCGGTCCTCATGTGGCAGGAACCTAACCAAGCCCTTCACCAAACCGGTTTGGCCTCCTCTGGAAATTCTCTACGTACTAAGATTCTTCCTAAAATGTGGTCTTGAGACCTGTACCCAAGACTCTAGGTGGGACATGACCAAGCAGCAGCAGCAGAAGGGCACTGCCTGTCTTCTGCCACCTCGGATCGCCATCTCAGGCTGCTTTTTTGGCTGCCACACTATGTCACACTATGGCCTCGCATGGAGTGTGCAGTCCACTAAAGGCACTAACTTGTTTTCAGAGCAAGTGCTCTCTGGACATCTCTCCTTTTGAAGTCAATTTTTTTCATCTAAGTGTAAGACTTCCAGAGGAGGCTTATCTGTATTCAATTTGGTTCCGTGTTCAAACACGTCAAGATCTTTTTGAATCCTGCTTCTTATCCAGTGTATTGGCCAATTTTCTCCATTTTGTTTCATTTGCAGATCCCACCTATCCTCTCTCTGGAATTGGCTCTCCCAAAACATCCCTAACTTTCCTCTCCTTGTGTATCACAGATGTCAAGGTGGAGGGGTCACGTCCTCCAAATGGTCCCACCATTCCTACCCCAGCGACTCTCTTCCCCTTGGTAGTGAAAATCCTGTCCAGGGTAGAATTTCCCTCAGTTGGTTCCTCCACTTTTGGAAGGATGGAATGATCATCAAGGCAAGTCAAGAAACGGTTTGCTCCTTGGCTTTAGATAGAGAGCATGCATTCCAGAAGACAGTGTGACTCGTTCAGAGTCCCTCATTACTGCCATATGCTGGTTTTTTTGGTCTGTTTCCAGAGATCTGCAATATATGCCACACTGACAAACATCACCGCATTTCTGCTTGCCATGACATTTGCCCAAGTGCTTGTGGCACACTCCTCTCCTCTGGTTTCTGGATCTGCACAAGCAACATGTCCTCCCTTTTACCCAACCTCGCTCTGATGACCCCAACAAGCTCTGGCTCTCACCCTTGCTCTGTGTGTGACCCTGTGTGGTTGAGCTTTGAGGCCTCATGATCCCAGCTTCAGGGAGCTCCCAAGTATTCCTAGGCAGTGCTGGGAGAACAGGTCAGGGCCGCAACTAAGTGAGAAGCAGTATGGCATGGCCAAAGAGCACTGCACGTATCAACTGGATAACCCTGTCAAGTCACTTGTCTCTTAAGCTTTAGTTTCTTCATCTGTAAAATGCAGATAATATTTGTACCACAGGCCTCCCAGGGCTAGGGCGGGGAAAGGCCACCCTCCAGGTCCTATAGTAACAGGAATACTATTACCATCTTTATTACAAATTCAAAACTTTGTTACCAGACAGACTTAGGGTTACTTTTCACTTTGGGGTTTAAAATGTAAAGTTTTGAAAATCATCAGGCCCCTGTGGGCACATCCCCCAGCCGCCCCTGCCTGGGCCCCGCTCACGTACAGGCATGGGGATCTTAGACAGCTCTTTGCCGATACAATTCTTCATTATGCTCCAGAGGTTAATGTTATAGTTAGGTTTGTCAGGGATGCGCGTCCTCTTCTTGACTTTGGGCGGGATGCCCAGGATGTGCGTGGCACTCCCAAACACCTGCCAAAGAATCAGAAGGAGGAGCTGGGGACCAGGGCCTCAGCCTGGTCAATAAGGCAGGAAGAAAATCCCAGGAAATATTCTCCTTTTTGGTGGTGACGGCTCAGGTCGCCCGGGCAGTAAATAGACTTTCGGTCGCCCGGGCAGTAAATAGACTTTCTGTCTCCCAGGCAGGCCTGGAACTATGGGGGTACTGCGTCCCTCAGACATCCACTAGGTTCACTGCCTTCTAGCTGCCTTCTGAGCAAGGGGAGCTCTAGACCTCTGGTGGAGGCAGCTCCTGTCCCTTTCTCAGACAGAAGCGTCATAATTTGGAAAAGACCCCAGTGAAAGTTCATTTCTGTCTTTAGGGTCAAGATGTGCCCTGGCTTCTAGCCCACCATCCCTGGGAGCCCACCCTCTCTGGTCCAGGTTACTCACATGGTCCTCTGCATTCCAGTCATCCACTGGGCCTGCCTCATTCCCACCTTCAGCAGATCTGTGGAAAACACAAAGGTCAGGTGGTTATTTATAGGACCAACCTCTGCTATCCAAAAGACTGAATGACTCCCCCAAACTGGACTATCTTCAGGTACCTCAGCTTAACCAAGTAATTTTCCTACTGAGCCCCTCCAGGAAAGGCCTGTAGAGGGCAAGCTCTTATAGGTTCTCCTAGGCTGGTTTATGGCTGTTGTCCAGGGGCCAGTCTTGCTAGGATGACCACAAAGGTTCATCCCACTGGCTGGGAAGCAAGTGATCACCAGGGTCCTTTCCACCCCTCACTTTATGGTCCTAGGACCCCTGAATCCTGCCTGTATGAAGAGACAGAGGAGCTCTGATCTGTCTTGGTGAGGGAGTGCTCCCACTGCAAGAACTCAGGATCTGTGAAGGAGCGATGGATCCTTTGGAAGGCAGTGAGAACCTTGTGGGCAGAATCATCCCCATTCTGAGGTGAACCGTCCCTGCCCCAGGACACATGCAGCCCCTCCTGGATGGGTGTTGGAGCCTCTTGGCCTTGGGCTGGACCAGACGATTTCCTGGTTGTGCTTCTATTCCCCCTGCTCCAGACTTCCTCCTTTCTCTTAGTGGGGCCACCATTTTCTCAGAACCACAGTGAATTCTTCCAAGTCTTGGCGAGTCTCTCTCCCTCACAGCTGTCTTCCTGCAGCTGCCCTTCCTCTCCAGTCCTTGTCTGGTCTTCATCACCCATGTTCCAGTGCTTCTGTCCTCTCCCCTCTCTGATCCCTCCCCAGCTTCCTCCTTAGGGCCCCCAGGGCACTAGGCTAGCATTGTGCTCAAGGCCTCCCACAGGCTGGCTCCAATTTTTCCACTCTCATTCCACATCACTCCTGGTCACACACTCCTTGATACAGTGAAACTGGGCTAACAGTAATGAGGATGATGACAACTGTTAGCACTGACACAGTGCTTTAAGGCTGGCAAAGCACTTGACAAGTGTTACCTCATTCAGCCCTCATGACATCTCTGTGAGGTAGGTGGTGTTATCATCACCTCCATTTTACAGATAAGTAAACTGAGGCAGGCAGAAGTTAAATGACTGCTGAGTGTCTGAGGTGGGGTTCCCGATGTGAGGTCCAGGGTTCTACGCACTGTGCCACCCAAGTCACTGCATGGTCTCATCCTAAGGCCCTTCCTGGACCTCTTTGTTTTTGTGAATCCTTCTCTCCCTACAAGGCCCAGCTCGGTGCCCCTAGCTCCAGACCAAGCACTCTCTGCCTGCCATTACGTAGATCTCCTTATACATCATGTCCCACTCCTACCCTTGCCCCTTGATAATACAAGCTCCTGGAGGGTAGGATCTGAGCCATTTTTATTTCTGCATTCCCACATGGTAGGAGCATAATAAATGCTTGTTTTCCATGAGGAGATGAAAATTGCCTCTCTCTCCTCGATTGAAGCAGGGACACAGGTGCATAATTCTGCATGTAATGCCAGCCTCTCTTGATCCTGGTACATGACCGTGGTTAGTGAAAGCCCAGCACTTTGGGAAGCAGGGGACGTGAGTCTGGACATCACCAGCTTTGGGACAGGGGCCAGTCACTTCCTTTGCGCCTCAGTTCCCCCATTTGCAGATGGGGATAACAATACTTACTGTCTCTTTTTCACGAGCATAAGGAAAGTGCTCTGTCAGCCTTCGAGGGCTCCAGAGAGGTGAGCACTAAAGGCACGTCCAGCATTGGGGTGGGTCATGCCATCATGCTACAGACTCATGCCCCATGTTAGTCACGTACGTGATTTTAAAGTACTGCTGAAAAGTGGAAAGTGTGGCCAAGGTGTAGAGACATTAGCAATATGATGCCAAAAGCCACGCCCCCATTTCAAGGGTATGTGGTAGAGTCGAGGTGCAGCGAGCCTGGGGAGGATGGATAGGAACACGGGCCTGTGAAGGGGACTTTGGAGGGCAGATGGTCCCACTCCTGTCCGAGGAGAGGATTCCCTTCCATCCCACCTGACATGCATACGAAGGCTATCCCACTCTGGCCTGTCTCTAACTGAGCAGCTTATTCCATTGTGAGAAATTTGTGAAAGAAACTTCTTCCTTATGTGGAACTGAAGTCCAACCTGCCTGTCCCAGGTGTCTTCTCTGGGACCACAAAGAATTTCTTCAATGTCCCTTTCCCACGACAGTCCTTCAGGTGTTTGGAATCAGCTCATCTACTTCTCAGGTCCTACTCCAGGACAAACCTTTTCAGTCCCAGCAAACAGCAGGAAGGGCTGGTAACATGACAGGTGCTGGGAGGCAAGGCTGAAAAGGGCCCTGGGCTTGTCTCTAAGAAGTTACTGCTCTACTGGACAGACACAGCCAGACGAGATGAAGAGAGGAAGACCCCAATTCTAATTATGCCTCAGACACTGACTAGCTGGGTAACCATCAGCATCATCGTGTTATAACTACCCAGGAGTTGACAGTGGCTATTTTAAACACAGAATACACAGGCACCTTTGTTTCTATGAGTGAAGCAGCTCTGGCCAAAGGAGCCCTGCCCAGAGAAGGCCTGGATCCAAGGGCCCCCTGAAGTGGGTGGACCTGAGCAGGCATCAGATCATAGCACCTCTAGCTGGAGGAGACCTTAGACATCTAGCTTACCTTCTCTGGGGTACAACGGAGGATATGGAAGCCCAGAGAGGGGGAGAAATCCACCCAAGTTCACACTCATACCTAGGCCTCCTGAATTCAAACTCAGTGCTTTCTCCCACCCACAACACCATGTTTTTGGGATCCATTTCTTGGGTTCCAGCTTGTAAACCCCCTAGGGGCAGAGATGGTCAGTCAGGCAGGCTTCATGGATCTGGATGCTGAAGGATGGAGAAAATCTCAACAGGTGGAAACGGAGGAGGCCATCTCTTGGCCTTCTCTAATGTCCTTGCGTCCTCTGGATTTTAATTCTCCCCTTGATCTAGACCATGACGTTAGAATGAAGAGTCTGGAACAGTCAAGTTAGAAGAAGCTCCTGGACCACCAGAGTGTTTACAGTTTAGCAATACCCCTCTCCCCCAACCCCAATCCCATTTTAAACATGAAGAAACACGATGCCGAGAGGGTAACTTGCCTAAGGTACTTTACAGAGAGTTAGTCAATGGTATGCCCAGGACCAGGACCCAGCTGCCCCACAAGGGACAGGGTCATGTTTTGTCCACATTTGGTATCTTCCCTAGAACCCAGAACCTTTGGGGCCTCTGAGGCACCTGATAAATGTTTCCTGGGTAGACTTATGCAATTTGTCCTGGGTTATTAGTGAAGTGACACTCCCTGGTGGGCTGGGACAATGAGTTCAAAGACGTACCTGTTGTCTTTGGGGTCTGTGATTACTGTGATGAAAGATGAATCTTCCATGGCGTCAAAATACTCTGTATCCTCATCTTCATCACTGAGGTCCCCTTTGATCCCTAGGAAAATGCTTCAGGTTATCCCTATGGCCACCAGTCAGTCTACAGATTTAATATGTAACCATACAGCTTCCTGCCACGTGGACAGGTATGATTCGATGCTCCAGGAGGCTTCTTCCCAACCTGGGGGGACTATTCCCATGGTACCCCCTCCATTCCCATAATAATAATGATGATGAAAACAAACCCAACCCACAGCTCTCCTTCCCACAGTTCCTTAAGGTTCCCATGACCCTCTCCCTTCCCCCTGCTCCCTCCCCCTCCCTGTGCAGTAAGGTACACAGTGAGGCTGAGTGGGAGGCCAGTGCTCCCCTGCTTTATCTGTATTTCTTTGTGGTGCCTCTGGTCCCAAACTGCCCTGCCATTTTTAGACTGTTAGTGGCCTCTGCTCATTAGTGAAAGGCTGCCTGGCACTGTGTGATTCTAGGGGAGTTTCCTCTCCTCTTGGGGTCTGTCTCAGGTTTTTCATCTATGGAAGGAGGGGGCTGGAACAGCTCCTGATCCCTCTGACAGTCTGAGATTCAGTTCAATATTTTCTGCTTCTTTCCGTTTTTTTTCAAAGTCCCTTTGCCCATGTTCTCCACTGGGGAACCCAAGGCTGGAGGACCATTTGGAGAGCCCTGGAGCCAACAGGAAGCTCACAGGAGGGAATGCAGATGCCAGGGGCTGGCCCTTGGTTCCCTCCAATTGGATGCCTTCCTCCAGGCCTAGGCTTCTTGGTGTGGCCCCAGTCAGCAACGTGTCTAAGATGCTCCTCCTGGCTTTCAGTAGCTTGCCTCAGCATCCCAGTTCTGTCCTCCCTGGTCCACTCTGGCTTGCCCTGTCGGTACCCATGCCATCTGCTCCCACCTGATTCTAGGCTGCCTGCTTAGTTTTCTCTCCTGCACCAAGAGTGCTAGGTCTGGGTTTAAATTTCAGCTCCTTCACAGACATGGGGGCTGAGGCGAGCCACCCCAACCTGTCTGGGTGCTGGAGACCCCTTCCAGCTCTCATGAGGAGCTGATGGTTTACTGAGACTGATTGCTTTCTGGGATAGGACTTTCTCTAATGACTCTCTCTGCGTGGGCCCTGGAGGCCCCTAGAGTCTCACTAGTTGCTCCCTGTTCCTCTAAGTGCCAGCCTGGACAGGGCCTAGAAAGCCAGAGGTAACGAGGTGGCCCAAGACATAAAGCTGCACTGAGCCTCTATCATTCTCTGTTTAAGGTGTCTGTAGGGCTTTTGCTAGGAAAATTATCTGAAAGATCATTGTCTTTTCCTCAGAATGTTTGACCTCTTTCATTCTTATCCCCTGAGGTCTCTTTTTCTAACCTTGATCACAGCTTGTGAGATCAGTCCTCTTTGATGGACAGTGACCCACAATTCTCTGCCTGAGCCTCACTTCCACTGGCCACTTCAGGGACAGTGACTAGTACCTAATGGATGACAATTTCTCCAAAAATCCCTCTTAGTGATCATATAGATGATTTTCTTAGCAACTCGGGTAGATCTGGAGGAACAGGACATGTTTCTTCTCCCCTTGGATAGCTGTCTGTACCATTAGAGATAGGTATCTCTAATTCAAGTCCAAAATTGAACATTATCTTTCCTTCCAAAGTTCCCTAGGGCTGCCAAGGATGCCACCATCTTCCCACTTGCCCAGGCCCACCACTTGGATTCCTCCTTCACACTCTCCACGTAGCCATTACATTGCCAAACCTTGTCATTCCTCCATTCACAACATCTCTCCTGTGCAAACACTCCCGGACACTTTCCTAATCCAGGCCTTCATCGCCTCTTCCCCAGACTATCACAACAACCTCTGCGCTTCAATAACCCTCCCCTCAGCTGCCAAAGTGATTTTAAAGTGGACCTGTCCTCAGTGCCTCTGGCAAAGTCTTACTGGCTCCCAGTGACTGACAGGATCAAACACAAAGCCTGGCAGCATTTTTAAAGCCCTCCCAACCCCTCCTGTGTTCTTACCCTTTGCTCCCTTCCCCACACGCAGAGGCCTCCTGGCTGTTCCTCAAGCACGGCTCCGGCTCATGTCTCTGCCTTCACACAGGATTTCCCTTCTTCCTCTCAGTTTCCCTGGCTTCCTTGAAGACACCTCCAATCTGCCTGCCTGGGGGAGGCCTTTCCATCTGTTCTGTCTCCTGTGTGTACTTGTTGTTTGCATGTTGTCTCCTCCCCCATTGGCCTGCGAACTCCATGAGGACAGGGATGTGGTTTTGCCTTTCTTGGTCTCCCTAGTACCTGTCACCTAGTTAAGCACGTGCTAAATGTCTGTGGACTGACTGTTCTCCTGATGCCTTCTCTCTGAGATTATCTCTAATTTATCTGGTCTGTTTGTCTATCTAGCTACATCTCTATACCGAATCTGTACATTGTTGTGGCTGGTCAGTCGTTTTCAGTTGTGTCCGACTCTTTGTGACCACACTTGGGGTTTTCTTGGCAAAGATGCTAGAGTAGCTTGCCATTTCCTTTTCTAGGTTATTTTGCAGCTAGGGAAACTGAGGTAAACAGGGTGAAATGACTTGCTAAGGGTCACGCAACTATTAAGTATCTGAGGCCAGATTTGACTGCATGAACACAAGTCTTCCTAACACCCAGGCCAGCCCTCTATCCAGTATAGCACCCCTAGATGCCCTTTGTACATAGCTGTCTGCATGTTTTCTTCTTAATTAGATTGTGAGCTCCATAGCAGGTTCTAATTAAATGCTTGAGGATTTGACTCCTCAGGTTTTACACACCTCCCCTCCTCCCTCTCTCTCAGGTGAGGACCTCCCTATGACCTCGCTCTTCTCCACTCCTCTTTATAGCAAAACCCCTTGACCATGATCCCTCCCTCTCTCCTCCTCTTCCACAGATTCTGCTAATGAGGCGGCCTATGGCCTCTACGTGTGTCCTGGATCTCATGCCATACTGTCTTCTCCAGCAGAATGCATCTTCCACCACCCCCTCTCCTGAATCTTTAACCCCTCCTCACCTATTGGCTCCATCCTTACTGTCTTCAAACATATCCAAGTTTTATTATCCTTAAAACCCCTCCCTAGACCATATCATCACTTCATGCTGTCTTCTCTCTCTCTGTCTCTCTCTCTCCCCCACCATCTCTCTCGGTCTTTCTCTGTCTCTCTCTCTGTCTCTCTCTCCCCTTTCTCTCCTTCTAAACTCCTAGAAAGAGCTGTTAATACTCACTTCCCCACTTCCTTTCTTCCCGTTTTCTTCTTAACCCTCTATGGCTTGGCTTCCAAACTCCTCTGACACTGCCTCCTTCAAAGTGACCAGTGGCCTCTGGCCAAGTTGGATGGTCTTTTCTTAGTCCTCATCCCCTTCGTCCTGTTGACTCATCCCTCCTGGGCTTTTCAGTGCCCTGGTCTCTCCTGGGTCTCTCTTACGTGTCTGACGGTACCTTGGCGGGCTCCCCTAGCTGTGTGATGGCTCCCCAAGGCTCTCTTCTGGACCCTCTTCTCTCTGTGCCTTCATCAGTTCCCACTGTCATTGTTATGCAGGTGATTCACAGATCTCTTTCAAATTTCCCTATTTTTGTCAAAAATATCACTATTCTTCCACTCTCCCAGGTGTGTAAGCTCAGCATTATCTTCGACTGCTCACTCTCCCTGACACCCTCCTTGCCCCAAATCTTATTGTTTCAAACTCCACAGCCTCCCTTGATCTCCCTTGATCTGAGCCCCCCCTCTCCTTTTTTCAGGCCCTTGCCACTTCTCACCTAGCCGAGTTCAAGGATCTCCTGATTGGTCTTGTTCAGCCAAGTATCTCCCCACAGAAGCCAGCCTGCCATTCCCCAACTTACTAGGCCATGGAGGGCTTTAAAGGCCTTGTTACCAGACCCTAAAAGATCTTTCCAGCCTCATTTTTAAAATATTTCCCCTTTTATGCCCTGCAGTTTGGGCAAACTGGCTCTCTGTTCCTCGCCCTTCTTGCCTCTGCACCGGTCCTGGCTGTCCCCTCTGCTGGGAACACACTCACCTCACTCCTCACCTCCATCTAACAGAATTCCTCTCCCTTCAAGACAAAATTAAAGGATGACCTTCTCTATAAAGCTCTTTGTGACCCCCGCTAAATGCTGGTGCGCCCCTCCCCTGCCTATCTTGTGTGTAATTGCTTGGCATTGATTTGCCCGTGCTCTTTGGGTTATCTTGTGAGTACTGTTCTACGTATTGTCTTCCTGGCTAGGACGTGAGCTCCTTAAGAACAGAGTTGTTTCATTTTTTGTATCAGTGTCAGGCACAGAGGAGGCGCTTCATGAATGTTTAGGCAGCTGGGGGGTACAGTGGAGAAAGTGCTGGCCACAGAGTCAGGAAGACCTGAGTTCCAATCTGCTGTCAGACACGGCCTAGCTCTGTGACCTACAATTCATTTAACCTGTTTGCCTCAGTTTCCTCATCTGTAAAATGAGGGCAGTAATAATAGCCCCCTCCCAGGGTGGTTGTGAAGGTCAGAAAGGACGATCGTCACCCAGCGCTTGGCGCCGCGCCTGGCACATGAGTGTCAGTGTATCACTGTTAGCTGTCACGATCCTCGTGTTGCTGACGGTGCCTCAGAGCGTCTCCACGAGAGCAGCACCTTCACAGTGGCCCGGGATGGACGTGGGCAGAGCCCTCGTGACTGTCGTGCCCTTCCTCGGTGCCAGTCGGCCCCCCCTCCCAGCAAACTGCCCCTTGCCTCCGGAATTGCACACAAAGCGCTCTGACTGGCTGCCAAAGCCCTCTCCTGCTTCTCCAGGCCTCTTGTTACGTGGCCCCTTCGGCCATGCCCTCGGACGCTGGCCTTCTTGCCACCCACCTCTAGACTCGGGCCATTTCCTCTGGTTGTCTCCACCCCTCCTGGCTTCTTTCACTTCCTTCAGGATGACGAAACTCAAATCCCACCTTCTGCGAGAGGGCTTTCCTGGTCCCCTCCACATCTAACATGGCCGTGGTCCTGTGAACGCCTGCTTGGCTGTGGCACCTGGCACATGTGGGCACTTCATAAATGCTTACTGACTGACTGACTGGGTCGGGCTTCTGAGGAAGGTTACTGTCTCTCTAGTCAACAGGCATTTATTAAGTGTTTACTGTGTGCCAGGCACTGTACTAAGAACTGGAGATCCTAAGGAAGACTAAAAATAGTCTCTGCCTTGAAGGAAAGGAGCAATGTCCAAAGAGGATCTATACAGTACAACAGGGGGAAAGTGGAGGGAAGTTCCTAGCATTGAGAAAGACTGGGAAAGGCTTCTTGTGGAAGGCCAAGAGGCCGACACAAGGAGGGAGAACGTTCCAGCACAGTTGGGAGGTAGAGGATTGTGTGGAGGACACAGCAAGGAGGCTGGTGTGTCCAGGACAAAGACCTGAGAAGAGGCCCTGAGAAGCAGGAGCCTGAATCTCTCTGGCCAGCCTCATTTGGTCTCTGTTGGAATATTGCTAATGCTGGGACTCACAATCACTTGGGGGAGCTAGTGAAAAGTTCTCTAAAATCAAGATCTTCTGGGCCAGGTGACCAATGAGAAGGGAAAGTAACTGCTGTGGGGCCTCAGAAAGAAGAGAACCTATAATAAGAGAGGCGAAGAGTCAGAAAGGGATTGAGAAAGGAGGAAAGAAATGAGGAAATCTTGTTTCAATAGTGGGAGGAGGTACCATTGATGAATGCTCCCATGGAAGAAGAGAGAGATACTATAAAAGGTCATCAGAATCCTACAATGGGTAGAACTCAGAATCTGTCTCAGGAAAAGGGGAATCAGGGCTCCCAGGGGCAAGTGACACCCAGGAGAGTGGGAGAGCATAGACCCAGGGCAGAGATTTCAAGACATATGGAAGGAAAAGGGCCCTGGTGAAGGCAATAATGAACTGCACAATCAGGGAAAAAGGAAAATTCCAGTCTTGGGGCAATAACCTTTCTAACACTTACAATTGGTATGTCAAACTAAGAGTCATGCTCAACAGGAAAAAGGGGGCCAGAGGGTAAGATTTATAAAGCAATAACATGGAAACTGTTTAGAAGAAGGAACCCAAAATAGATATAAAAGCTTTTATTCTATGAGAAATGCAGAGAATAAAGATGGGTTACATGAGTATAAGGGCCGTGAGTCAAAGAATTAAAGTCTAGAATAGACAGAAAGAGAACATAAGTAATAAAGAGAATGAGGGAAAGAAATACTTTTTAGGAAAAAGGCACAAAGGAGAAATACTAATTGCTCATGGATTGGTTGAGCCAATATAATAAAAATGATAATACTACCTACATTAGTTTACTTATTTAGTGTCCCATCAATCAAACCAGCTAGAAAAAAATAACAAGATTCATTTGGAGAAACAAAAGGTCAAGAATATTATGGAAATTAATGGAAAAAAGTGGGAACTAGTAGCACCAGATCTCAAACTATACTACAAAGTCATAACTGTCAAAACAATCTGGTACTGGGCAAGACAAAGAAAATTTAATTAGTAGAACAGATCAGGTACACAACATACAGAAACAAATGAGGACAGTAGCCTAGCCCAGTAGCCTGGGATCCAACGATCCCAGGTACTAGGGCAAGAACTTACTTGATTCAACAAAAATCGTTGGGAAAAGTGGAAAGTAATCTGGCAAAAACTAGGCATAGCTCAACATCTCACACTATACACTAAGATAAGCTCCAAATAGGTAGATGATTTAGACATAAAGGGAGACATCATAAACAAATTAGAAGAACATGGAAAACATTATCTGTTACATCTATGGATAAGGGTAGAAATCTGTTAGATCTATGGATAAGGGTAGAGTTCATGACCAAACAAAAGAAAGAGAGATTCACAGGAAGTAAAATGGACAATTTTGATATTATAAAAATTAGAACTGTTTTGGGGAAAAAACAAAACCAATGCAGCTAAAATGAACACACCAGAGTGAGAAATTATAGGAAAAAAAATCTTTGCAGCATGTTTCTCTGACAAAGTTCTCATTTAAAAATATAGAGGGAGTTGATTCAAATTTATAAGAGCCATTTCTCAACTGCTAAATGGTCAAAGGATATGAATAGGCAGTTTTCAGAGGAAAGATATCCAAAGGATCAATAGTCATATGAAAATATGCTCTAATTAATAATTATAAAAAACACAAATTAAAAAAAAACCATTGAGATACCGCTTTACAAGCACAAGATCAATGGAGTTGACAAAGAAAAAAAAAAGAAAATGACAAATGCTGGAGGGGAGGGACTGTGAGAAAACAGGTACATTAATGCACTACTGATGGAGCTGTGAATAAGCCCAGCCATTCTGGAAAGCAATGTGGAACTATGCTCAAAAAGCCACTGTGCATACCCTTTGATTCACAGATACCACTACTAGGTCTATCCTAAAAAGGGATCAAAGTAGGAAGAAAAGGACCCATATGTACAAAAATATTTATAGTCACTCTGTTTTGTGGCATCAAAGAATTGCTGATGTCCATCAATTGAGGAATGGCTAAACAAATTATGGTATATAAATATGATGGAATACTATTGTGCTATAAGAAATTATTAAGGGGATGGTTTCAGAAAAATCTGGGAAGATCTGTTTGAACTGATACAGAGGGACATGAACAGAACCAGAAGAATAATGTATACAATGATAGTAATATGGTAAAGGCAAACAACTGAAAGACTTAGCAACTCTGATCAACACAATGACCAACCACAATTGCAAAGGACTCATGATGAAACACGCTGCCCACCCTCAGAGAAGCGAGGGTCTCAGAGGGAAGACTGAAGCATATTTTGCCCAAAGAAGAGCAGCTGATACATTTCTAGAGATTTCATCCTTTAAAAAGTAGAAGGAGCAGTCGGGGAAAATGATATTTCTGGACGTGATTTTGACCAATATGGTGGAGGTGATCCTATAAATTTATCACTCTAAGTGTCTTGAGTTTCAGTGTATTATTTTTATATTTCGAAGTTAGTTATAAATATGGATAGAAATGAGATACTATGGTATGGGCTTGTCAAAGGTTCTAGAGGAAATTAAATGACAAACGTTTTCCAGTCAATATTTCCCTAGTAAGAGCAGATTCTGACATTAGGAGGCACAGCAAACCAAAAGTTAAGATACACTTGAAGACAAAAATGTCCTTAGTGCTACAGACAGGCACTGGACACCCTCACAGCTGTGGTCAGTTTCCCTGTGATGCTGCAGCCAGGGTCTGAGTTCTTCAGGGGCAGCCTTCCGTAAACTGAAGGCAGCAGCATTAGAGTGAGAACCACAGAATTTTGAAAAGGGATTTTGGGGGGTGGAAGGTCTGCCTGTCACCTACAATATCCCCAATAAGTCATCGTCCAAGCTCCACCTGAGCACTGGGACATGAGGAATCTCATTGTCTTCCGAGGCAGCCCATTTTGGGGACAGACAGTTCAATGTCAAAAAGTGATTCTTTTTGTACGAGCAGCGCTTCCCCTCTCCCTCACCTCCATCACTCAGGAACCACTCCTAACTAACACTTGTTAGCCCTCTCCTTCAAATTATTCTGCTGCATGCTCCAAGCTGAGTGGAAGCTTGTTGTGGGCGGGGAGTCTTCTGACTTTGTCTCTGTACCTTCTGTGTCTAAAACAGTGCCTAATAAATGTTTGCTGAACTACATGAGCCCTGCGAGGCTAATTCTTCTTCAGCATCTTGTTTCCTCCTAAGGCTTCTCTACTAAGATCAAAGCTCCCAAGAGGTCAGAGGTTAGCTAGCTCAACCCTGTCAGCTGACCAGAGAAGACACTTGGACCTTCTTAAAGCCCTGCAGGAGGACCAGAATCAGGCCATGAACCCACCTGATTTCCCACTACCCTGTGCTTTTTGTCCCCATCCCCACACAAGTCTTTCGTAAGTGACACTTTAATGAGGATAGCAATAGCGATGTTCCTCCAAAGTCTTGGGCCGGCCTGGCCCTAGGTGAGCAGGTGACACCAGCGTGGGAAGAAGGAAGCCCTTGAAAGGGCAGGGAGCAGAGCGTCCTCCCCAGGAGCCCTCCCCTGCCTCCAGACCCGGCAGGGGGCCCACTCACCCTGGGGGAGGATGTCAGACTGGGGGTTGGCCGGGGCCCCTCGGCAGGCTCGTTCCAGGCTGTTGTGCTGTTTGGCTAACTGCTCGATGGTCTCTTCCAGGCGGATCCTTTGCTCCTGTTCATACTGCAGGGCTCTTTGCCATTTCCGACTATGTGTTTCTGCTAGTTCCAAGAAGTCCCGACAAGCCTAAGAAAAGATCGCCCCAGTTTTAGCCAGGCCTCCTCGCTCTGTGCCTGCCCTCTAGCCCCCAGGGCACAGGCAGCATGGACAGGGATGAGGCTGGCTGTCAGCTCACTGCTTACCATCTTCAGTTTCCTTAGGTGTAAAAACAAGAGAGTTGGATTAGATGACCCTCAGGCGCTTTCTAGCTCTAAATCTTAGAAGACCAACTTTTTGCCCAGTTTTCCCATCTATCAAACAATGTACTATCGGCACCTATCTTTCAGGGCTCAGTACTTTTCCTAAGGCAATGCTGTGATTACGTCACCCTCCTTAGAAGAAACTTGTACAATCCTCCAGCCTTTTGCATAAAGTTGAGATCCGCAATGCCGCCGCAACCCTGCCACAGAAGCCCTCTGCCACTCACACCACTGTATTCACACGGACAGGGCGCTCTGTCCCAGCCACACCAGACTAGCATCCCTCCCCCATTGTCACTGATCGGTCGCTCAGCAAGTATGGATTAACTGCCTGCTGGGTGCCAGGCACGATGCCCCTTGCAATGAGCTTATGTTCTGCTCCAGGAGGTAAGCAGGCACATGCAAATGTATGGCTGGCATAAACAGAAAGTGCATCAACACAAGGCAGTATGGGAGGGAGGGCCTAGAGTTGGGGGAATTGGAAAAGGCTTCAGGGAGATGATACTTGATCTGTATCTTACACCTAGAGAGGAAGGCCTTCCAGGGGATAGCCAGTGGCCAGGGAGGGAGTCTGGAGATGGACCGTGATGTGGGGGAGGGGCAGAGTGGAGGAAGGGAAGTCCTCTCCAGGGAGGCAGGGAAGACCAGCTGGGGCCAGCTTCGGGAGGGCTTGAAAAGCTACCTCTGGGGCTTTGGAAGCTTCTCCCTCTCTTCAAGGCCCATGGACTGTCCCTTCCATGTCTGTTCTCCCTCCTCAAACTTGTCTCATTCTTATCTACATCACAGTCATTTGCCCGCATATTTGTCTGGGCTGATTCTAAGTCCGTGTCAAGGATCTGCCACGTACATCCATATCGCAGTGCCTTGTCTCCACGCAGTAGGCACTTGAGAAATGTTTGTTCAAATGTAGACAGGAAATAAGGCTCTGAGGGCAGGACCCACCTCTGTTTTCCCAGCACCAGGCACAAGGCTCTGCACAAAGCAGCTGCTAAATTGATGCTTGCAGAAGTGGACACTATGAACTTGATAGGGAGCTTCCTCTCTTCTCCTCCTCAGTGCCAAGGCAGGTTGGCATGCTACCTCCTGTAGGGAATGAGGATCTAGTCTCTCTCTTGCAGGCTCATTCACTTCTTCTAGGATGCTCTTGCCTCCACAGTGACACCTGGCACCGCACGGTATCTAGGGAACTCTTCCACATCCTAGAACTTGTTGCCTGGGATACACTTACCTATCTTCTCTCAGTCCACTCAAGCCAAAAGTTGTTTATACATTCTTAGATCTGGAACTGGGAGAGGACCGGAAAGCTCTCATTTTACAGGAAGGAGACTCAGGGGGATGAAATCACTTATTTAAGGCCACTGAAACAGTCATGCATCTCACTAGGGCCCAACAGCATTCCCTTCCTTTCCTTTCAAAAACATGTTTTACTTGCTATGAGGCAAGGACAAAAAATTCAAACTTTTCACAAAGATTATTATAGTGTTACAGCAAAATTAAGACTCGAGCTAGGGATCGAGCCTCCACCAGGACCCCTGAACATGACAACCAATTGAATGGCCGTTCCAGCCTGGTCTTCCCTAAGGAGCCCTGGGTCTTGTCGTCTTGGCCTTTGTTTTCCTGGTGATTTCTGTGGGACCTTGAGGCAGGGCATATGGATTATTTTTCACTGAAACCAGTTTCTCAAAAGTATACATGATTATTGATGTAGTTGGAGATCAGCGGCTACTGAGTACACTGCCTCCAGAAGCATTCTGGTCATCTGAGAGGTTGCCTGGGAGCTATAGGCCACATGTCCCAGAGTCATCTCTGGACAATCCCTATGACTATGGGCCCCTTGCCTGCCTCTATCCCTCACAGCTGTAAGCCAACCTTAAGGAAATGATAGTTTTCTGCACGGGGGCTGGGGTGTAGGAATTCTATGTTATTATGACCCTTCTGTGTGTAAAACATCTGAACTTGGATATTGCGCACAGTGACCCTTCACTGAGTTTCCCCTCAAGTCCTGGTAGGCCTACAGAGCTGGAAAGGCCTCCAGCACGGGCCTGAGGAAGGGCTATGATGCTGTTGTCTCAACACTAATTCTAGTTAAATTTAGATGGGCTCATGACCACAAAGTTGGCCAGAGCAGCTTCTGAAGGCCATTAACCAAAGTACTGAATGGCTGGGGTGTACAGGAGCAGAGAGGACTCTACCCTGTTGGAATCATGGACTCTGCAAGTATTAAATGCACACAAAACTAGTTTGAAAAACATTATGTGTCATACAAATGTCAGAAATTATTTTTGTAAAGAGCAAGATCAGAAACTCAAAAATCTCTAGATTCCCCCTCATTCATTTATTCATTCACTACTTCAGAAACACTCACTTGGCACTTACAAGGAGGTTGGGGGCTTTGGAAGATACAGAGTGGAAAAAGATACAGACCTTGCCCTTAGGGAATCTCTAACCTCTCCATAGGGCAGATGAGCTGTGCAAAAATGACTAAAACTGGAGGAAGAGTTAGTACCTGGAGAGTTAGAATGGAAGAGTAGGGAGAGAGGGAATAAAGGGAGTGTGCCAGAGAAGGTCAAGGCAAGACAAGTTTCAAATGAAGTATGTCTGGGAAAGGGTTCATCAACAGAGCAGCATTTGAGTTGGGCCTTTTTTTTTAAGCACAGAGATTTTTTTTTCTTATCTTTTTTTTTTTAGTTCCAAATTCTCTCCATCTCCCTGTACCTTCCACCACCCCATTGAGAAGGCAAGACAGACAAAATTCACTACAAATATATATATAGGCATGAAAAACAAATGTCTGCATTAAGCCATATTCAAAAAAGAAAGAAATAGAGAAAAATATGGTTCAATTTGTACTGTGAGTCCATCAGCTTTCTGTCTGGGGAAATGGGAAGCATGTTTCATCATGAGCACTTTGGAACTGTGGCTAGTCATTGTGTTGATCAGAGTTGCTAAGTCTTTTATGGTTGTTTGTTTTTATAATATTGTTGTTATTATAAAAACTGTTCTTCACTTCTGTTCACTTTTCTCTGCATCAGTTCATATAAATCTTCCCAGGTTTTCTTTCATCATTCTTATAGCACAGCATTATTCTAACACATCATATACCACATCTTGTTCAGCCATTCTCCAACTGATGGGCATCCCCTCCGTTTACAATTCTTTGCCACCACAAAATGAACTGCTATACATATTTCTGTACAAATGGAGCAGCAGCATTGCTGAGTCAAAGGGTATGCATAGCTTCACAGTTTTTAGGCATGGTTCGAATGGCTTTCTAGAGTGGCTGGAGCTATTCTCAGCTCCTGTTTTCTTGTTTACCTACATCCCTTCTAGCATTCATCATTCTCCTTTCTGGTCACCTCAGTCAATCTGATAGGCTGAGATGGTGCCTCAGAGTTGTTTTAATTTGCATTTATCTGATTATTAGTGACTTGGAGCAGTTTTTCATCAGCCAGTGATGGCTCTGATTTCTTCCTCTGAAAACTGCTATTTTTATCTTTGACCACTTATCAGTTGGGGAATGGCTCTTATTCCTGTAAATTTGAGTTAGTTCCCTGTATATTTTAGAAATGAGTTTCATCAGAGAAATTTGTTGCAAAGTTCCCCTCCCCCTTCCCATTTCCTATTTTTCTTCTAATTTTAACCGCATTGGTTTTGTTCGTGCACAAACTTTAAAAAATTCTCTGTAATCAAAATTGTCCATTTTACCTTACCTCCTGTGAACCCTCCTATGTTGTTTGGTCATGAACCCTTCCCATACCCATATATCTGATAGGTAATTTCTTCTCTGCCCTGCTAATTTGCTTATGATATCACCCTTTCTGTCTCACCCTTCTGAGCTTATCTTGACACAGTCAATTCTCAACATTAGTATGTCTAATTTTGGTGACTTCAAGCATTTTCATGTCTTTATTAGTAACTTTATTTTCATTTTCACATCGGCAAAGGTGTGCATTGGCGGCTATGTGCAGTAGATAAAAAAATGAGAGGCATGATACATGCAAGGTTGTGAAGCAGTTGTTATCTTACTAGACGTTTCATTGACCTTGCTCAACCCAATTCACTCTGGAGCTCACAGATTGGACAATAGGTTCCTGCCCTCCTAGCACAGAGTGAATGTAAACAGTATCTGTTTCTCTTTCGGGCAGGAACCCTGAGACTCTTCCCCTCCCAGTTTGATTTTTTTTTTTTGAGTTCTGATTAACTTCTTAGAGAGGCCTATTCACTGTATGGGCCTTACCTCACTCAAAGAAAGAACCTGAAAAGACCTTAGCCTAAAAGGGCCAACGTCTCCCATTGTATCCTGGGCCATCTCCAATCATCGTGATGAATATCAGGCCACTGGACCCATTGGACTGTGGAGGAGAAAGTGAGGCTGGTGACCTTGCACAGCCCTCCTTCACTCAAAAGAAAGTCAACTGCAAGTCGTGTCATCATTTCCCTCATGTCATGGTCCTCTTCGACAATGAAGGACAAAACACAAGAGCTCCCCTGTGCATTTGGAGCATCGGGGGTGATAGTGAGGCCCCTCAGTCTCAGTGTTCTCTGACAGCAGCAGCTAAAAGTTCCAGCAATGAATCCCTTGGTTTTCAGAGGGTGGCTAAGGCAGAGAGGTTTAACATCGTCCGAAATGATTTTTTTCTTTGAGATATTAGCACGAAAGGTCAACAGAATTTTAGGAAATTAGTAGGGAGAAAAATGCATATTACCAATTTTGTGTACTGCATTATATGGGTTTTTACTTCATGGTAACTGTGCTAGGCTAGATATTATCAGAAATAATCCTGTGTTATAAAGAATCGTATGCTAAAAAGTGTATTTTCAGCAGTCTCTAGCAAGTTTCCAATTTTTAAGTCTCAGGAATCTAACCCCCTATTTCTCATAGGTTCAATGTGTCGACATTTGCATTTTTTACTTTGGTACCATTTTCTAAGAATGTTTCCCCCACAAAAGTTCAGGATTGACTGTATATGGTTTGAGATGTTTGTCTATGCCTAATTTCTGCCAGATTACTTTCCAGTTTTCCCAAAAGTTTTTGTCAAATAGTGAATTCTTGCCCCAATAGTTGGGATCCTTGTATTTATCAAATACTAGTTTATTGTACGCATTTGATTGTGTATATTGTGTACCTAATCTGCTGCACTGAACAACCTTTCTACTTCTTACCCAGTGCCAAATTGTTTTGATGATTACAGTTGGACCCACGCTTTAGAAAGATCACTTTGATAGTTGTGTAGAGGGAGGCAGGGAGACCCAGCCGCGGAGTCTACGGCAATAGTTCAGGCATTCTATTTATCAGTTAGTATTCATAATTACATAGTAGTCAGCAGGCAGGCAACAAACATTTAATAATAATGGCTACCACGTATACAGACCTTTGTAGTTTGCAAAGGGCTTTATGAATGTCCTCTCATTTTCTTTACAACAACTCTGGGAGGTACGTCATGTTATTATCCCCATTTTTTTTTTTAACAGATGAACGAACTAAGGCTGGAAGAGGTAAAGTGACTTGCCTAGTAAATGTCTGAGGCTAGATTCGAACTCTAAGTCTTGCTGACTCCAGGTCTGGTGCTCTGTGTACTATGGCACCACTTAGCTTTCATTTATTGAGTACTCACCATGTGATAGATATTATGCTAAAGGTTGGGGATATTAGAACAAGCAAAAAGGAAGATAGTCCTGCCTCAAGGCTCAGCTGAGCTTCAGCTGAGGTCTGCATGAAGCTATCCAAGCTGCCTCATCAACTCAGTAGCCCCTGTCACTGTCTATGAAGCACAAGGCTGTGTGTGCGCCTGTGTGCATGCGTGTGTGTGCATGCGTGTGTGTGTGTGTGTGTGTGTGTGTGTGTAGGGGGTGGGGTCTGCAAGTTGAGACTGTGACACTGGCCCCGCAAATGGAATCCTGCCCTCATTCTGGCTTTACCAGCCCTGACTGGGCTTGGTGCAAAAGCACAATCAGGAATCTGCTTTTATTCTCAGGACAATGACTCTCTCCTGAGAGTCAACCAGCTAGCGAGCAGTTAGAAACTACCAGCATGTTCCAGGAACCACAATAAGCACCAAGGGGGCTATGGAGACTCAAAACAGAGCCCTTCATGAAAGGCCTTCTCCCTCTCTGAGCAGAAATCATCTCTTTAACAACAGAATTCACAATCACAGAACACTGCAACTGGAAAGGACCTCATAGGTCATCTTAGTCCAACCCTCAAAGGTCATCTTAGCCCAACCCGGATGGATAAATGCCTTCTACAGCATCTCTACTAATAGAGACAGTGAGCTTATTATCTCTCTGGGAAGTCTAGTCTATTCTTAGGCAACTCCCACTGTTAAAAAATTCTTTCTTATACTGACCCCAAAGCAGCCTCTTTGCCCTTTCCCCCATCACCGGCCAAGAAGGCTGGAAGGCCATGATCCCTTTCCCTTGTGATTTTTTCTTTTTCAAGATAAACACCTCCCAGGCTCCTCAACCTCTTCTCCTGAGACCAGGTTCAAAGCTCCCTTTCTATCCAGGGCATCCTCCTTTGAACATGCTCTGCCTTGTCAAAGTCCTTCCTGAACACACCACCCCAGATAGGTGGTCTGACCTACTCAGAGGACAGTCACTGACCTCTTACAGAACTTGGTCTGGTCAGTGCTTCTTTGCTCAAGGGGCTTTAAGGCTTAGTAGAGACAAAGAACTCAGAGCTTTAAATCCCCCCTCAGGAATTCACATGCTATAAGGCTTTTGACCAGTTTTTAAAGCTTTCAGTCTCTTACACCGTGGTGTACCACTCAATTTGTGAATTACTAATGGTGTTAAATTGTTAAATTAAGTCAACAACCATGTATTTGCCAGCCTGTGCTAAGCTCTGGGAACAGTGCCTGGCTCAAGAAGCACACAGTCTAATAGACGAGACAACACATAAGTGACTGTGGACACACAAGATGTATTAGAAATAATCAGGAGGGAAGGCACTGGCATTGAGGGGGACCAGGAAAGGCTTCTTGAAGAAGGGGGAAGGGATTTTAGTTGGGACTTGAAGCCAGGGAAGCCAGGCGGTAGATGTGAGTAGGAGAACATTCTAGGCCAGAGAAAATGCTCAGAGTCTGGGGTGGGTGTGGGTGGAGCACCCTGTTTGAGTACCCAGCGACACTGGATCCCAGAGCACATGAGCGGGAGAGTCAAGTGCCAGAAAAATGGAAAGGCAGCAAGGAGCCCGGTTGGGAAGGGCTCTATAAATCGAGGAAATGAAGAGGAGTTAGTTGTGACCAGCATTTTTGTTGGGCTCCCTCTCAAATCCTCTTTACCCGCTGAGGTGGCTTGACATTTAATGCTTCAGTGACTACGAGCTCCTGGATTCTCTTCAAGAATCTATACACACTGTTGAATGCTTCTGATCGACAATTTTACTCTTTCCTGATGGGTTCTATTGCAGGACAACTGTTCTAACCCTCCTGTTTTCTGCCCTCAAAGCGCCTTCACTCTAGGGGGAGAAAGTGGCCTGATACTCACCAGACAGATCATGAGCCCTCTCTCTGCTCCAGCGTCACACTACAAAGCACCTCAGCACCACTGCCTGTTTACTCCAGTCTTAAGAGGAAGAGGCAGCCCTTGAAATCTCCTTCACTGCACCCTCTCTCTTCCTAGTTTTTAGCCTTTCCTTATTCATCCACTGCCTTCTTCCCTGATGCCTACGTCATGCCTAGATCTCCTTCAGTCTTAACAAACCTTACTGTGACTCTCCTGCTATTCTCAGCCTCCCCACGTTATCCTCTGATAACCCTCTTCCCTTTCACATTCCCACTCCTGAACAAAGTGGTCTGTGCCGAGTCACTGCCTCCATTTTCTTACCTCCCATTCAATTCTCAACCCCTTGAAATCTGGCCTCTGTTCCCAAAGTTACCAGTGGCCTATTGAACCAATGAGCTCTCCTGAACGTCCAGGACACCACTGTTCTCCGTCACCTGGGGCAGTCTCTCAGGTCCAGCTAAATTGGCCTGCTGCCTATTTCTCACACACAACACTTCATCACTGGAAAGCTCTGTTTCTCTCGGCCTTGACAAAATACCTTGTTTCCTTCGAAGATCAGCTTTGCACGGGCACTTCCCAGATTCTGCCCCATATGGCAGTGTCAGCAGAACACTACTGTTACCAGCTTCATTGTGGTTAACGTATAATAGTTATATTCTTTTATGGGCAGTTTATGAAGATTATCCTCACAAGATCACTGTAAGGGAAGGTAGTGCAATGGTCATTTTACCTATTTTAGGGATAAAGCTCAGATGATTAAAGGGATGAACCTGGAGTTTCACAGTGAAGAAGCGGGAGGAATAAGACCAGAAACCTGGCCTCCTGACTCTGAGGGACATTAAACCTCCAACTAAATGTGGGGTTTTGGGGTAACCTACAGGATTAAGCAAAGAGAGGCAGAAACCCCAGAGGATCCCCAAGCCCTCCTAGCTGAGAGAATTACCACCCCCCCCCCCCAAAAAAAAACTGCCTCAGCATCAGCTACTTCCGTAGGAGGATATAACAGATTTACAGACAGGCAAACACAAGATTTATACAAAATAAACAGCCAGTGCTGGTGGGGGAGGGGGACACTCAGAATCAGAGTCTGCTGAATTAGAGCTGGGGCTGGGGAATGGGAAAGTTTGTAAATAAAATTCACAGAACTTTTAAAAAGAAAAGAACAACAAATCAAGGCATATAGACTGGGCCAGACCAAGGTATCCTGGCCAGGCAGCAAAGCACCTTGGGTCTCAGGCCCATTGGTTAATTGTGGGCAAAGCCATCCCCTTCCCTCAGGCTCAGCTTGGTTCTCTGCAAAGTGAGGGCACTAGATTGGCCAATGTAGGGTGGCTCCTCCCAGCTCAGACTTTCTCTGACACTCCCTGGGCCTGAAATGCTCTCCCACTCAATGGCCGATGCTTAGAGTCCCTGACTGCCTTTAAGACTCAGATCCATGACCTTCTCCTCCTCTTGCTAGTTTCTGTGCTGTCCCCCCAGTAAGCTCTGTGAGGGCTGGGGCTGGTTTTACTTTTTCTTTTTTTTTCTCACAATTGTGCAGTGCCTGGCACACAGTAAATACCTAATGACTACTTGCTCAGTGATTGACTGATTCTTGGTTCTAAGGACCCTTCCTACTTCTGATAGTCTGGGTTCTATGGCCCCTCCCAGCTCTGATAGTTAATACTTTTCATGGATTTGACCTAATCTAGTGGGGGGTGAGGGTGGGGGAGGATTTACAAACTGGTAAATAATCTAATTTTTGAAAAATTCATTTCCTATAATACAAACTCAAAGCCAGTTGGAATCTGCATTTCTGTCCAAATTCATCCCAACTGCCTTGGTTTTTTCTATCACTGAGGTAAGGGTGTGGAACCAGCCAGACTGTCTTGGGCTAGGAAAGGGAGAAAGAAATGATTTATTTCAAATGAGTCAGATGACAATCGCCCACATGTTCTTGTTGCTCTGACCTTCTCTGCCAGCCTGAAGGGTTCCTGGTTTGCTGGGCATCTTTCTCTCTCTATGGTTGGCATGGGAAAGCACTGGAGGTGAGTCCCAGATGGAGCAAGTCCTGGACTGTCTTTTCACAGACAATGAATGATTCTCAGCCCGGCATTATGGCCATCCCTACCCCAACCCGGCCAAACTGCACACCTAGCTTCTCCAGCCTCTTCCCCCAACCTGACCTCATTAGAGCAGGCATCCCACTTGGATGGCAGCCCAGCCTCACTTGTATAGGCTGAGGTCATTCTTTTCTTGAGGGCTGACCTGGGGGACACCTTGGCCTGGATCTCTTCTTTGCCTCTCCATAGCCTACCCGGTATCCTCTTTATCTGGGTAACTGTCTGAATGGACAGAAGCTGCACCATTTGTTACCTCTGAATGCCCAACAACCAGCACAGGTTGCAAAGAGACAGGTAATCAACGGTTCTGAACTGAATTCATGGTAGGGATGAGAGCCACAGACTTGGGGTTGTAATAAGTTGCCATGTTTATATATTTATTCAACAAGTATTCATTAAGTGCCTACAATGTGCAATGCTAAGGGACATAAGATGATTAAGAGCTCACCATCTAGTAAAGGAGACAGAAGTCTACAGATAAACATACTATTAATTAGAGCATAATAAGTGCTTGAGAGGAGCTATAAAGTGCTATGAGAAAAACCGAGCATGATCCAGGAAAGCTCCATGGAAGAGGCAGCTTTGCCTGGATCCCGGAACGAGGGAAGAAATGGACTCCATGAGCCCTGTGTGCTTAGCCCGCTGGGCCAGGCCGCTCTTGCTAAGGGCTTACCTTCGATCCAAACAGGTCCCCTCGGTTACTTCCTCCCTCCCATCACTCTGCTTGTTACATTCTGGCCAAACAGAAGGGTTCCTGGCAGCCAGGCTGGAGGGTCAGCACTCCCTCGCCCTCTCCTTTCTGACCCTGTTGCTTGTAATGCTGACTCTGGGTTTCTGTGACCGCTTCTACCCCGGCAGAATAAGCCCTGGATTATGACTCTGGCCCAGGGTCAGGCAAAGGGGGAGCTGGGCTAAAGCAGGGACTCAAAGTCCTTTGTGCAAACAGCTCAGGAATCTCTAGGTTTGACAGGGCCTCTGCCCTCCAACCACCAGCGTATCTCACACTGAAAGCTATCATTTTGCAGGCAGCAAAATGGAGGGAGAAAGAGAGGAGACCCAAACACAGGAGTGTCCTATGCACATCACAGAACTGTAGGCTGGAGCTAGAGGGGAACCTGTGTACATAACCCAGGGCCCTTCTAGGTCTTCCTCTTAGGACAGGGAATGACAGGTGGCCTCAGCAATCGTTCAGTCCAGCTCCCCGATGCAGCATCAGAAGGGGGCATTTGTCTGCTCTAGCTCTCCCAGCATGAGTCAGAGCCTAGGCCTGCTAACTTGAACATTGTCACCCCCTGTGCTAAGTAACATTTTACTGACAGAGGACAGAGAGATTCTGGGCTCAGAATCCTTCTGCCACGAATGTTTCTGTAAGAAGAAGAAGAGAATAAGGGGACTTGCGAGGGCAAGTAAGACTCTTAATATGGTTCCTGCCTGAGGTAACTGCTTTGCACAATGATCGATGGCTAGCCCTGTCTCTCAGTGGGGCTCCTTCACCATCAAGGTGTGGCATGAACTGTGTGCTTTGTAAGGGAGGGGTTGGGGGGGGCAACTCCACAAGAAGCTTCTCTGAGTACTTTTGGCCAGGACCGGCTTCTGGGATCACGACAGACAAGCTTGGATGAGGAGGCAGCAGAGATGCTGGTTCTCTATACCACTCCTCCTCCAGGTCAGCCCCACAGACCAGGGAACATGCCTGAGAGGCAAGTGGGGAAACCAAGGCCCCTGTGGAGAGGAGAAGGATGCCCCCCCAAAAAAAAACCCCACCAAAGTACAGCCAGAGCCAGGACTGGAGCAGGAGACCCTAGGTCCACTGAAAGATATCTGAAGGTGACCATCAAACCAAACTGACATTACAAACTTTCAACAAGCCTTTTCCAAACATGATCAATATTAAAGAAAACAGAACATTTTCTGTAGAGACAGTCTGGTATTTCATGTGACTCCTGCCATTTCTGGGCCTGGGATTGCATCTCCAACAAGCCAAGCCTAGCAAGGAGCCCTCGGTTTCTCCATCAGCGAGAGCAGCTGCCTGGGGAACCAAAGAATCAGGGAATTACCCTGTGAGAATCCCCTTTCCCTGGCTCAGCCAGGATCCAAGAGCCACCTGGAGGCTTGCGGTGGGGGTCAGGTGGGAGGGGGCAGCATCAGAGCACCAAGAGGAGGCTTAGAAGAGACCCAAGGCTGGAGCTGCAGCCAACTCAACACTTCCTGGGCTTGGGATAGCCTTGAGGAGATGTTCAGTGACAAATCCATTTCAGAACCAAGAAGCAGTGGGCCAGGGAGCACTGTCTCCAGACTGGGTGAGAAGAAGTTAGAACATGGAAGCTGGATGACTGCATGACCCCCACAGTTCCAGGAAGGGCAAGGAGCCCGTCATCCACAGACAGAGTGGAACGAGCAGCCTTCAAGTTCGGCTCTGGCCTCACAGACTGGGGAGAGAGAACAAATATGTACAATGTCATGATATTTCTGGGTCTGTGTGTGTGTGTGTGTGTGTGTGTGTGTGTGTGTGTGTGTGTGTATACGTGTGCGTGAGAACACCACCTTTCCATCGTTCTCTCTTTGGGTACAAAGAATTCCTGGAGATGCGGCTGCCCGGGAGAAGGCCCAGGGAGCCAAGCCATGCCAAGGGCCCTGGCCATGGGCTAGATGAGTGAGAGCTTCTCACCTGCAGCAGCAAGAGACAACCCCAGTTGGGGCTCTGCCACCAATCTGCCATCTGACTGCAGGCAACTTGTTTTTCTTCTGTGCGGATAATGACTATGGTCCTGTCAGTCACCTGACAAACAACAACTATGCTCCTGCAAGGCCCTTCCACCCTGGAGATTCTGTGACTGTCACCCGGATAACCCAGCGATGCCTCCAGGACCTGCTCCGCTGCTAGAGCTCATGACCCCACATTCAGAGACCCCTGACAATTTTTCTTTGTTCTTTCTTCCTGGAGGCCTGTCCTCTGCCAGCGACCAACAGCCTTCCAGCCTTTTCTGCTCTACTGTGGTCTTGAAAAACAGGTATCTGAGCCCACTCTAAAAGCGTGTAAAAAAAGTGAGGGCCTAATGGATTCTCCAAGGAGGAAAGCACACGAGCTGGGGTGGATGAACTTTGTGACAGATTCCTCACTGGAGTGCTCAGAAGAAGCATCTTTGCTTCCTTCCTGGAACTCGGCTGGACTCCAGGTAAGTGACAGGTCACACTGCCCTTACTTGATAACAAAAAGGTCCAGCACCAAATGCCGGAGAGTTGAGTGGCTGTGAATATGCGTCTCAGCTGCACCTGAGCTTAATGGAACACATAAAAGGTATGAGTTATAGAAGCCAGGTAAGTGAGGTCGCTGACCTCTAGATGCTGCCGGCTCTGCTCCCTCAGTGTTAAGAGGCTTATTCAAAGCCAGGCTCAGATTGAGCCACTTACCTGGAAACAGGATTCAGGAGGGAGGCAGGAGAAAGGACAGAGAAAGGGAAAAGAGGGAAACTCTGGGCTCAGAGCAAAGAAATCTCAAATTTCCCAGAATCCTTTTATGTTCAAGAGATGGTAGAGCAGGGGATACCCCCAAGCCCAAACAGAGTACACAGGTACATGAGAAGGTGGGTGCCACTCTGCCCAGGGCACTCAGTGTCCACCCCCCCCCCCACCATGGACTCTGCAGGGGCTAAAAAGTCCTATTACCCCTTGCCTCATCTGCCTGGCCCTAATCCCACTGCCCCACAGAGATAATGTGGCAGGCACTCCTTTTCAAACATGTCAGTGTTTTGTACGTATTAAGCATTTGCTCCCAGCTCAATTTTAAAAGCAGGTGAGCCGAATGGTTTCAGAAATCACAGGACTACAAAGATGCATCACACACTCATATATACATGCCACCCACACTCACACCCACACCTATTTTCTTATACATACATGCACACACACGTATACACCACACACACACACACACACACACACACACACACACACACTCACTCAGCGAACACAACACGACTACAGGACAAGTTCCCCCTCTCGCTCCTGGGAGCCCATTCAGAGTGGGACTGAAGTACTAGGAAGCACGATGGACTTGGGCTTCTGTCCTGACTCTACTTAATCTCCCAGCAGGGGGATGACAGCTAAGTCATCCAGCTTCTCTGGCTCTCTTTCATCTCCTCTGAAAATGGTTATGATAATAGCCAGACTCTCTACCTCACAAGGTTCTTGTCAGGACAGCATTTTATTAACTCCAAAGCCCAACAGTGATGTGAGTCATTCCAGTCACTCTTGTCCCTGTTCCCAGAGACCTCTTCCTGTCCTCCTTCATCCCTGAAGAGGAACGTCACTGGGCAGCCCACTCCTACCACTGACTTGGCTGCCAATCATCCTCCATCCTGGCCTGCCTCCCACTGGAGTGACCACAATTTGGGGATGGGGGAGAGGGCCAACTGTGCAGAGGCTGAATCTAGGCCTTAGCAGGCTGTCAGAAGCCCAGCAGTTCCTACAGGAAGGGAGGGAGCGGGGAATTACATTCAGAATTTCTCCTACGTTGAGCGACACCTGCCTGGTTCATTCTACTTCAATGCTGAATATTTGTCACTGTAATTAAAAATGTTTAAAATAGCCCCTTTCATATTCAAAACCCTTTCTCCCTCATGAGCAGGAATCTGGGACCATCTGGGTCCCAGTTGGCTCATAGAATTTGAGACTTTTTCAGTGATAATTTTTAACCCTCTTATCAGTCATCAAAATTATCAAGTTGTTAAAAAGACACAAATAAATCCCACGGCCTCTGTAACAGGACTGAGAATACAGTCAGAAACTTCTTAGGCCCCCTATGTGCACAGAACACTGAGGAGGGGTGCAGCGGGTATACAACTACACACAAAGAATAAGACAGAATAACCCTTCCAAGGGTTAACAGTCTAGCAAAGGCATATCGTTCCAGCCAAGAGAGACCTTAGCAATCCCAGGAGAGGAAACTGAGACCTAGACAGCAGAATAACCTGCCCCATCACACAGGCCATCAGCAGCAGGAACGGAATGGGAACCACATGCTCTTCTTCTGAATTTGGCTCCTTCCCAAGGTCACATTTGAAACAAAGGTTCACAAGATAAAGAGCAAAGGGCCCAATATCTGCACTAAGTCAGTAGCATGGCCTTTGGCATGTTGATCCTTTGCTCTGTGATTGGACCAGGTCACCAGATGAGCAGCATGCTAGGAAGGTGCACCCCGGCAGTGAGGAGAGATCCCTCATGGCAAAGGGAAGGAGGTCAGAGGCACAGAGTTCAGGGAACAGGTATTACCTGAGAGGAGTCTGGAAGGATTTCAACCAGTGGAGGTGTGGAAACTAGGGATAAAGGAGGACAAGGGAGAAGAGGAAAGAGTGTGCAGGCAGCAAAGCAGGGGCTGCATGTTGGGCATAATGAGGAGAGGCTAGAGTCCAACTGTGGAGGTCTCAGGCAGCTGGGACCCACCCAAGGTGCCTGAGCAGGAGAGGTGCACATTCAGAGACATGCTTGAGGGAGATGAATCTGGCTGTACCTGTGAGCTGGCCTGGAGGCAGGAGGACCAGCTAGGAAGCCACTGCCAAAATGGAGGCAAGAAGGGATGGGAGGCTGGGCAAGGGAGGTCTGGGGAAGCTAGGGCTAAAGGGAAGATCACCAAAGACAGGGGCCATTGTGGGCCTCCATGGCAGAAGATCAAAGGGAGGAAGGCGGGAAGTGGGAGGAAGAAGCCCCACAAGTGAATCCGGGCTCAGCCATGCCTCACTAGCTGGGTGGCAAGGACAGCTTTCTCCACTTGAGCCAACAGGAGCAGGCTGTGATCAGGCTAAGGGCAATGGCAGCCTGAGCTCAGAGACTCCTGCCTTCCTCTCCCTCATCTCCACCTCTCTCTGCCTGGTTATTGAGGGGAAGGGGGAGGTGAAACTGCACTTGAACTGTGCCCTGCAGCCCCAGCCGACACCTCCTTGGTTGGCCTGAGCACAGACACGTGACCTCAGCACAGAAGCATGCAGGTTCTTCCTCCTCATCACAACAAGGGCACACACAGAGCTGCAGGGCATTCCTAGTTACCCGTACGGCACCTTCTAGGACACGATGCTAGGTATGGAAGGTCATTAGACATCCTCTAATTCAACACTCTCATTTTATATTTAGGGTTTGCAAATATAAAGTACATGTAGCACCCAGGAGGGAGCACATCAACGCTTACTCCCTTCCCCCACCCCAATGATATGCATTTTACAGATGATGAAACTGAGACAGGCAGAAGGTAAGTGACTTGTCCAGGTCCCACAGCTAGTGAGAGTCTGAAGCCCGGTTAAACTCAGGTCTTCCTGACTCCGCGCCCAGCACACTGTCCACTGCATCTTCTTTATACATGGCACAGAAGCAATGAGCAAATGAACCCTCGAACCTGAAAATGCCAGAGGTGGAAGGGAAAGGGAAGTGGAGGCTCAGAAAAGGGCAGGGGTTTGCCCACAGAGGTCTCCTGTCTCTTGGGCAAATCCTTGCTTTACTCCCTCCAACGGCTGATGTCCACTTGCTTGTCCTTGGTGAGTAGAAGGAAAGCAGATACAGTCCTGCAGAAACTCCGCTTTCTTTCTTCTTTTCCTTTTTAAACATGTCAGTGTTTCGTATGTATTAAGCATTTGCTCCTAGCTCAATTTTAAAAGCAGGTGAGCCGAATGCTTTTAGAACTCACAGGACTTGTGATTTCAATGTGGGGAATCCCTCCAGGACAGATGCCAACCCCTTAAAGGCAAAGGTCTTCATTATCCTTCCGCTGCCAGCACAAGGTGGAATGGATGTTGGTAGAGGAAGGGAAGCTCTCTGTTAAAGCTGCGGGCATGCAGAATGGTGAAATAGTGAAGTGACAGTGCCAGGGCACTGCCAGCTTGTCCTGGGCTGGGCACAGGCATAGCAGTGGTGGGCATCTGGAGGACATCTGTCTTGGGGGAAGGTAGCTGGCTTGAATGATAGATGCCCAGGATTGTTCCATGACAATGTAAGCTCCTTGAGGACAGGGCCCTTGTTTCTGCCTTTCTTTGCTCAAAGCATGTGCAATGCATTGCACATGGATGGCACCTAATAAATGCTGGTTGACTGACTACAACTTTGTTTGAAATGTACTGACACCGAATCATACTCAATTGGAACCATAAAATAAAAGGTAATTCTCACACCACAGTCTGTCCTTCTAATCTTCCCACCTTTCTGCCCACTCCTCCTCTGTCTCCTTCCTGAGTCCCATGCAGATCCTGCCTCCGACCATAGGTACCCCCCTCAGGGCTCTGTGCTGGGCCCTCGTATAGTCTCTCTACCACTGCAGTGGCTGATCCCACCAGTTCCCATGGATTTAATGACCATCTCAATGCTGAAGATTCTCAAATCTACCTATCCTGCCCTAACCTCTCTGCTGACCTCCAGTCTTCCATCTCCAGCTGCCTTTCAGACATCTCAAACTGGAGGTCCAGTAGACACCTGAAACTCAACTCTCTTTCTCCCAAACACTTCACCTCAACTCCCACCTTCCCCGTGATGGCTGAGGACAACACAATCCTCCTAGTCCCTCAGGCTCACAACCCAGAGGTCATCCTGGACTCCTCACTCTCACCTCCCCTCCACACCCAAGTTATTATCAAGGCCCATCCATTTCACTTTTGTAACATTTCCTGAATGCACCCCCCTCCTCTCCTCTGACTCTGTCCCACCCTGATGCAGACTCTCATCACCTTATACCCAGACTACTGAGATTGCTGCTGGGGGGTGGGGCTGTTGCCTCAGGTCTCTCCCTGCTCCAGACTACCCTCCATTCAGCTGCCAAAGTGATCTTCCTAAAGTGCAGGGCTAACTGTGTCACCCCATACTCAGTAAACTCTAGTGGCTCCCTATTACCTCCAGGATCAAATATAAGATGCCCTTCCTCACCTAGCCCCCTCATCCTACCTTTTCAGGCTTCTTGTACCTTACTTCTCCCAATACCTACCCTTTGACCCAGCCACACCAGGCTCCTAGACATTCTACTTCCCTCTTCCACTGACTACTGACTTCCCTGGCTTCCTTTAGGTCCCAACTAAAATCCCACCTTCTATAGGAAGGCTTCCCTAGCCCCTCTTAATTCCAGTGCCTTCCCCCTGCTAATTATTCTCTACTTATCTTGCATATACCTTGTTCATACCTATCTGTTTGCTTGTGGTCTCTCCCATTGGATTATAAGCTCCTTGAGGGCAGGGACTCTCTTTTGCTTCTTTTTGTATCCCCAATGCTTAGCACAGTGCCTGGCACACAGCAGGGGCTTAATAGATGTTTACTGACTGATTAGACTACTTACACACTAAAGAAGCCTCCCTACCTCTCCTTTCTCACCTTTATATTCATCCTTCATTACCTATGACAGAACAAACTTCCCTATGCAGAGATCTAACTATCATTCACTTGCCCAGAGATTTTTGCTGCCTACCCTGGTTACCACTGAGGCCCTCTCCAATCTGGTGCTGCTCTACCCTTTCAGTCCTAGTACCAAGAACATTAGTCTACACTCGTTACATACAGTCAAACTGGACTACTTGTCACACCTTGCACATGCCCCTCTCCCCTCTGTGTCTCTCGGGGTCCATATCAATTGGTCATTCCCCACACTATTCTGAAGCATGGAAGGGAGAAGGAGCTTGTGACAGATGACAGCCTCTATTTTCTAAGTTAAGGAGGACTCACGGTCCTCTGCTGAGGGTAGTGGAGAGAAAAGGAAGCATAGGAAGACAGAAGAGGAAGTCTGGAGAAGGTGATAGAGAGTCAATGGTGGAGAAATAAAAGGATTGCCATCTAACAGCGAGGGACCAAAGGAGATCAGAACCCTGTCAACCCAACTGAGTGACTTTCATCAGCAATATTAATGACTAAGAATGGAGAAGATGGATGGTGGGGATAATCTAAGTTGATGTTTAGGAAGGTGTGACTAAGAACAGGACAAGGGGCAAAGGATTTGAGGGTGGGAGATGAAGCACCCATGAGGCTAAGTCTGTGAAGGGCCGCAGACACTGTTGCACATTTCACCCCCCAGGAAACAAAGGGTGCATCTAACCCAGTGCCCTGCCACTGACCCCTTCTCCTCACCAGGTACAGTGATACTCCATACCTGGACTTCCAGAGACTATTTCTTCCCTGTGGATTCCCTCCCCCATCCTGGGGAGTTAATTTACTCAATCTGGCCTGCCCTGGCTCTAAACTATCCTGATTGGTGGGGGAGTGAGTAAAAATTTCCTTAGATTACTTGGTAGCGGGTTCTTGACCAGGCTTCACATCTCATCCAGCCATACACTAGGGCAGAAGAGCTTTGTTGACCCTAACAATATGTCCTGAGGACACAGAAAGGGCACTGAATATCTGATGCGCTGAATCTCAAGATTGGGGGTGGGGGAGCAGAGAGAGTGGCTGAACCATGACTCCACAACAGAACAAGAAATATTAGCACAAACTCAAAATATTGAAAAATAAAAGAAAATGTATGATATCTGATATAAAAAGCAATTGACCTAGAAAATGGGTCAAAGAGATTACTTATAAATCACTGGACTCCCTAAGAACCACGATTAAAAAAAAAGCTTAGGACACTATATATTCAAGAAATCATAAATGAAAATTGCTCAGATCTATAAGAACCAAAGGGCCAATCAAAGACAAAAAAAAAACCATTGATCACCTCCTGAAAGAACCCCCAAAAGGAAAAGTTCCAAGAATGTCACAAGCAAAATCCAGAGCTCTCACATTAAAGAAAAAAGACTTCAAGCAACCAGAAACAAGGAGTTCAAGTACTAAGGACCTATAGTTAGCTTCTATTAAACACGATAGATCTTGGAATAAGATATTCTAAAAGGCAAAAGATATAGTCTTTTACCCTGTAAAGCTGGGTATCATTCTACAGGGAAAAAAAGTAGATCTTTAATGGAATAGAAGACTTTCAAGCATTCTGATTAAAAGGCCAGAGCAGGCATTTTCAAATACAAACACCAAAGTGTCCAGAAAAACCTTTATTGTATTTATTTAAGCAAGGAACTAGGGAAACTAGGAAAAGGAGTCAAGTATCCATTCAGAATCTTAATGTCACCAAAGGGCACCGAGGGAGTTCCCTAAGTCGAGGTGATTTACTGGTTTTATTTAGGCAGAAGGAGAAAGAGTAAAATGAGGAAGGTCGGTGTGAGACTTGCTCTTTCTGATAATTGAGACAGGTGAGAAGAATATTCAAACATGGAGAAAGGGATTAGTTAGCACCACATGAACCTCTTGTCTGAAATGGATCAAGAAGAATTGAACGCACAGGCACACATACAGTGTGGTACACAAGAAAAACACTAAACTCAAGAGGGAAATTAGAGTGGATAGGCAGGAGGATTAAAAGGGAGGGGGATACTAGGAATGGTCGGAAACAAAACAAACTAAGCAGCAGCAGAGAGAAGGAGAGAGGGAGAGAGGGAAAGGCAAAGGGGTAGGGAGGAGGGGGGAGGAGGGAGAGAGGGAGAGAGGGAGGGAGGGAGAAACAGACAGAGAGACAGAGAGAGGGAGGGAGAGATTGAGTGAGCACAATGCATGGCACTAAAACATGGAAGAGAACAGAAAAAAGTTAAGAAGCAAACACTGGAGAGAACAGTAAAAATTTAAGTCATATGACATGTTCATTGACAGTTTCATCTAGAATCTTCTTTTAGTGTTCCACTGTGTGTATGGAAATTCTCTCTCTCTCGTTTTTTAATATTTAAGTTCAGAATAAAGAATAAAATAAAATAAACACCAAACAGTTTAAGGACTCATTCAAGCTGGGTTTACTTTTGCATGATTGCTTGATTAAATGGCCATGCCTAGGCCTCCTGTGATCAGTCTGGGCCCATGGGGGCACTCTGCCCTCCTTACACATGTAATCTCTATTCACACTTCTGCTGGTGACTCAGATAAACAGTTGTTGCAACAATCTTGCTAGCAGCTACTGTGGCTGTGTAAAACCAACAACAACCAGCACACAGAAGGCCACTAACACAGGTTCTTTGATCTGCTTTAATAAGGAAAGCAACGTTAAGGGGTTAACAATCTTATTTCAATCCAACATGCAAATATCATTCACTTAGTTGAGGAGGAAAAACCAGCAACCTGAACTTCAGAGCAAATACAAACAAATTACAAACATATACAATATAAACAGAACAAATCACAATTCGTAGTTACCAGGAAAGCATCAACATCTGGGTTTATGAGCCGGGAGGCTCTTAAAGCGGCTACCCAGAGTCCCACACCACTCTTCCAGTGACTGAGAGCCCCAAGGGAGAACGCCAACCTCCAGGTTTATATATTTTGTTCAGGGTCATGGGTGAGTCGCATGTTTGTGACTCCATCCATGTGAACCAGGCTTTCCCTTGAGGCAAGGAGGTCATCAAAGACTCCTAATTTAATCAAAGAAACAAAGGCCAAACTTGATTAAATAAGTGCTAAAAGCCCACCTTAATTACTGATACAACAGTGCATTGCTCTTAGAACCCTAGCTCTGAGTTGACATGACTTTCTTTTTTAGGTCCAGGCATTGAACCAGTTCTGGATCCAATTAACCAGACTTTCACCCAGACTACATTTCTCCAATTTGTTCATCTTAATCATTTGAGACTTTGCTGAAATTTGGGGATACTGTATTATAGCATTTCCCTGATGTACCTTTTATTTTTCAATCTTGTCAAACAAGAAAATGAATTCTTTTTGGCCTAGCTGTTTTGGATGAAACCTTGTTGGCTCTTAGCAATCCCTCCTTGCGTTTCTGAATGTTCACAAATTATCCCTTCAATGTTATGTTCTAGAATTTTGCCAGGAATCAAAAAGCGGAATTCAATAGCCTATAATTTGCAGCCTCCAAACTCATCCCTTTTTTGAAAACCAGATCATTTAACCTTCTTCAGGTCTGGGTCACCTAAGCAGCTGGTAGCACCACAGACAGAGCTCTAGCCCACAGTCTGGAAGACCTGAGTTCAAATCCAGTCTCAAGAACGTCCCAGCTGTGTGACTGTCTGCCTCAGTCTCCTCATCTGTAAAAAGTGATAACAGGATCTCCCTCCCAGGGTTATTGAGAAGCTAAAGGGAGCCAACATTTGTAAAGCGTTCAGCAAACCTTGAAGGGCTAGGCAAACGTTTGTCACTATCATTACCGTGAGAGGTTCCCCCCTCACACACTTCACTTCACAGCTTTGCTGTGAGCCCCTGATTCTTCCCTTCTCTAAAATGGGAAACCTTTAGATGTCATTCCTCCCTCTGTCCTCCTGACCCCATCCCGATCCACCATCTCCAGCAGAAGCTGCCCACTCTAACACTCAGGCTCTATCTACTGTTTTGTTCTTCCTGCCACCAACAAGCCTCCTTAGAAACCTTCCCCATCTCCTGCCCCTCGCTTGGCTCTTTATCCTCATTTGGCAGCTCAGATGAGGCCTCCACACATGGCCTCTGCTCCTCTCCTCATCCCCCTTTCAGCTCTCTGCATTGGCTTCTGACGTCACTAGAATTATGCAAAGTTATCTCTGCAAAGTGATCGTTGATCTCGGCACTGCCAAACCTCACGCTCTTTTTCTCATCTCTCGTCCTTTGTGACCTTCTGGCAGCCTTTGCTATTGCTGGCCACCCTTTCCACAAGAGCCTTTCTCCTTTCGGGGTTTAAGGAACACTGTTCTCAAATGAGGTAACAGATATACAGGGATGGCGTGTTGTGATTATATCAGGCTGTTCTTGCTATTCCTCACATGTTCCCCTGGTTCTCCATTGCTGATGCACTGTCTCCTAGACAGTAAGTATGTTGCGTATCTGGGAGTCAGCAACTACTTCCTTTTTGTCTTTTTGCCTCCAGTGCCTGGCACATAGGAGATATCCAATAAATGCTTTTCAATCATTCTTCTTTTTTGTTGCTGACTTATTTAAAATTGTGTTTTGACACACCAATCACTTCCAAATAAGCCATCACTACCCTACAAGTAGGTAGGCAAAAACCATTTCATACAGCCACTATAACTAACAGCCTATGTAACTTTCTACTCTTATAATTTTCCATTTAACAGAGAGGAAAACAATAATAAATAAAAACTTCAGTCTTCTTAAGCCACCATTCTCCATTTTTCAATGATTATGGGCAGAGCCTTGACAAAATCTGCCAGTTCTTTAAGCACTCTGGGATAGAGTTTCTCTGGGTCTGGTAAACCAAACTCACTGAGTCCCTAATTGTAGAAGCTTCATGTATCTAGCAACTTCCCTCATCTGGTCAAAGAAGGAGAAATGAGACACAGGATCACAGGATTTCGGGCTGCCAGGGACCTCGGAGATCCTTTGGTCTAACCCCCTCATTTCAGAGGCCCTTAATTTCTCTACACAGAACAGTCATAAAAGGGTCCTAATTTTCCTTTCACTCCCTCCCTTTTCCCAAACATCCTTCACATAACTTCTTAAATGATCTTCTCTGCTTTCAAAACCTTGTCTATTGTCCATAGAATAAAATGAAGGCTCCTCCACCAGATTCTAAGGGTCCTGCATCATGTGGCTCCCACATCCCACTGCAGCCATCCAGATTCAGGGCTGGGCTCCAGCCTCCACGCATAGAGTGAACTTCCTCTTTCTGGCCTTCCCTGGTCCCTCTCATGCAGAAGTCCTTCCTCTTCTAGGTATGTCACTGACTCCTTGGGCAGTCAGTCTGGTAACCTCTCCTCCCCTACCTCTGCAGCGAAGGAGTAAGAGTTATCTTCTTGTCTCACTTCTTTGGGGCCAAACTGGGTCATTATAATTTCACAGGATTCAGTTGAGAATGTGTTTGTTGTGTCGTTCTTTCCATTCGTGTTGTTATAGTTAAGTATATACTATTTTGCTGATTCTGCTGACTTCCCCCTGTATCAGTTCATAGAAGTCTTCCTCTGTATCCATCACTCTCACATCATTCCTTATGGCACAGTGGTAGTCCATGACTTCCATGTCCCACATTTTGTTTGGCTCTTCTTCAGCTGATGAACTCCTGCTATGTCCTCACTCTGTACTGTCTGGTAGATATTGCTCTGGGCATCTGGCTACCACAAAAAGGGGCTGCTATCATGAGAAGTATGTGAGATGACACATTTGTCAGGAATGTAGAAGGGATCATGGTTTGGGTATAGTTGCATTAGATATCTTATGGGTCTCTTAAAATTCAGAGATTCTGTGGTAACAATCTTGACATTTTCAGTATAAATGAAACCAGAAGAAAAAATACGTTACGGTCAAATATAAGTATGGTGCACAGGTTGTCCCTGGAGGGACAAAAAAAGCAGGGAGAGGGGGGCAACTACAAAGCCGATTTTATTGTGCTTCCCAAGGATAAAAACAAAAACAAAACCAAAAACACTTTACAGGATATTTGGTCATCTTGTACTTTAAGGTTCATGAGAAACATTTACAAAGACTACCATGAAGATAACCACAAAGAATGTGCCAGTATTTATATAAAGGATTAAGAAACACATTCTAAGAAAAATTGTTAAGACTCTCTCAAATTAAATCAGCATATACTTTAATACTTGGTGACTTCACTGTGGAGAACACTGTGAACTTAAAAAAAATCTGATAGCGGTATTTCAATGTAATTGGTTTGCTTTGCCATCCTACTGCTTTTATTTTATGCATCTAAAAACATTATCCTGAGGAGTTCAAAGATTACACCAGATTTCCAGAGGAGTCCAGGATACAAAAGAGGCAAAGAATCCCTTGTTTAGAATATACGCTAATTTGTAAAATGTTATGGAGGAGGATTGGGGAAGACTATGGGTTGCAATGTCTCATAAATTAGCAAGGAGCAATGAATAGGGGAAAAGTTTACATAATTAAGACAGATTATCTCAATTGTATGAGGCAGAACTGGAAGGACAACAAAAAGAAAGAAATTGAAAAGATCTTTCCATATTTCTATAACAGACTCTTTTTTTCCATCAGTGACAGTGGAACCGCCACATCTAGACCATAACATTACAGTTTGGGATGTGATGCCTGAGGAAGTAGAAATGGCACCAGAGAAAACAACAATGGGAAAAATAGGTGGAATGAACCCTATATACACGGAGTATCTGTATGTAATGACAATTTAAATTTGAAGATCTTTCCCACCCATTAATAGGCCCATATGACCTGCTTATGTCACAGAAAGCTTAAGTCATATGTGGTAGGAGGAGCTTGATGAGAGGAAAAGGAAAGTGTGTCACAGGAAATGCTCTCAGAGAGAGCAGTTAGAGCTGAGGATAAGAGCAGACGTGTGTTGTGCTGCAAGTGTTTGTGGGACAGTCCCAGCAGGGGGAGCAGAAGGTTACGGGATGGCGAAGTTCCATGCTGTGATAGTGTTTTAAGTTCCTTGCTGTTATGATAAAGTGGGCTTACTGGTTTTGGGAGTTGCTTGCTGTTTGGATGGGTTGGACTTATTGGTCATGAGATTTGGTCCTCTGTGTCTGAAAAAATGTTTTACTTCTTCTACCTTCTATATGGAGAGTCTCTTATATTTTGTAATACAGAATTACACAGGTATATTCAGAATTATTGTCGATGTTGTGTTTATTGCCTTGCTAATACACTGCCCCACTGCAAGGAGGAATTGCCCCAATATCACCACAGATTCACTGAATTATATTATTCTAATTCTGTTGCTGAAGGGAATTAACTCTTGGCTCTTTAAACTATGTGTAGATTCATGACTATGACATACATTGCAAACCACCACTGAAGAGGAGGGGAAGAAGGACTGAAAAGTTCTGCTGAGGTGTCTTAAAAAGGACCAGGCATGTCGAATGTGTCAACTAATAAAAGAATTTTAAAATAATTTTAGTAAAATTTGTTTATAAAACATTTATTAATGTAAAAAACATTTTACCATAATTTGCTATAATTTCTCCTATCCGTACAAATACATTTTAAATGCATGTAATTATAAGCAGAAATTATAATTTACTTTAAAATAAAAATGTTCACTCTCATATATACAAATGCACTGTGTACTTAGACCAATCAGTTCTTTGAGGCATTCTGAAATGTTGGTCTTTTCACTGACCCACCCTCTCTATTTTGAGAAAACTGTTTGTTAGCACATGATGCAGATAGTTGCTGCCCGCTAACACAAGATGGAGCCACATTGTGTGTCTTCAGTTTGATACCTGGGGGGAGATAGACGGGTACATATTCACTATAGCATGTGATGGACTTGTGGGCACAGAGGCTGTCCCATGGATTTGCTAAGAGTCAACCTTCTCTGACATGACCTGCGTCCTAGGATCTTAGAACTATGATTGTCACCTGGAGTGATGCGAAAGCTTCTGATCAGCACAAGGACCCTGGGTCTTCTCTAGAACCACAAGGGCACCCAGAGGCCATTGAGTCCAACCACTTCATTTTATGGAGGAGGTGAATGATGGGCCAATGGCCACACATCTAGTAAATAGCAGAGTCAACAGGAGAACCTAGGTCCTCTGACTTCCAATGTGTAGGTATCATCCACAGTGTTGAGTGCAACCATAAATGTTAGAGCAGAAAGCCCTGAGTTTGGCCTTTAAATCCCTCTTCAACCAGACACTAGCCTATCTCTTCATCCTCTTTATACTCTCCTTCCAGGCCGGGAATGCTCTCCTTCCTCATCTCTGCCTCCTGGCTTCTTTTGTATCCCAGCTAAAGTCCCACCCCCTGCAGGAAGCCTTTGCACATACCCTTAATTCTAGTGGGTTCCCTCTGTTAATTACTTCCCATTTACCCATCTATATCTTCTTTGTACGTAGTTGTCCATCCTTCATTTTCCAAAGAGGATCAATGACACCAAGGTGATGTCTCGACTTGTGTGTGAATTGAATTTAAGCAAGGCAGTGCTATGCAAAGTCATCAGCCTCACTCTCTGAGTCAAGTCCAGTAGGAAGACAAAAGTCAAGACAACTGGCCATATTTGCAGGTCTTCTCCCCATTAGACTGAAAGCTCTTTGAGGGCAGGGACTGTGTTTTGCTTTGTTTTCCCAGTGCTTAGCATAGTGTCTGGCACACAGTAGGCACTAATGTGTACTGACTCTGACTCACTGGCTGTTACCCAAGTCTTGAATACCCTCCCTCCCTCCCTCCTCATCTTTCTTTAAGATATAGCTCAAGAACCACCTTCTTCGACCAGGAGCTCTTTCCCATTTCTAGGCCTGAAATCCCCTTTGGCAGCAGCCAGATGAAGCTGAGGGACCCCTCCTCAGAATAATGCTTTTAAGTGAATAAAGTATGCGAGAAAAGAAATCCACTCCACTGAAACAGGACTCTAAACCAAACATGTTTATGGCTCCAGGCTAAGAACTCCCCTTCACCCCAGGATCTCTCTTCCCAACTACTGTGTATTGACTTTGTCTTTGTTCTGGACATATATCTACTTTTGTTGGCTCCCTCCCCACCCCGACCTGAGTTCACGACAGCAGGGGCTGTTTCTTTTTTTTTTTTTTTTTTTTGTCTCTGTGTCCCAGCACTTAGCTCAAGGCACAGAATAGAGGCGGTGATTAAGAAATGCCCGCATTAGAGAGTGTGTGTCAGAGATCCAAAGGACCATAGCAATTGCCTCTTATTTTACATGAGAGGAAACTGAGGCCCAGAGAGGGAATGTGACTCACCTGAGATCCCCAAGCAGGTAAGACTCACTCCATCATCTCCTGATTTGCCCTCCAGGCTCTTTCCAGAGCAGCAGCATCTTCCACACAGCCCACAGCCGGCCCAATGCTGAGCTCAGATTCTGTGTCTTACCTTCTGTCTGCTACAAAAAAAACCTCTGGGTATCTACCCTGTGGGATGCCAGAGGCTACTCAGGGACATGTAAAGGCTTCCCTTTTTAGTTCTGTCACGTGTGGCTTTGCTTCTTATTTTTATCCGTCCCTCTACTTTCTTGGTGCCCCCTCCTCCTGCCTCACAGCTTGTGGCCGACTTGCCAAAGCAGCTGCCATCCTGCTCCCTTCTCTCGTCTCTATTTAGACATAAATGTCTTGGTTGCTTTGGGGGGTTGCTCGTTCTCATGCAACTGAATTATGACACAATTCCCACAAAGTCCCCTGGCCATCAAGGGACAAGTGTCTCAGCACAATTAGCTATGTACTAACAAGGAACCACCCCCACCTGAAAGTACTGTTTGGGCCAAAAAGTGAAGACACAGAGAAGCTACACAGTACACATGGCCTGCAAAACCAGCAACAGTCTGTGTTTACAAAGAAGGGTCTTAGAGGAGCAGTGTGGACAGATGCAAAATGTGGAAAGCTGGTTCTGAGTTTTGGCCCTGGGGAATGGCCTGGGGGCAAACCCCTTCCCTCTCTGAACCAGTCTGCTTACCTGTAATATGGATAAAGCTTAGGCTACCTAGTCAGGGAAGCTTCAGGGAGAGGGAAGAGAAGCGACTGCATTTTTCACATTCATAAAACAGCAAGTCTCTAGAGAGCAGGGACTGTTTTTGCTTGTACTCCTGGTGTGGAGCACAGTGCCTTGGCACATAGTAAATGCATAATGAAATACTTGTTGACTTGACATCTCTGAGGTTCAGTTTCCTTATCTCTAAAATGAGAGTGATAACTGCTCTCCAACCATCTCATGGGGTTGTTGGGACAATCAATTAAGACTGTGGAATCACAGAATCTTGGATAGTATCAAATCCCACTGAGAGCTGAACAAGAATTCCCTTCATGTCTGTAAATGCTATGGCCTTAGCTGTGGGCAGAAACTAGTATCTTCATTTTTCAAATCAAGAAACAGACCCAGAGGAATCAGAAATCTGCCCTCTGTTACTCAATGAGCTAATGGAAGTTCCCAGGATTCTTAATTCTGCACGCTTAAAACAAAACCAAACCGCCAAACCATGCCATGTAAAAGATATAAAGTGCTTTTATACCCTTTGATTATAGCTGTTGGCAAATGAAAGCATTTGGAAAGTGGGTTCAGAGGCGAGAAAAATCTGACATGGAAGCAGAAGCAGCCTTTCACCATCTGCTAAAGGCTTGACTCAATGGATTTTCCAGCAAAAGCAGGCTTGGCTCTGAGGGTGCCAGGGTCCAGACTCACCAGGAGCCCAAGAATGGTCTTTACACTTATTCCTTCACTTAACCCTCCCAACCACCTGAGGAGGCAGGCAGTGCATGTAGTGACCACATCGACAGATGGAGAAACTAAGCTTCCTTGTTCCAGGGCACGTGGCTAATAAGGACGATGCCCTTCCCTTGCCTCTCTGCTTCTTCCAATCCTACTCATTATTCAAGATGCCATTTACACACCGCCAACTCCAAGAAATATTCTCTGATTGGCAGCCAGCCTAGTTCAACTGCCTCACTTATAGAGAAGGATTCTGAAACTCAGAGATGTGGGATTGATAAACAGGCACGTGTTAAAAGGCACCCACTTAGTAAGAGGCAGATCTAGTCTTCTGACCCCAACTCCAAATCTGCTTCTAGCTATCACTGTCAGACCATGGAGACACTTTGGGTCCTGGGTTCCTAATTTGTAAAATACAAGTTTGGTCTAGATAAGAGTTCTAAAGTTGCTCCCGGCTCCGACACAGCATGTTTTACATCCCAAGTTCGCTCCCAGGTCTGAAATTTCAAGGTCCCTCTCACCTCTGACATTCAATGAGTCTCTGTGTGTAGGCAGCTAGAAATAAGGGATGGAAGCTCCTATGACTCCACTCAAACAGAACATCAGGCTAAATACTTGAGCAGTGCTTCCTAAACACAGGCAGTCTCTGAATCTGAGAGGCCAAGCAGGGAAACACTCCAGGAAGGAGGAGAGGGGACTTCTCAGAGGCCTTCAGAGATTCTATGGGCTACAGGACAGCTCTACTTAACCACTCACAGTTGTCAGTGTACAAGCACCATTTCTGTCAAATTTCTGCTAAATTAGGTCTATTTAGAGGAGCTGGGGGTCTTTGGAAAAGGGTAAAGGTGTGAGACTCTCAGTCATTTAATCTCCTCGTGTCTCAGTTTCCTCATCTGTAAAAGGAAAGGATTGGACTTGCTGGATCCTAAGATCCCTTTCAGTTCTAAATGTAGGATCTTCTCATTTAGAGATGCTTAGGTATGGCTATCAGGAATTCTCCCCTCACCCCCTCCAGTAGGAGCCCCACAGCATTTAGCTGGTGCCCTTCTGGACGAGGCATATAAAATAAATGGGTTGCCAACATTCTTAACACTTAGCACCTATGTCCTGCTGTTGTACTTGCAATGTTCAAGCATTCCCTTTAGCCAATGCAGGGACTCTAGTCACACACTCTCCCTGCTCCCCTTCTTCCTGACTCTGGGACTAGCTAGAGCTTATCTCCAGGAGTCCCTTGGATGACTGGGGTTGGCCTGCCAAGGACATTCCACAAGCAAGGCAACAAAGCACCCTCCAAAAGAACAGTAAGGCCTACGCTCCATAGCAACCCAGAAAAACTATTCAGGCTGTGGTCATTGTGTGGGAGGACATGTGGCCTTGAATCCCAAAGAATTCAAAGCTCATTTTGCCTCTGAATACTTGAGTGGACTAGCTGACCACCGTCCTGGACCCCAGAATGGTCACCTTACCACACCCCACAAACAGTATCCTTTTGAGGGCATGTGAGCTTTTCAGTGTCAAGGTTAAGGCTTATGGGTTTTTAAGGACACATGGGCAACATTCTTGTTGTATGCATTCATATAGCCAATGCTTGTTTATTATTTTCCAATACCATGTTGGTATCTACACAAGTAATAAAAATATGTTTTACATATAGTATATGTATATACACATATGAATACATATATAATATATACACATTTAAAAATATATCATTATGTGCTAAATACACTTTACACACATTTATTTTTGATTCCCTCACAAATACTTGGGATTTGAAGGAGTTGTCAATTGCCTCTTGTGTTCTAGGCACTGTGCTAAGGGCTGGGAATACAAAGAAAGGCAAAAACTCAGTTCTCTGTTCTCAAGGAATTTTGACAAAGGGGAAGGGAACAAACATTTATTAAGTACCTCCTATGTGCCAAGCACTATTTTAAACATTTTACACATATTATCTGATTTGACCTTCACAACAATCCTAGGGGTAGGTACTATTATTCTCAATGTTCAGCTGATTTCAGTTATGTCTGACTTTCTATGACCCACTTGGGGTTTTCTTGGTCAAGATACTGGAGTGGTTTGCCATTTGCCTCTTCAGCTCATTTTACAGATGAGAAAACTAAGGCAAACAGAATTAAGTGACTTGCCCAGGGTCACACAGCTAAGAAGTGTCTGAAGTCACATGTGAACTCAGGTCTTCCTGACTCTAGGCCTGACGCTCTGTCCACTGCGCCACCTAGCTACTTCATGTCTCATTAGTAGTTATTTATACAAATTCAGTAGCTATGGCTCCAAATCCAGTGGTTTTTCCAATATAACTCCCACCCCCAAAAACCATAAAAAAACCAACCCCCAAAATCAAACCCGCAACTGCAGTGCCAGATCTCTTTGCACACTGTGGGAGGTGGAGAAAGGTGAGATGAACAATTGATGAGCTGTAGATTAACAAGCTCAGAGTTGGGAAGGACTTGAAGGGGGCATCTTGTGCAGGCTAAACTCCTTTAGAAACTGTCTGCACTAGGTGCTGCTATTCCCTCTCCTTTCTTCTCTTCAAAACCCTCTTCAGTCTGGCTTCTAACCACATCATTCAACTAAAACTGCTACTACTCTTTGAATGTCTGATAGAATTTACTTGTGAATCCATCTGGTCCTAGAGGTTTCTCTTTGGGAGTATATCTGGCTTGTTCAACTTGTTTGTTGGATACTGGGTTTTAAAATGGTCTATTTCTTCAATTTTTGCCATTACTCATCCATTTCCTCTAAGTTATTAGTTCTGTCCATGTAATTGGGCAAAATAGTTTCTAATAATTTCCTTTATTGCTTCTTTTTTTTCAGTTTTGAAGCTTGATTTTCCTCTCTTTTAAAAAATCTGGCTAATTTTTTATTTTATTAGGATCTTTAAAAACTGGCTTCTAGTTTTATTTACCTATCAAATGGTCTTTTAGTTCTCAATTTAAAATTAATATCTTCTTTAATTTTCAGAATTTCTACTTTGTTATTTAGAGATGTTTGACTTGTTATTCAAGTTTGTTTTAACTACATGCCCAATTCATTGATATATTATTTTTTGTTGTGTTGTTGATAAAGGAGTTTATAGATATAAAATTTCCCCTCACAATTGTTTTATAATATAACATATAACATAAGTTTTGGCATGTTGTCTCATTATCATCTTCTTTGATGAAATTTCCTGTTGTTAACATTATTTGTTCTTTGACTCAGGCATTCTTTAGAATTAATGTTGCTTTCCAATTACTCTCCAATAACTTCTTTCTTTATTGACTCTTTACTGAATTGTGATGAGTAAACAGCATGTTTTGTATTTCTGCTTTTCTATATTTTTAGGTGAGGTCTTTATGCCCCAGTATATGTTCAATTTTTGTAAAAGATTCATGTACAGCTGATAAGTATGTAAATTCCTTTATATTCTCATTTTTAAGAAGTTCAATTCAGGCCCTTAATTTCTTTCCTTAGTGTCTTTTGGTTAGATCTCTCTAGATCTGAAAGAGTACATTAAGTTCTTCCATTATTATAATCTTATTATTTCTCCCTTTATTTGATCAACTTTTCCTGTAAGAATTTGGATGCTTTGTAATTAGATATATACACATTAAGTACTGATACTGATTCATTATTTGTTGGGATTTGGGTGGGGGTGGGACGCCGCTTAGGGCTGGGTGGAGGGTGGGGCAGGGACTACAGCTTTCCGGGTATAACGCTTTTCCGGGTATATCGCTGGGCGGTGCCGGCTTAGGATGAAGCCCGTCCATATAAGGCAATGTTATAGCTCTCGCCACTGGATTGGCTGCAATAGGTTATATAATGTACGGGGATAGGGGAAGTGAGGCAGAGTCGAGCAGTCGCCGTGGAAGATGTACCAATAAAGACCGTGAGCGAGATCCTCTGGCGTTCTGTCGCATATCGGCCAGGCCAGCTGGGGTTCCTGCAGAGGTACGCCCCAGCCTTTGCCATGCCTGTTGATGCACTACCCGCACATCCTCCAGCTCCTGGTTACTAAAAGTGGCCTGTACCCGGGGATCACATTGTCCCCGGCCCAACAACAGGTCTACCCGCCCCGGGGGCCCCCCGGTGCGCGCTTGGAGCGCTCTAGCCTCCGATTCTTTGATAGCCTGGAACGCCGTGTAGTCCACAGGGCTCAGGACCCCCAACGCGAGGTCATCGAAATCACGCGGGGTCCAGACTGTGGAGACAGTCATATTAGAAAGAAGGCGCTGTGCCAACGGGGAAGCGGGGCCATTCTCCTGCACCGCCTGCTTAAATTCCCTAATGGTCTTCAGCGGCAGGGGCTGAAAAACTCGGGTACCATTATCCAGAAATAATGGAAATGCCTCAGAGATTTCTGAGTCCACCACCTCTCCGGACCGCATAGCTTCGCGGATCGCGCGAGGTATCAGAGGAAGGTACCCGCCTGATCTATCCCCCGGGCTGAGCCGCTCATAGCGGCTTTCGCTTTCGCCGTCAGAGTGGGGAAAAGAGGAAGTAGATCTGCGTTCCTGTTCTGGAGGGCGGGGCAGTGGGCGGCCCTCTGGCACACCACCCCTCCCTCGCGCCTCCCCTTCCCCGCAGGAGGGAATCGCCCGCGACTCCTCCCTCGGCCGGAAACCGGCGCCATCTTTGCTGGGTGCGCCCACCGCTCCAAAAAGTCGAACTGCGCCTGAAGCGTGGTAGCAGCTCTCCGAGACTAGTCTTTTCGTCTCTAAAAGGGGCCATTGTCCTGTATGTTCCGCCTGAGGCCGCTCATTTCCCGCCTCCTGCATATCCTCCCAAGGGTACAACGGGGGAGCAGAGGCCGCGGGCCTTGGCCCAGTTACCACCACCTCAGTCAGATCAGTCTCCCCTCCCGGGCCCCCACCGAGCGGCCGGGTCTCCGTCTGAGTCTCTGCCGTGCTGGTGTCCGGAGGAGGCCTGGGGTCGAGCAACCCCTTAATGGCGGCCATCAAGCCAAAGTCCTCCGGAAGAAGAAAACCCGGGCACTGTTTTTGATAAGACAGCATTTGCTGCTGTAAGACCGGAAAACGGTCCGGCTGAAACCCCGAGTGTATGAGCCACGGAGCCACCACCAGCAACTTTCCACGAGCCGCTTTAGCTGCTCCGTGGAGGCGGACAACCCCCGTTTAGACAAAGCAGTTCTGACCTGTAAAGTTAATAAGTCCCGATCCTCTGGCCGCAGCAAAGGGAGGCTGCGCGCTTGCCCCATCTCCGGGCCTTTCCCCCGTTACCTGCACGGAGAAGCTGTCTGGTCCGCCCTAGTCGGGCTAGTCCCCCCTATCACCGGGGCTCTTCCGGAACTCTGCAACGGTCCAGCCGTCCTAGGCCGGTCCCTGTTCGGGCGCCAACCTGCCGCGTTCCCCCTAGGCCTCTTCCTGGGCCGGGGGTCGCGGGCAGTCCTCCCCGGGGGACCTCTTCTGCTCCTACACCGAGCCTTCGGTCGTCACCGGCCGGCCTGGCCTCCACCCAGACCGGAATTCACCAGACAGAACGCCAGAGGATCTCGCTCACGGTCTTTATTGGTACATCTTCCACGGCGACTGCTCGACTCTGCCTCACTTCCCCTATCCCCGTACATTATATAACCTATTGCAGCCAATCCAGTGGCGAGAGCTATAACATTGCCTTATATGGACGGGCTTCATCCTAAGCCGGCACCGCCCAGCGATATACCCGGAAAAGCGTTATACCCGGAAAGCTGTAGTCCCTGCCCCACCCTCCACCCAGCCCTAAGCGGCGTCCCACCCCCACCCAAATCCCAACAATTATTGATGGTGCCTTTGAGCATAATGTAACCTCTCCGCTTATCTCCTTTTATCTTTTCTATATTTATTACAGTATTACCTGAAACCACTTTTGCTATCCTTTTTTTGAGTTTAGTGAAGTATAATAGATTTTGCTCCCATCCTTCATTTTAGCTCTACGTGAATCTGTGTTTCAAGTGTCTTTCTTATAAATAGCACATTGTAGGATTCTGCCTTCTAATCCATTGTCTTATCCTCTTTTGTCTAATGGGTGAATCACCCCATTCACATTCCCAATTATAATTGTTAATTCTGTATTTCCCTTCAACCTGTCCTCTTGTACTTTCTTCCCTTTTTACAAATAAAAGAGGGAATTTTCATGTGATCATATAAGTGAAACAGCCTGTTTCCTCTCTCTTCTAGTTCTTCTTTTCTCCTTACTCAGTCCCTGATCCCTCCCAGGGTTTGACTCTTCCTTTCCTTTGAATTCTACCTTCCTGCTCATCCCTCCAACGTTTGAGATTGTTTTGCTTACAGCTATTCCCTTAACTAAACTGGTCTCCTTCACAGATCCTCTCTATCCCTCTCTTGTCTGTCTTCTATATTTCTTTTCTGATTTTAGTGTACTGCTACACTAAGATTTGTGTGCATGCATGTGTATTTAACCTTCTTTTATCCAATTCAGATGAAAGTAAAGTTCGTGGGATGCCTGTTCTCACCGCTGCTCTCACTCTATGGCTATATACTTTTCATCTTATGAACTTCTATTATTCAAGAATGATTTTCTTCCCCTTACTACTCCTTTCCTCCCTAGTAGGGTCTCCTGTCCCTTCTATCTTTTGTCTTCCCCTAAAACCATTTAACTTCTCTCGAGATGATTAAAAGAAAACAAAACCACCTACATACCCCTCTGTCATTTTAACTTTTCTTTATGACTCTTAAAAATATTATGATTCTGTGAAAACATGTTTCTTATCTCCCTGTTAACAACCAAACAATTAATCTCCATATATTATCTTTCAATTATGCGAATGTGGACCTTTCTATATTTTTCTTGGCACTTGCATTTACATTTCCAAATATCTACTCAATTCTGGTCTTTTCACCAGGAATGTTTCGAAGTCTCCTATTCCATTAAAGATCCATTTATTCCCTTGTCACTTTATACTTGGTTTTGTGGGATAGTTATCTTTGGTTGTTAAATTTCATCTCTTGACTTTGGGAATACCATGGTCCAGCTCTCCTCTTTTTTGACGCAGCAACTGCTAAGTCCTGTATAACCCTTAGTGTGGTTCCTTAGTGTTTGAACTCCTCCTTTCTGACTGCTTGTAATAGTTTTCTTTGACCTTTGACCACAATTTCTTTGGTTCCACCATCTCTCCAGTGAGCCACACTCACTAATTCTGTCATCCTCAACTCCTCCTCCATCTGTTCAATCCACTGTCAAACCTCTACATTTCTACTTTTCCAACATCTCATCTATTTCCCCTCTCTTCACTTACGTAGCCACGATCCTAGTACAGTTCCTCATCATCTCTCACCTGGGCTCTTGCAATGACCTTCTAATTGGTCTCATTGTCCCTAATCCATCCTCCATTCAGGTGCCAAAATAATTTTCCTAAAGCATTTTTTTCAAGATGTCACACCCTCCTTTTCAAAAACCTCAGTGGCAAGGATCCTGGGAAGAGGGCAGAGTAGGTCAGAGAACTCCAGACTCTCCAAATTTCCTCCACAAAAAGACAGAACACCACCTCAAAGTGAACGTAGAGCGGCAGAAATGAATAAAAGTTGGGGTAGAGCAGTTGTCCTCCTAAGACACTTTTAATGTGCTATTCTCCCTCCACCTTTGAATTTCCCTTTTTTCCCCTTCAAAATTCAGTTGAAATCCCAGCCCTTGTGGAAGTGCCTCCTTTGCTGCCAGCCTTCCCTTCTAAGAACAGCTTCCATCTACTCAGTAAATATCTTGTATGTGTGTTATTATGGACATATGATCTCCCCATTCCAATGTGGGCTCCTTGAGGTCAGGGGCTATAGAGGTGCAGAAATACACTAAGGGTCCTATGGTCACTTGGCAGGGACGCCCAGGACCTTCGTTTCCCACACTAGACTGCTGACCCCGCAAAGAGCGCAGAAGCCCTTAGCCATGGCAGAGTCTATAAGATCTGAAAGTCGGCAACTCTTGGGGACAGCCAAGTCTGAAAGGCTGCCAAACCCCCAAAATGGTCCTGTCATATCCCACAGACTCAGATATTAATTTAGCATTCTTTTTTTTGGGGGGGGGGTGGTAGAGGATGAAGGGAGCTCTGGATTTGTGACATCCTGACATAGTGAGCTCCAAGTGAGCAAACACCCTCTCCCAATGTAGATCTGCAATGATTCTGCATTCTGATCCTTATAATCTTAAGAGAGTCATCTGCAGTACTAAGAAGTAACTTGTAAGGATCTTATAGGGAGGCTAGGTGGCGCTATAGAGCACAGGGCCCAGAGTTGGGAAGATGAGTCTTCCTGAGTTCAAATCTGGCCTCAGACACTTCCTAGCTGTGTGACCCTGGACAAGTCACTTCACCCTCTCTGCCTCAGTTCCTCCTCTGCAAAATGAGCTGGAGAAGGAAATGCCAAACCACTCCAGTGTTTTTGCCAAGAAAACCCCAAATGGGGTCACAGAGAGTTGGATATGACTGAAATGACTGAACAACAAGGATCATATACCTAGTATGTGTCAGAGATGGGAACTGAATCCAGGTTTTTCTGGCTTTCCAACCACTACTCCATGAGGTGGCTCCATTTAGTGTTCCTGCAACTTTGCAAGATAAAATGACTTTCAGCATTTTTCTAGTCAGGCACTAGAAACCACACCCCACTAACCACTAGCCCAGTCCAGAATCTTGCCTGGATGGCTCAACTAACAGGACTTCTGGAAGAATCTAAACAGAAGTCTGTGGAAGTCATACTTAGGACTGACAATCCATACCACACATGGAGAGAGTGGCCAGTTTGAGTGTCTTGGCTATGCTGTATAGACCAAATATACCAGATGTACTTGCTCAGGCATAAAATATCTTCATCATAGAATTGAGAGCTGAAAAGGACCTGAGACATCACACTGTCCAACCATTTCCTTTTATAGATTAAGAAACTGTAACCCAGTGAGGGAAAGGGACTTGTCACATAAGGACTAGGAAGGGGGCAGAGCTGGGGTTCAAACTTAGGCCTTCTAGTTCTGATTTCATATGCTTTTCCACTACACATTAGAATTCAATCCAGTCTCAATTCTTAAAACACCGCGCCCCCCTCCCCCCGCCTTGGCACAGCGCTCTGTTAAGAAAAATACACATTTTTAAAACATCTCCTTGTTACTTAGAAGATGACAGCAAAGAGGAAGAGAGTTAGAGCTTTGAGGATAATATAAAAACCGATACACACACATAAGCCATGGGCTGGGTGTGTGTGTGTGTGTGTGTGTGTATCTCTAGCTATGTGGCCAATACAAGTTTCATTCATGCGCACAAACTTTCCTGGGAACATTAACTATACAAGCAGGGTACCTTCTCTGACTGGATGCTTTATAGCTTGCCCTTGGTCAGACCTAGCCCTGTGTGGAGCCTAGGCTCAAGGACCAGAGGGGCTGAGGGGAAAAAGCAGAGTTGGCACTTACATTGATCATAGCATTGGAGGTGATCCGAAATAGGGTGGCCCGCTCATTAACTGCTTTTAGCTTCTCCCCACTTTCGACAGGTATTTTCAGGCTCTCCAGCTCGCTCAGCGACCTCTGGAGAGCTGCCCCATGTTTTGAGATAAGGTCATTGCATATGCTTAGATCATCCAACTTGCCCAAAAGAACGCTTAAGGTGTTCTGCAGTTCGCTCTTGTCAGAATGGGTGGGGACGTCCTCATCACCAGAGTCATCTGTGCAGGGAGGAGAGGGGGAAAGATGGTTTCCATGGTTACCACTGGACCACTTTCAAGCATCAAGCCTACCCAGTTTACTTGGTCAAAGGAAAGAGAGAGAGAAAGGGAGAGAGAGAGAGATGGCCTTAGTCAGCCAGCAGCCAGAGCTTCAATGGGAGCTCTGCCCAGTTCTGAGTCCCCTGAGCAGTTCCTGCTCTGTGTGCAGCCTGCGTCTCAGCTCTGCTGCCAGACCTGTTATCTAGGCTCCATGCGCAGCTTCAAAGTGGCTTTTTCCACCCCACCCCCACGCCATCTCTTCAAGCTGTTCACTTCCTGTGCTTGACTCTTAGAATCCGACAGCAGAGGAACACTGCCCTTTCATTAGAGAATGGAAGACTTCAAAGGGACAGCTGCTCTGCCTGGTCTGTCAAGAGAAGGAGCCCCAGGTAACACTCTGTTACCTGCTCCCTGGGGAACCTTAGGCAAGCCACCCTTCTTCTCTGGCCTCAGTTTCCCCTCTGTAAAAAGAGTGGATGGGATGAGGTCATCTCTATATTCACCTATGCTAATGAACTGCTAGTCAGGCCTGTGCAGACCCTCTCTCCTCAGTGAAGCACAAGGTCTGGGTTTGAGTCCTCCCTGGCACTTCTGCTGACTCTTGGCTCCCTCTTTCATTGAAGATGTCAATAGGGTGTAGGAGACAGGAGCTCAGCTTTCTTCGTGACAGCTCTGACAGGTGGGCAGAGCACATGTTATTATCCCCATTTTAAAGATAAGGAAAGAATGAATGTCTTTTTTACATACCTAATATGTAGCTGAATATGGACCCAGCCAATCAAAAGCATTTAATTAAATGCCCACTAAGTGCCAGGCTTTGCATGGAACACCAGAGAGGACAAAGGCAGAAGTAAAAGTCTCCTCAAGGAGCTTACATTCTATCTGAGGAGGTATCACATACATACACAAGCATATACGAAGCACATACCAGAAAAATAAAAGGTGGTTTTGGAAGAGGGCATGAGAGGAGAGGCATCATCAGCTGCAGTGATCAGAAAAGGCTCTGTGTAGAAATCGGTACTTGAGCCGGAGAGTGCACTGTGGCTAGGGGTCATGCAGCACAAAGAGTCATTCCCCAACTGATAAATGGACAAAAATTAGGAATGGGCAATTTTCAAGGAAGAAATCAAAGCTATCAATAGCCATATGAAAAATACTCTGAGTCACTATTAGAGAAATGTGAATCAAAACACCTCTGAGGTACCACCTCACACCCAACAGATTGCTAAAATGACAAATGCTGGAGAAGATGTAGGAAAACAGGTAAACTAAGGTACTGCTGGTGAAGCTGTGAACTACTATAACCACTCTGAAAAGTAATTTGGAACTATGCTCAAAAACCTATTAAACTGTGCATGCTCTTTGACCCAGCAACCACTAAACACCCTAAAGAGATCAAAGAAAAGAGGAAAAGGACCCACATGTACGATATTTATAGCCACTTTTTTTGGTGGTAAAGAATTGGAAATTGAAGGGATGCCATCAGCTGGGGAATGACTGAACAAGTTACTGTATATATGAATGTGATAGAATACTATTGTGCTGTAAGAAATTATAAAGGTTTCAGAAAAACCTGGGAAAGCCTGTATGAAATGCAAAGTGAAGTGGGCAGAAGCCAGAGTTCTGTTGTGTTACTGCTACACAGTAACAGCAATACTGTAAAGATAATCAGCTGCGGAAGGCGCCTCAACAAAACTGTCCACCATGATTCCAAAGGCTTCATGATGCGATGTGCTATCTGCCTCCAGATGAAGAGCAGTTCTCCACTGCAGACTGAAGCATATACCGTAATTTGTTCAGCCATTTCCTCAATTTCCTTCAGTATGAATATGACGGAATTCTATTGCACTCTAAGCAATTACGAAGGGCATGGTTTCAGTGCATGGGAGCGTGGTACATGGCTAATGTGGAAATCTGCTTTGTACAACTGCACATATTTGTAATGGGTTTTGCTTTTCTTTCCTTCTCAGTGAGTGAGAAGGGGGTAGAGGTAGGGAGAGAATTTCAAACTGAAAAAAATAAAAAATCTGTTTAAAAAAAAATAATTTTTGCTCTGGCATGGAGCCAGAATGTAATGGTGGCTGGAGGCTTTCATGAAAACTCTAAATTACACAGCATGGTTTAGTCGTTTTAAAAACAGGGAAACCATTGCTAGCATTCAGAGTTTGTTACCCCAGAAAAAGCTCCATAAGTTTGAGTTGGCCTGTTTAGCAAACCTTTGTCCTGAGACAGCAGAAGAGGCTAACTAAGGCTCTGATTCCAAGTCTGGAGGGCTGATTTGAAGATGAGGAATTGCAACAGATTCTTGATGCTATACAGACCAAGAGGAGCTTCTAGTATTAGTAATAGGAACCCAGCCCTTCAGTGAAGACAGAAGGGAAATTTCCCAAAATTCCTCTGCAACCGAGAAGAACTCAGACTCCCTCCAGAAACCATATGGAAATTTAGTCACTAAAGTTGGTCAAGCCTCCTGTGGATAAGGCAATGCAAAGTCTTGTATCAACAAGTAATTCAAACTTGTCAACAGTTGTGACTCTGATTGACTCTTTGAATATTTGAGCTGTGACCTTTAAAGGGGCTTTGGGATGATTTCCTTTAATGAAGAGTTTTCAGTGAGGTAGTGGACCAGTACCTAGATACTGGCACCATCCTCTCCATCAATTCTCTTAAAAGGAAATGTTGAAGGGGAAAGAGTGAGGTGGGAGAATTGAGCCAGTAAATATATATGGCATGTTATTGATTACCTCATATCACTGAATTTGGTACTTTATTTATATTCACATTTCTGGTTTGAATTTCAAGCTATTGGGAAATATTATTGACCCAGATTAGAATATGTAAAAACAGCTTGAGTAAAAAGATTGTGTCTCACATAAATGATGGAAGGAAAAATCAAAGTGAACCTATACAGGAATGTTTGAAATTCTTAAAAAACAGAAACTATATAGTCAATTTGGCCAAAACTCAGAGAGAAAAAGATGGAGAAACTAGTGGCAGTCTTAGGGCATCGCTGTATATAAAAGAGCCTTGTTTTAGAGGCTCAGTTTGGCTTCTTGCATATCCTCAAGGCTCCAAGGTTTTAGAGCAGGAGGGAATTTGTGGGATTTACTCTTATCAGATAGTTGCTCTGGGAAGGGATACTTTCTGAGTTTAAGCTAGTTCTTGGTCCTGATTTTAAATGCCACTCAATTCAATATAGGTTTGGTGTATCACTGGAAAGTATTGGAAAGGACCAAAGAGAATGAGACTTGATTCTGGTTGGGTTATCACAATGAACTAAGTTTGGGACAGTTTTCTTCTCTAGCCCTAAATTTCAGCATTGATTTCTGAAAGGTCATGCAAATATTTTTTTTTTTTGCAATTGCTTCTCCCAAACCCTAAAGTCTGTTAGTGTAATTTCATCTAATAATAGAAAGAGGAATAGGTGGATTCCGTATTGGATATCCAGTTAATTATGCAATTCCTAAGAAGTAAACTTACTCTAGGAAATAAAATTATTCTTCAATAAAAAATTTCCTTAAAAATGAGAGACTATATAAATCAGCACATATGAGTAAAAATGGACAGAAAGGAATTGATACTAGGGGAATGGAAAAGTCTTCCTAGAGAAGTGGCCTGTAAGCTGAGCCAAGTGCTCAAAGGAATCAAAGGTAGGGAAGGAAACCATCTCAGGCATGGGGAATTACCAGTGTGAAGGCACTGAGGTGGGACATAGAGCATGGTTTTCAAAGAACAATAAACAGACCAATACGGCTGGATCAGAGGGTACATGGAGGGAGGAGAATGTTGGAAGAATGGAAAGGCTAGAAGGAGTTGGGCTGTGAAGAGCTTTAAATGCCAAAGGATGAACTTCACATTTAATACTACCGGCAGCAGGGGAATGACGCTGTCAGACCTATGCTTCAGGAAAATCACCTTGACAGGTGAATGGCATACCTACCGGAGTGTGGAGAGACTCGAGGCTGCAAGACCAATGAAAAGACGACTGTAACAGTCCAGATGAGGGGTGATGAAGGGTGGTAGTTGTGAGTGGAGGGAAGAGGATATGTGTGGGAGATACTGCAAAGAAAGAAATGGTAAGACCAGACAACTGATTGGAGAGAGGGAAGGAGGGAGAGAGGGAAAGGGTGTGGGGGGAGGGAGAAGATGACACTAAAGTTGTGGACTTGGGGGGGGGTCTTAACCAAGGGATGATGGTGCCCTTGACAAAGTTCAGAAGAAAGTGAGATAATGAGGGATGATGTCAAAAGGATGTGAGATGAAGAAGAGGGGATAAGAAGTAACAATAGAATCAGTTTTTTTTCATTGAAATATGAAACAAGGTCATCAGGTGAGAGTAGGAAGAGAAAGTAGTATGGAAGGATTAAAGAGAGAAGAAAAGGTTTAGAGCACCTGTTGTGATAACTCAAGCATGAAATCAATCAGGAAGGAGTAGTGGGACTGCCTTGTTGAAGTGAGAACTCAGTTTAAATTAGTTTATATAAATTTGTAATGGACCTAGTCATCATGGATTGGTGGTTTCTTCCAGTTTCATTTGGCAGCATGTGAGCAAAGGTAAAGAAGAAGGATGGTAGGAGTAATCCAGGGTTGGGGGCTTGACAAAGTATGAGTAGTAAGAGGACAAGAGAGCAAAGGATTCAAGAGTATAGCGTAGAGTTTAAATAGTTCACCAAAAGGTTAAGATTAGGAGGGAAGGAAGGAGTGTGTAGCCACAGCAGGGGTGATGGCCTTGGACAGTGCTAAGGAATGGAGGAATTGGAGGTCTTGGTGAACATGAAGAGTGAGTTTAGAAGGGGTAAGGAAAAAGGAGAAATGGAAAAATAAAAGATTATGATCAGATAAAGGAAATTCAAAGTTCTTGATCATGGAAATGGAGAAAGTGTGGGTGATAGAAGGATAATGTCTGTGTTTAGTTGAAGTGGAATGGAGGAGAAGTCATACAAGGCGAAGATCTTGAGGAACCTGGAAGTTAGGACGTTTGAGGGAACACCAAAGTAAATGCTGAAGTCCCATTGAACGAGGTGGGACAGAAGGAGAAACTGTGAACCAGGCACTGAACTGAGTAGGAGAGGAAGGAGGATGTCCTGGGGGTCAGTAGATAATTGCTACCCAGCCACCAGAACGTGAATGGGGGGATAGATTTGGAATGAATTAACTTCAAAGGAAGAAAAGTTTTTGAGTCATAGTGGTAGAGGAAGAGTATGGAAGAGGCCATGAGGAATGAGGAGCATTCCAACCCCCACTTCATGATCAGCATATTGGGGGTATAAAAACCAACACGAGAAAGGATGGCTAAGGACGCAGTGGAGGGAGGGAGGGAGAAGTATTTCTGTGAGAGGCATAAAGAAGTATAGAATGAAGTCTAAAACAAATTATGAAGCAGGAATTCTAGAGGCACAATGGAAATTCCCTTCCTGGTTGTGCTTCTTATTTTTTGGTCTTCAACATCACGCTTTCCCTACAGTCTTACCCTGAACATCTTTCTGTTAGGTCAGCCCCCTTCTCCCATGGGCAAGGTTCCTCCTGGAGCTTCCGTTACATGCTTCTCACTTTCTAGATTTCAACACTATGTCCCCACACCGGCTACCTTCCCCAACACACCCTCTTGGTTTTGTAGCTGTCTTCTCCCCTCAGAACGTAAGCTCCTTTCTGAGTGCTTGGTATGCTGACATGCTGTGCTAAGTCTAAGAGCTTCCTTAGTCTGGCCTTCAACTTTCTTACCTGCCTTTTGAGATTTCCCTTCCACTACTCTCCCTCACATACTGTATTTGAGGCAAGCCTAACTAACCATGCACTATCTCCTGTGTGCGTCCCATGCTTTCCTGCTTACACAGCTTACTTATTTTCTAACCTGGGAATGCCTCTGCCACCTCATTTGCCTCTTGAGATCTCATCCCTTCTCTGAAATCCTGATCAAATACCAACTGCTCCCAGGAAGCCTTCAATGATTTGCCCAGTTAGAAAGGTTCTTTATCCTGGGAAGAATTGTATGTACCAATGAAGAATGAAGTAAGCAAACTATTAACACAATGATCACAACATTATGAAGAAACACAACTTGGAAAGATTTAAGAAGTCTGACCAATGAAATAACCAAATCATGATTCCAGACAACGGATGATGAAGCAAGTCTCTTTGGTGGAAAGGTGATGGATTGTAGGAGTAGGAGGAGACATTTTCAGACCCTAGCTTTACGATGTCTTTTCTTTCACTGTACTTTTGGTACAAGAGAGGGCATTCTTTGGGGGAAGAGGAGAGAGGTGAAGGGCAGAGTAGAAAGGTACTGCTAATGATTAAAAAAACCTTCCATACCAAACAAAAAGGAAGTGATCTTCCTGTATTCAGTCTCCGCATAGCCTTTTGCTCACTTTTTTCTCATGCACCAGACACAAGTGTATGTGTTGTATCTTCCCCAGCCCCCCACTAAACTATGATTTCCAATAAGGGCAGGGACTGTGTCTTACTTTTCCTCATATCTCTCCCAGTGGCAAACACAGTATGCTGCACATACAAGAGATTTAATGAATGCTTATTAAAATGAATCAAACAGAATTGTCTTATAGCACATTTCCTCTTGGAATTCCCTAAGTAAAGGACCTGTTCATAAAGGCACAGCACTTTCATTTGTAGGATCCTTAAAAGGAACCGGTTGTCATGGAAACAGCTACCTGTATCATATGCTAGAAGGGATATTTTTAGAACTTCGATGTTTGTAAGGTCCTGGGTAAAATGAATCAAATTTCTTGGAAGCAGTCCTTTGGGGCTCTGTCAGAATGATCATTAGTATGGAGGGAAAATAAAGTGGACTGTGTAGGTAAAGAGGGACAGGAGGCCTGTGAGCTCACCTGATACCTCGGATTACATTTACTGCTTTGAACAATGACTTGATGAGGGAGGTCTCAAAGTCAGGATTCCTTGGGTTCCAGTCAAACCTCTGGCATGTGCTGACTGTGTGACTGTGAGCAAGCTGCTTCACTTCTCAGTGACCCAGGCAGCTTTCTGACTCTAAGTCACAGGAAAGTCATTGACAGGCACTGTTGAAGAGTGTCTACACCAATGAAATACAAAAAATAGTCGTTTACCCTTCATCTCAGTGTCTTGTTTTCACAACTAGAATATCAGCCCCTTGAGGGGCAAAGACAGTGTCTTTTATATTTCAGTGTCTCCACAGAGGTACTTTGGGGTAGTAAAAAGAGACCTGGATTTGGTTTCAGAGATTGGTGACTGTGCTGAGCTTCGAGGTATGCAATATCTCTACCATCAAGAAAGATCTTCTAGAGGGACTGGTATGATCTGGACAGGCAGAAAGGAGGGGAAGGTAATTTCCAGTTGTGGGGAGAGCAGTCGCAATAATCCTGCCCTCCCAGAGAGATGATGCCAAATCAAGCAGGAGTGAAGCAAAGAGTCTATGCAGCAGAGGAGCCGGAGACAAGGAGAGAGAGGTTGCTGATAACACAAGAGAAGATCAAAGGTACTCCTTACAAAAATTTAGTGACAGGATTCTCAGAAACCCTGAAGGGCACAAAGAAGCAGAGTGGCCTACCAGAAAACACATAAGAAGGCCTGGCTTTGAAACCTGTCTCTGGGACCTCGCATCCTCTCAGTCCTCAGCTTCTCCATCTGCAAAATTAAGACATTGGACAAGGTGATCTTTGGAGCTTTCTTCCAGCTCTAAAGTTCACAAGTCTTTGAGAAGCTGGAACATGTCAAGAGGAAGAAGACCAACATAAGGAGGAAACTTGAAAATTTCACAAGAGGATTATCTGAAGAAAGTGGGGATGTACATCGTGGGGTAACATAGCTGACTTTAAGTATCCAAGTGACATGTCATGTGGAAAAGGGAATAGATTTATTGGGCCCAACTCCAGAGAATAGCAATAGGGGCAACTGGTGGATACTAAAGGGAAGTAGATCCAACAATAGAACAGGCTGCCTCTGGAGGCGGTGAGCTCTTCATCATTAGAGGTCTTCAAGGAGAGTCTCTAGGGAAGAGGATGGAGAGGTTTCCTGCTTCACGTAGGAACTGGACTAGATGACCTCTAGCATCTCTTTCAACTCTGGGATTCTAGGAGTCTAGCAGATGTTCAAGAAATCTTTGCTAATTCCCTGCTACAGCCCTTCCATGGAAGAGCACCAGGATTTGAATCTTTCCTGGGTTTTTCACTTGCTCTCTCCCATTTAGCTTGGTGGTTAAAAACAGCAGATTTTTCTATTCCCACCAAAATGCTTACGACTGAGCCCTGCTGACAATGTGGCCTGTCATTGGCATACCAATCAACTCATCAAGCCCTAATCAACAGATGCTGCAAAGGCCTTTTTCTGAGGGTCTCAAGACAGCAGGAGGTTTTAAGTGGCAAATGGATGAACTTTGCTCAGCAGAACTGCCGTGCTCCTGCCAAAGGCACCTGTGATTGGTCTTTTACTCAGGCCAGGGGCAGACTAAGGAGTGGTTTCTGGGGGAGGGGCTCCTCAGGTGTGGTTGTGAGAATCAAATGAGATAACATCGTAAAATCCTTAGCATTTACAGTGTCTGTCACACACTAATTGCTACATAAATGTTAGCCATTATCATCATGGTTGTTTGCTTGCCGGCTTCCCCATTAGGATGCAAACTGTCTGAGGGCAGGAACCAGAGCTTAGCACAATGCTTGGCATATAGTCAATGCTTAACAAATGCTGTTTGAGCTGTCTTCTCTTTTATAATCAAACTACTAGGAATTGTGATTTACACTTGTTGCCTCCCCCCCGCCCCCACCTCTCAGTTTGGAAGCCCTTAAAATCCTGACTTCCAATCTCACCACCCAAATGAAACTGTCCTCTGCAAAGTTATCTATAATCTTTTCCTTCTTAAAAAATTTACTATTTATTTATTTGAAACATTTATTTTTAGCAATTTTTGAGTTCCAAATTCTTTCCCTCCCTCCCATCCACTGAGAAGGCAAAAAATGTAATATCAATTATACATGTAAAATCAGGCAAAACATATTTCTGTAGTAGTCATGTTAAAAAAAAAGCAAAAAAAGTGAAAAAATTATGCTTCAATCTGCATTCGGACTCCATCAGTTATCTCTCTGAAAGTGGACAGCATCTTTTATAATGAGTCCTTTGGAATTGTCTTGAATCAGTGTAGTATTGATTGAGAATAGCCAAGTTATTCACAGCTGAACACTGTACGATATTGGTGTTACTGTATACAATGTTATTCTGGTTCTGCTCACTTCACTATGCATCAGTTCAAATAAGTTTTCTCAGGTTTTTCTGAAAGCATCCTGCTCATCATTTCTTACAACACACACAATTGTATTCCATCACAATCATATACCACAACTTGTTCAACCATTCACCGATTGATGGGCATCCCTTCAATTTCCAATTCTTTGCCACCACAAAAGAGTTGATCTATAACAACATGTGTGTATATACGTATATATAATGTGTGTGTATGTATATATATATATATGTATGCATATATATATGTATGTATGTGTGTATATATATATATATGTATATGTGTGTGTGTGTATGTGTTCATATAGGTCCTTTTACTTTTATCTCTGGGATGCAAGCCCAGTAGTGGTATTGCCAGGTCAAAAGCTATGTACAGTTTTATGGCCCTTTGAGCATAGTTCCAAATGTTCTCCAGAATGGTTGGATTAGTTCACAGCTCCACCAAAATTGCATTGTTTTGTTTAGTTGCTTTTGGTCATGTCTGACTCTTTGTGACCCCTTTTGGGTTTTTTTTTGGCACAGCTACTGGAGTGCTTTGCCATTCCCTTCTCCAGCTCATTTTACAGATGAGGAAACTGAGGCAAACAGGGTAAAGTGACTTGCCCAGGGTCACATGGCTAGTGTTTGAGGCCACATTTGAACCCAGGTCTTCCTGACTCCAGCCCTTTTTCCACATCCCCTCCAATATTTGTCATTTTCCTTTTCTGTCACATTTAGCCAGTTTGATAGGTGTAAGGTGCTATCTCAGGGTTGTTTTAATTTGTATTTCTCTAATCAATGGTGATTTAGAGCATTTCTTCATATGGCTACAGGTAGCTTTGATAACTTCCTCTGAAATCTGCTTTTTTAATGTTCTTTGACTATCAATTGGGGAATGACTCATATTATTATGAATTTGACTCAGTTCTCTATATGTTTGAGAAATGAGGTTTTTATCAGACAGATTTGCTACAAAGTTTTTTCCCCCTAGTTTCCTGCTTTCATTCTAAATCTTGGTCATGTTGGTTTTATTTGTACAGAAACTTTTAAATTTTATATATTCAAAATCATCCATTTTATTTCCTGCGATTCTTTCTATCTCTTGTCTGGTCATAAATTCTTCCCTTTATCCATAGATCTGACAGGTAAAATTTTCCATGCTTTTCTAATTTGCTTGTATCACCCTTTATGTGCAAATCATGTACCTATTTTGACCTTATTTTGGTATAAGGTATAAGATGTTGGTTTATACCTAGTTTCTACCAAACTGCTTACCAAACTGCTTTCTTGTTTTCCTAGCATTTTTCATCACGTGGTGAGTTCCCGTCCCAAAAGCTTCTCCCTTAGGGTTTACCAGACACTGGATTGCTATGGTCACTACCTCTGTGTGAGGTGAACCTGATCTCTTCCACTGATCTGTTGCTTTATTTCTTGGCCAGTACCAGATTGTTTTCATGATTACCACTTTGCAGTCTGAGATGTGGCACTGTCACGCTACCTTCCTTCACTCTTTTTTTCACTGATACCCCTGAAATTCTCGATTTTTTGTTCTTCCAGAGGAATTTTATTATTTTTCTAACTCTATAAAATAATTTCTTTGTATATTACTGAATAAGTAAATTAATTTAAGCAGAATTGTCATTTTTATTATATTGGCTCAGGCTACCCATGTGCTTGATATTTCTCCACTTACTTTGACCTGTATTTGTGTGAAAAGTGTTTGGCAACTGTGTTCATATAGTTCCTGGGTTTGTCTTGGTAGGGAGACTCCCAAATATTTTATATTGTCTGTAGTTTTTAAAATGGAATTTCTCTTTCTATATTTTCCTGTTGAACATTGTTAGTATAATATATAGAAATGCCGGTGATTTATGTGGGTTTATTTTATATATTGCAACTCTGCTAAAGTTGCAAACTGTTTCAACTAGTTTTTTAGTTCATTCTCTAGTATTCTCTAAGTCATATCATCTGCAGAGTGATAGTTTTATTTCCTCATTGCCTATTCTATTTCAATTTCTTTTCCCCTTTTATTGCTATAACTAGCATTTCTAGTACAATATTCAATACTGGTGGTGACAATGGGCATCCTATAATCTCTTCATTGCTAAATTGCATAGACTTTGCTCTGTCCTCATCATTCTTATCCTCCTTGACTTCTGGCATCTGACACTTTTGCAACATTCTCTATTTCTCTGGGGCCTTCATGTTGCCATTCACTCTCTTAGCTCTTTGACATGCCTGGAGTGTCTCTGTCTCTTAACTTCCCTGACTTTCCTATCTTCTCCAGGAGGCCTTTCCTGAATCTCCTGCCAATACCTTTCCCTCTGATATGCCTCTCCATCTACTCTGTGCATATCCTGCATGTACCTGGTTACTGACATGCTGTCTTCCCCCACTATTAAGTAAGCTCCTTAAGGGAAGGGTCTAGTTTTTGCCTTTCTCTCTATCTCCAGGAATTAGTCCAATGTCTGGGACATATTAGGCTCTTAATAAATGCTTGTTAACTGAAATGTTTTGGGTTTCAATACATCCATGTGGTATACAATTACTTCTAATCTTCAATTACCGAGGGTCCAATCATTTTGTTTTCTGAGCATCTGATTATAAAGATCAGGAGATCTCAATAGCTGATGGAGACAGGCCTCAAAAAGTAGAAGGGAATTTGGAATCCAAAGCGTAGCTTTTATGGAGCGAGTCAGTTGCCCATTTGTCCAGGACAATGAGAGAATAGCATAAATGCCTAGGAAAGTGTAGACTGGAAAATAGAGAGGCAGATGGCCAGGTGGAGTGTGGTGAGTATAAACAGCAATTGTTTCTGTTCTGGCCAGAAACCTTGAGGGTCTTCCCCTCCCAGATTGCTTTTTTTCCTTTTAACTAGGTAAAAGAGGCCATTCTTTGTCTCATTTCTTACCTAGTCTTAATCACTGAATGGGTGTTGCCTCAGACAAACTGAGAGCTGGGAAAGATCATCTCTCATTGTATCAGGGCTATCTTTAGTCACCCTGATTGACCCAGAGGACAGGGTGGGGCCAGTGACTCTACACAGCCCTGCCTCACTTAAATCCAATTCACTTGCAAGTCATGGCATCACTTTCCTGATGTCGTTCGTGTCCTGTTTGAGAATGAAGGACAAGTGACATCACCACCATTCCAGATGCCCTCTTATCAATTCACTTCAGCTAAAACCTGGCACTCAGAATCAAACCCAGCACTCCAGATGGGTTCTGACTAGGGAAGAGGGCAGAGGACAGAAGGACTATTATCATCATTTTCCTGGACCCTATGATTCTATCAATTAAATCTATAACTGGGGTGGGGAACCTGCAGCCTGGAGGCCACATGTGGCCTTCTAGGTCCTCGGGAGTGACCCTTTGACTGAGTCCAAGTTTTACAGGACAAATCCTTTTATTAAGGGGATTTGTTCTGGGAAGTTTGGATTTAGTCAAAGGGCAGCACTTGAGAACCTAGAGGGCCACATGTGGCCTCTAGGCTGCAGGTTCCCCTCCCCTGGTCTATATGTTCTCATTTTTCTTTTGATAGCTATATTACTGAGAGGGGAAGGTTCATTCACTGGACTTCCCTTTGCTAGAATGAGTATTTATTTGTCAGGGACTGAAATCAGAGTGGAGGGAGGGGAGAAGAGGGAACAAGCATTTATTAAGCACCTACTATGTGCGAGACACTGTACTGAGCACTTCACAAACATTATCTCATTTCATCCTCACAACATCCCTGGGAGGTAGGTGCTTTTGGTATCACAATTTTACAGGAGAGGAAACTGAGACAGAGGTGAAGTGACTTGCTGAAGGTTGCACAGAAGTGTGTGAGGCTGGATTGGAACCCAGGCCCAGTGCTCTAACCACCACCCCATCAAATCGTCTGAAGCGAAAACCTTTCACTGTCCTTCAAGGCACAGGATCAAACGCCCCCTCCTCGTTTGAGACCTTTGCTGATCCTCTTTTAGTCAGATGCCAGTCCTCCTTCTTTACAGTCTAAATAGCTGGCACGTCTCCATTACTACCATAGTCTATCATGCCCCTTCTTCTTCTCTGCCAGCAGGCTCTAAGCTCTAGGAGGGCATGAACTGTCCCTCTTCCAGGCCCTAAGCACAGTGCCAATCATACACACTCACATACACATGCTCACTTTTCCACGCCGAGGATCCATCATGTTCTTGGTGGGAGCACTCCTTCCACTCACACAGACGACAGTCCCTCTACACCTCATGCCGCAGTCAATGCTCCCTTATTGGCCCACGAGATGAGGTGTCCCCACTAAACAAGACTGGTCCTTGGACGATGGGCACACAGACAGCTGCGTAGTGGGAGCTGCTTGACTTTATGACCCACTCACAATGAGTTTGAGAACCCAGGTCCAACCTCCAGTGAGGCTTCAGGACAGTGTACTTAAAGCCCACCATAAGTGCATAGTGCTTGTTGAATGAATATAAGGATTTATAAACTACTTCTTAATCCAAGTTTGAGAGTATACAAGTTGGGCCTAGCAAGAAAGTTGGAAGGAAAAGAGAGAAGGTAGAGATTGTAGCAGGAAAATACCAATTGCCAGCAGCCCTAACCAATGATAAAAATAAGCCTAAGTGTAAAGAGCACAAAGGCACCCCAGCTGGCTGTCTGCCGTGGGCATGATCAGCATTTCAATGCCCTATATACAGAAAGATCTTTGAATAACTGTAATGATCCAGCATCAGAGCTGGCGATTATTGGGCAATTACTACACATCCCCCTCAATGATGAATGCTTCTTAGCCACTGAGATCACCTCTAGGGAAATAAACTCATGGCCTGAAATGTCTAAAAATAGGCCACATTCCAATTATGGCATTTGGCAAGGATTAAAAAAAAAAGCTGCCTCCAGCAATCCTGATTGCTTGGGAAAGTTCCAATGTTCTTGTAAACCTCCCTGAGGGTTGGTTTCTGCAGGGCTCCCTTCCCTCCCTCCCTTCTCTTCCTGCAGGGGAGTGGGGGGTGAGGCTGGGAGTCACATCAGTGTCTGCAGAGTGAGTTGGTTATGATCTGGTCCCACCCCCTTTCCCTTAACCCCAGTAACCAGAAAGACTTTTGTTTCAGATGCTTTTGTTTCCCCTTTGAGTCTTTGATCAATATCTGTGGGGCAGAGAAGAGGGGACAGCATGGTTCTAGCCTAGTATTAACTCTCCCTTTCCTTTCAACTCAAAAACAGATGATGCTCAAGTTATCAATTTTTTCAACACTGCCAGGACCCAACATAGGGGCATCAACAAATATTTTATAAAACGGCCAGCCAGTATTCTCCAGAAGGCCAGCTCCTCCTTTAGTTCTTGTTATGATCATCACAAATATTAATAACTCTTGAAGGACCTATGGTTTTATCGTTTTAGTTTGCTCATCTTCAAAATGGAGCTAGTAGCAGCCTAGGGCACCTACCCACAAGGTTGTTTTAAGCACCAAGAAGATAATGTGTGGAGAGCACTTTGCAGGCCTTAAACCCTACAGAAATATCCGAGTTGGTCATTCTGCCATTACTCACTAGCTCTCGTCTCTTTTGGATGGGTTTGGAGAGGAGCAGTCCTGAGACGAGTCGCTACCTTCCTAGCATTCTTTTCTATTCAAAGTTCTGTTAAGTCTTACATGGGTGGATACAAAAACTACTTTTTGTAGTTGAAAAAAAGTGTGAGAAGTTGGCTGGTTCTCCGGCCCCCTGAGAGCATCCTCCGAGGCCTCCTAGCAGGAGGCAGCACAGCCAGATCCACAGGACTTTGATCTTCTCTGTTAAGCAGAGGCTTGGACACTGAGAATCTGGGATGTGATCATTTATTTAAAACGCCATTCTTGGCTGGCCAGCAGGGGGCAGCAGTTTGGTCTGTGGTGCAATACGCTGTTTGAGGTCTCCTGGATATTTGTCATAACATGAAGATTTGTTGCTTGTCCTTGCGTGAAAGAGAGTGAGCTCCTTACATCTAATTCTCGACACCAGGTCATTTCTTCTTGGGTATTCAGTAGGTGTTCAATTTTTATAGCTGGCACGGCCTACAGCTTTTTGCAATATTGTTACAATGATTCTTACTATCGACATTGCTCTTAAGCCCTCTGCGACATAACCCTCAAGAGCCGGAGGCATCACTAGGAATACAAAACTAAGCCATAAGGATCCTCCCTCCCCACTGATGTAACCCCAAAGGACCACAAAGCACTTGACCCACCCACAGAGCAGCCCTGGGAGGCCCACCCACAAGCAGGGCACCACCCGCTCCCTGCTCCACAAGTCAACAAACCTAAGCCCGAATCTCAGGGTTCCCAACTCAAAACCCTTTTTAGTGCCTTCCACAAAGTTTACCCTCAGATCCAGCAGACTGCATTCTAGCACAAGAAACAAGTGGCAAACTGCTAGGAGAAAGGCACCGAGGCTGTTGTGGGGCGAGAGGAAGGACTAACCCCAGATGCAGAGAAGGCCCCATCAGAGATGTCTGCTGAGATTCACATACACCACTTTGTAATTGTCACCAAATTTATAAGTCAAATACAATTCCAACCAATTAAAGCAAAGGACACAGACTTCCTACTAAACTGTCTGTCTTGAAGCAAGTTGCTAAAAAGCAATTATTGTGGTTTCTAGTCATATGAATCTGACCTAGATCTGCCTACTATGAATAACTGATATTCAAGAGAAGAAACTGTCTCTAAGGAGGAGCACATTTTACTGGCCTGTGAATGGATCAAATAATTCAATTTCATCTCATAGTAATTTCTGACCAAGCTTGGGAAGGAAAAGAATGAGCATTTCTAGAGGGCCAGGCGCTGTGTGCACTCTTGGTGCTTTCATGTCAAACGTATGTAGTATAGTAGAGAAATGTTGGTGTAGATGCCAGAGGACATGGGCCAAGGGATGCTTGGTTAACCCGGGGAGGGGGGGCGTTCCTCATCTCTCTCAGTTTCATCTTCTGAGAGGTTTGGACCAAACGGCCCCTGAAGCTCCTTCATGCTCTCAGCCAGGATCCTAGCATAGCTCACTTTGCAGGGTCCCTGTATTCTTTCCCCTCTGACACTATAGACCGTGTAAGAACAAGACTTAACATAACTTTTTATTAGAACCCACGACAGAGCTCAGCTCATAGTAGGGGCTTAATAAGTGTTGGCAACCTCAGAGACCCTTGGGAAAAAATACAGAAGAGAACAGATCCTTAGGTCCTCGCACAGGTGAGGGGTTACAGTCTTTCTGGCCTGAATTTTCATCAGAGGAGATTCTTGTCCAATTCTTAGCTGTTGCTCACTTGAAGGTGGGCTCTGGTGGTGGACCTTCTGAGCAGAGTGCAAAAGGAAGGCATCATGTCCATTTAATTCAACAAGCATTTATTACATGCTGACTGCATGCCAGGCCCTGAGCCAGGCGCTGGGGATACGAAGACAGAAATGAAAACAGTCTCTGCCCTCAAGCAGCTGACATTCTCAGGGAGGGGGACAGACTATATACAGAGAGGGAAATAGAAAATAAATGCAGAGTGACTGAGGGGAGCAAAAAGTGCTACAAAGAGATTCCATCAATGGTGAGAGTGTACAAATGTTCCTATTTACATGTGAAACTGTACTGATATCCTTGAGCCCAGGAATTCTAAGAAGTCAACTCAATTATATTCATGTTTAACTAAAAGAAATCAGCCTGACCATAAGAAATGGAAAAACAGTGAGTGAAAAATGCACATTGTTTAGATTAGATGTGCACTTTGACAAGCAGCCAGTACAACAATGGAGAGACAAGCAGCTGGGCCCAGAACCGTGTAGAGGGAAGAGCCTGCAGTCCTTCACCTTTGGGGAACTATATGGTGCTTTCAATGAGCCAGAGGTGCTTGCTATCACAAAACGCTGTTAAAAAAGTGAAACACAGATATTCTTCTAGTGATGTTCTATGGCTGCAAATCATGGAACAGACTAGTCTTTAAAAAATCAGAATGGTGGGTGACCCAAAGAGCAATGGGAAACGATGCCTGGTGTGCACAAGGAGACAAGATTTACGTCATCATCATCATCGTCATTGGAGGCAGCATTTCTACAGAGCTTCACGGTCTGAAATCTACTTTACGTATGTTATCTCATTTGAGCCTTACAGCAATGTTGGGAGGCTGGTGCTACTATTATCCCCACTTTACACATGAAGAAACTAAGGCAAACAGAGGCAAAGCAATTTGCCCAGGGTCATTCAGCTGCTCAGTGTCTCAGGTGTTGCTGATGCCAAAATCCAAAGTTTTATCCACTGCATCACCAGCTGCCTCATCATGTTACCGAACAGTAACTTGAACACAAAAAGTGGCATAAAAGATGTCATCAAGGCAATATGCAAATGGAAAAAGAAGGTAGGCAGTCATGGAGTAGGAAATCACCACAGACACAGGAAGGTCTCTAGTCAGTGCACAGGACAGGCTCTTTAGAGGAGACATAGGAGAACACAAAGACCAAACTGGCCTGGGATGAGGTGGTGTGATGGTCTCTAATGGCGGAGGGCGGAACACACAAATGAAATCTCAGCCCCACAGTAGGCACTGGGCTAAGTAACCTCTAGGTCTCTACAGGGTGAGTGAATATTTGAATGAAAGAAGCCTTTGGGGGTTCAGCCCATCTAACCTCTGCCCCCAGCAGTAATTCCCTTTATAAGACTGCTCCTCAATCCAAGTGATACAATGGAATGGAAAGATAATGGTAGTTTCCACCAAAGCCTTCAGCTCAGGGACCAGAACTGCTAGGAAGGAGGGTACCAGGCCAGGAGGAACAGGATGCAGCAGGATGCAGGAAAAGGAAAAGGATTCAGGTTTTTTCTGAAAGTTCACATATTCAAAGACTTGAAGAACTTAGAAGTCGAAAGAGCCCTCAAGGATTATCTGGCCAAACTACCTCATTTCAGTGATGTAAAACCAAGGCCTGGAGAAGAGAAGAGACTGGGGCCGTATCAAGTACAGAGTCAGACATGCTGCAGGAGCGTGAGACCACGTCCTCCGACTTCATATTTAATGCTCCTTCCTACCAGCCCGGGCTACTGTCTATCTTTGGTGGCCAATGTCTCGTGGACTGATAGATGGCTGGGAAGCCTTGTCCTACTGACAAGTGATCATCCTGCTTCTGTCTGAACATCTCCAGTGACGCCAAAGGCTGACAGCAGAGCCACCATGGTAAATCGATTGCCTCTGAGTCACAGAAACTCTACAACCTCTTTTAAAAATGCTCATGCACGCAGTAAATACAATCTAGGCATTGATGCAGTAAGGAACAGGACTTCAATAGAGCTTCACGACAATGTGTGAGGTCAGCACCGTGAGTCTGCTCACTGTGTGTGCTCACTCATGAAGGGAAACAGCCAAAAGGCCAGGGACTGCCTTAGGAAGGTGGGCTGCAGCCAGGCAATGAGGGGCTTTGGATGCCAAGAAGAGGGAATGAAGCACTGCAATTAGAGGGCTAAGGGAGGAAAGTGGCAGGCCTGGCAGTGGGGTGCTCCTGGTCCTCCTACCCACCCACGTACAAGGTTTCATAGGAGCAGTCCCCTAGGCCCTACTCTAGTTTCTCTAATTCTTTTAGAGATGGAAAAAGACCAAATCATTTTAAACTGCACTTCTTATCAAGAATAACTAGACACTATTCCTCAAACAGCTTTAAAATGAAAAAGTCCTGTCCTCTCTTCTCCTCTCCTCTTCTCTCCTCAAGGAGAACATGTAAACCAGAGCAGCATAGTTATTTACCACTATTCCTATAGAAAAGCTAAGGTCAATAGAGGGATCTCTCTCATTCCTCGCTGGTTTGGTGGTAGCACATCAGCCTCATGGGCCTTGGAGATGAAAGAGTGTCTGAAGGCCGGCATCAGTGGGCACCCCGTGAGCATGCGACAGGCAGGGCAACATGAGCAGTCATCAGATGCCACCAGTGACGCTGAGGTCTCTGGCCGCTCCTTGTTACATTTTCCTTGTCTGAAGATATTTAAGATGTCTGTGCTCTCAGATACCAAGTGATAATATGGCTAATTATACTTTTAGGAATTTTCCACATGCTACTGTTGCCTCAAAGTTATAACCAAAAGAGAAAGTAAAGAGACAGAATGGAAAAGATAGCCAACCTTGCAGAGAAGCCTTCAGGCCAAGGAAGAGAAAGCGCTGCTTTGGGGTTTTGGTTTTTTTAAAGGAATATCTTTAATCTTGATATGACAAGAACCAGTTACTAGTAGACAGCACAGTGGGTAGAATGCTGGACTTGGAGTCAGGAGGATCTGAGTTCAAATCCTGTCTCAGACACTGCCTAGCTGTGTGACCTTGGGTAAATCACTTTACCTCTCTGCCTGTTTCTTCACTCATTAAAAGGGGATCACAGAATGGCACCTGCCTCCCAAGGGTTGCTGTGAGGACCAAATGAGATACTTTTTTGAAGCAGGTAGCAAACCTAAAGTGCTACATAAATGCTAGCTGTGATTATTATTATAAAAATCAAAGGCTGTGGATAAGAAACTCCTAGAACCTCAGAACCAGAGAAATGAAGAATCTTCAAGTCAGAGGGCTTCTATAAGGAAGAAAGGCACATCAAGGCACAAGTGCAGGCTCACCTCTCCACGAGAGAACAGAGAGCGGAGACACAAGGAGCACCCTGCAGCAGAACGCAGACAGCGCATGGCTTCTGAGGACCTGGCTTCTCAAACCTAGGTGGCCTGAGACCTTGTGGCCTTGGCAGGTTGCTTACTCTCAGCCTCAGTTTCCTCTTCAATTCAAAGCACACTGAATGTGAACCTCAGAAGCAACCTCAGCAGCCCTCTGGTCTAGCCCCCACACAAAAGGAATCCCTATTAGTGAGCACACCTGAAGGGTGGGGGTCATCTTTATCTGAAGACCTCCAAGGGAAAAGGAGGCTTTGGACTGGATGGCTTCGAAGGTTCCCCTCTAGCTGAAGCTTTTTTCACTTTTGGACACCTTTAACTCTTTGAAAATTTTTTCCTGATGTCAAATCTAACTTTGCTTTGATTAAATGAGTTCCCAATCCCATAATGCAACTTTTTCTTGACTAATTTCAGTAAAAGGGAGCTCCTTACTTCAAAAGGCAGTCTGTTCCACTCTTGGACAGCCTAGTTATTAGGAAATGGACATGCTGCAGGAGCGTGAGACCATGTCCTCCGACTTCATATTTAATGCTCCTTCCTACCAACACACATACATGTATGTACATACAAAACAGAGAATAAATCTAAGGCAGCTGGGTGGGAGAATCAGGAAAGGGTTCAAAGAGCATGTACTTGAGCTTGGCCTTGAAGGAAGAGGTAGAAGTGAGGGGCATAAGCTTCCTTAATAGGCATTTTGTATGAAAGTGCAGAGACAGATTCAATCAAACACTTATTAAGCACATATTATGTGCCAGGTACTATGCTAACTACTGGGGATGCAAATTAGCTTAACTACAGAGAACATGGAGGGAGTAATGCTTAATAAAGTAAGAAAGAAAGGATGGAGCCAGGCTGTAAAGGACTCTAAGTGCCCAAGAGAGTCATTTGAATTTGATGCTGGAGGTAATAGGGAGCCAGGGGAGTTTACCAGACAGGAGAGGAGTATCACTGGCAGCAGTCCAGAGAGCTATGTCTCCTGCCCTACTCGACAACCTGAAAGGCTGTCTTTGGCTTGGCATTTAAATCTCTCCACGAGATGACCTTTGGAACATTCTCACTCTTTCTTACCCTCCACAGCCAAGTCTATGATGTACTTCTGCTGGCTTACTTGCTGCTCCATGCACACAGTAGTAAGAAGGATTTCCTTAGTGTCCTCTGATGTCAGAGCCTTTCCCATAAAGGTTACCTTCCACCTATTCCACATTGTACGTACCCATTTATTTAAGTGTTGTTACCCCTGTTAGAATGTAAGCTCCTTGAGGAGAGGTGCTGTTTTTTTACTTTCTCTGCATGACAATGTCCAACACAGTGCACGGGATAAATCAATATTTAGTAAGTACTTGTTGATCTGACAGATTGGCATGTAGATTGGAAGAGGGAGAGACTTGCAGCAGGCACTGAAGTGAATATAAATGGGAAATATTATTATTGTGGTTTTAAGGTGCTCAATAAAAGTCTGCTGAATTACCTGAGTTCCTTTGATGTACATCAGTGACCCTGAGAAGGAATGAGCAGGTAAAGAGTCTGTCTATAGGAAACTGGGCTAAAAGTGAATGTAATTCCAGTCACTCAAGGCACTAAAGGTTGGTTAGGCCAATCAGATTGTCTGTTTGAACAAGTGGAATCTGATCACTTGGAGCCAGAGGGGATGTTAGTTAGGTTGGCAATGGCCTGAATGACAAAAGTAGCCTTTATCCGCCCTCCGTGCCCATGCCTGTGCTGACCCAAGGAGCTACCACGGCTGACAGTCCAGCATGGCACTAACTGTTTAATGAAGAAGCCTCCACTTACACCACGAATCATAAAATGACAGAGCAAGGATGCAGAGTCACATGTACATAGACAGTCAGTTTGTGGGGCTTAGGTTTACTTGCACATGTACGACCTGCACTCATTTCTTTTTCATCCCATCCCTAGCCTGTTTGTACCTTGTTGTTTGCCTTTATTCACCCTCATTAGTGTGGACTCTTTGCCCGCAGTTTGGGCCTTTAACCTCTATCCGTATCCCAGCACAAGGAAGGCCCTTCAAAAGCGTTGCCTGAGTGACAAGGAGGGGAGGGAAGAAGGGCAGGCAGGTGTAAGAAGATGGAAAGGTAGTAGGATGGGGACAGGTTAGGAAGGCCTTTCAACTGCAGAGGATTTTATATTGGACCCAGGAGGTGGCAGGGAGTCACTGGAATTTACTGAGTGGGGGAGATCCATTTTAGTCAGGAAGATCTGGGTGTGCCAAGACAGACACACTGCTTCAGTGAGGTTCAGCCCTTGGAGCAATTCAGCTTTGGATCCCCACCCAACCCTGGGTAGTCCAAGTGTTATTATCCCCATTTTAAAGATGGAACAACCGTGGTGTGAAGAAATTAAAAGACTCTCTTTTTTTGGTTTGTTTTTTTTGCAGGGGGAAGGCAGGGCAATTGGGGTTAAGTGACTTGCCCAAGGTCACACAGCTAGTAAGGGTGTCAAGTGCCTGAGGCCAGATTTGAACTCAGGTCCTCCTAACTCCAGGGCCAGTGCTCTACTCACTGCACCACCTAGCTGCCCCTAAAAGACTTTCTTTAAGTCACAAGCCTGGAGCTCCTGCCCAGATCTGCTGCCTCACTCAGGTACAGACTGAACAAGGCCTCCCCTGAGGTCTATTCCAACTCTGGGACTCCCCAAGTCCATCACACGTGCATGCTGCCAGCCCGTTCAAGCCGGAGGGCTCGCTCTGAAGATTACTGGGGGAAGGCAAAGAAGACACTGCGAGGAAGGTGTAATAATACAGTAAATAGCACTGGTCTTAGCTCTAGGTTCTCTGATTAAAGGTCCCATGAGATAAGAATACTTCACACTTCTACTGCACCTTCCATACAAGAAAGCTGAAGGTTAATGGAGAAGGGCGGGCAGGGAGGAGAGTAGGCTGCAGAATGTTACCAATGAAGAGCCACACAGGGAAATGATGCAAAAGAGAACATCACAGAGACATGCGGCTGGAAAATTGGGGAGGCTGGGTACAAATTAAGAGCAAGAGGTAATAGAGTAAATCCTTCATATGCTCCATTGGTAACTGTGCAATGTCAAAAGATCTTGAGGAAGGTCCACAGAACGCTGGGTAGAACCCCTATAATAAAGGGCTGTTTCATTCAACAGGAAAGCATGAATGGGCTGCAATCTTCACCATGAGAGAAGAGCCCACACTGCTGAGATCACACACACACTAAATTAACAGCTTCCTTACATGGAACCTGTGGTGTGGGAAGTGCAAGCATCTAATCACCAATGTTCTAGATGAATGTTTAGCCTACTCCAATTGATCCTTAGGGATACACAGCAACTAAACTTCAGTTCCTATCTATATGTGCTGGAGGACAGACACAGATCTAGATAGATATCTATTCATGCACTCTATCTATAGCCTGTTATGTTACATACACACATATGTAGGTATAAAGGTATCTTTCATATATGTGTGTGTGCGCGTCTACGTGTCCAGCTATGAGGAAGAGAGAACCTGATTTCGATGCACTAAGGCCAATGTGGAAAAAAAAACCCTCCAAATCACTAATAAGTAGAGAAATGCAAATTAAAACAACTCTGAGGCACCACCTCATACCTCTGAGGTTTGCTAAGCTGACAAAAAGGGAAATGACAAATGCTGGAGGAGTTGTGGGAAAACAAGATCTTTAATGCATGGTTAGTGGAACTGGGAATTGGTCCAGCTGGGTGACACAACGGACAGAGCTCTGGGCTTGGAGTCAGGAAGACTCATCTTCCTGAGGTTAAATCTGGCCTCAGACACTTGCTAGCTGTGTGACTCTGGGCAAGTCACTTCACCCAGTTTGCCTCAGTTTCCTCATTTGTAAAATGAGCTGGAGAAGGAAATGGCAAACCACTCCAGTAACTCTGCCAAGGAAGCTGCAAATGGGTCACAGAGTCAGACCTGACTGGACAACAAAAGCTACTCATCCAAGTCATTCACAAAGCATTTCTCAGGCACCTGCTGTATGCAAGGTTTGTGTCAGGTTCAGAAGAAGCCCCGAGATAAATCACAGACTTTAAGCTGGATGAGCCCTCCAGGTGGTCAGGGAGCTCAATCTCTTCTTGGACAAGATGCCTACAGGTGAGGAACAATGCCACTCCGTCCCCGTCCTTAGAGAACCGCGCCTGAGGCAGAATGCCAAGCCTGAGGGGTCTCAGCATAGTACAAAATATATTTCCTGCGGTGCTAATGAAGGGAACCACACAGGTCAGAAAATGTCAGAGCTGGAACTCTGGAGTGCATCGCCACTTCATGTGACAGATGGGGAAATCGTTCCAGAGGGGCAAATGCCTTGCTACAGGTTCAGAGGCGAGTGGCAAGTCACTTTGTGTGAGAAAGGGATCTCGCCGCATGCTTGAGAGAAATTATTATTGTATGGTCATTCTGAGGAGAAAAGGTGACTGAAGGGGATGCACTAAACATGCTGACTCCAGGTAGGCGGAGGGAAATAGTGATTAAGAGGGCCACACTCAGGAGATTCCCAGGCCTCCCCACACAGGACGGCAGTCTGTGGAAGCCACGACAGGCAGTGCAAATCCTGAGGCTTGCAGCCCAAAGGTATGAAACGTGGCTTCTTGAACTTCCAGGAGACATAATGGCCAGGTAAATGGCTCCAATCCCTCCTCTCCCCACCCAGAAAATTCCTCGGAAAAAAACGCTGGAATAGAGGAGACAGAAGTGGGGCTTCGGTGGCCAAGTAGAGGGAGTTCCTGAGTCCCAGAGGGGCAGAGCCAGCAGGGGTCAACACTAGGAGCCCAGACGTACCCTTGCTCTCCCAGGGGAAGTGCCAGACGCCAGCTCAAACAACAAAGAGCTGAGACCATTGCTGAAGAGCAACAGTGCCGGAGAACAACCCCAGGGGAAGACACCTCAGGCAGCCAGACCCCTCCCCCACACCTCAGGAAACTGAAGGCTATAATTCACAAAGCCAACGACTAGACTCACAATCGCTAGAATAAGAAAGCTGGGACAGAGAGCCCTGAGCCCCAAAAGCAGAAATTTATTGTAAAGCCAGGAAAAGGCTACCCAACATGAAGAACACAAAAAAATTGAGGACCACTGATTCTTTTTCTTGAGACAGGCATGATCAAAATACCAATTTGGAAGAGGATAGCAATGACACTATACCCACATCTGATATCTCAAAAAGTAGTGTGAACTGGTCTCAAGGCTAAAAAGTGTTACTGGAAGAGCTAAAGGAGGATTTGAAAAACCAAATTAGGGAGGTAAAAGAAAAAAAATGGAAAAAAAATCCACTGACGAAATCAAGTCCCTAAAGAATAAGATTGGCGAAATGGCTATGGAGATTCAGAATCTAAATAGAGAAAATGATACCCTGAGAGGTAAAATCAACCAATTGGAAAAAGAGTCTCAAAAGCAAAATGAAGACAATAACTCATTAAAAATTAGAGTTGAGCAAGTGGAAGCTAATGACTCTATGAGACATCAAGAAGTAGTAAAACAAAATGTAAAGAATGAAAAAATAGAAAAAAAAATGTGAAATATCTGATTGGGAAAACAACTGACCTGGAAAACAGATCCAGGAGAGACAATTTAAGAGTTACTGGTCTACCGGAAATTCATGATGAAAAAAAAGAGCCTTGACAGTATCTTCGAAGAAATTATCAAAGATAACTGCCCAGAGGTTCTAGAACCAGAGGACAAAATAGTCATTGAAAGAATTCACTGATCACCCCCTGAAAGAGATCCCAAACTGAAAACACCAAGAAATATTATAGCCAAATTTCAGAATTACAAAGTCAAGGAAAAAATACTGCAAGCAGTCAAAAAGAAACAATTCAAATATCGTGGAACTACAGTCAGGATCACGCAGGATCTCTGAGCTTCTACATTAAAAGAGAGGAGAAATTGGAATATGATATTCCGAAGGGCAAAGGAGCTGGGACTACAACCAAGGATCACTACCCAGCAAAACTAAGCATAATTTTTCAGGCAAGGAATTGGACATTCAATGAAATAAGGGAATTCCAAGCCTTCCTGATGAAAAGGCCAGAACTCAATGGAAAATTTGATCTTCAAATACAAAACTCAAGAGAGACATAAAAAGGTAAATGGGGGAAAACCCCCACAAACATTATTAATCAATAAGGGCAAATTATTTGCATCTTTATATGGAATTATATAGTCTTATGTATGTTTTATATATATACATATATATGTCAATCTTGAGAATAGTACAGCTATTATGACAATTGAAAGGGATACACGTAGACTGTGAATGTCTGTATAAAATAACTGATATAAGGATACAAAACATAATTAAGAGATGTAAAGGGAGGGCTTTGAGAGAAGAGGTAAGGAGGTAGTAGAAAAGGGTAAATTACACCAAATGAAAAGGCACAAAAACACATTTTAGTAGAGGGAAAGAAGGGAGGGAGAAGAGCAGTATTTGATCTTTACTGTCATCTGATCTGGTTCAAGAAGGGAATAACATATCCTGATAAGTACAGAAATCTAACTCATCCTACAGGAAGTAGGAGGGTATAGGAGGAAAAAAGGGAGGGGGGTGGTCAGAAGGGAGGGGAGAAGTAGCAAGTGGGAAACGGTAAGACAAAGGAAGGGAATAAAGAGGGAGGGTAAACTGAGGAAGGTGACGGTCGAAAGCAAAACTTTGTTGAGGAGTGAAAGGGGAAGGGGAGAAATAAAAGCATAAACAGGGGGAAATAGGATGGAGAAAAAGACACAGATAGAAATCGTAACTGTGAATGTGAATGGGATGAACTCTCCCACAAAACGGAAGCAGATAGCAGAATGGATTAAAAACCATAATCCTACAATATGCTGTTTACAAGAAACACATTTGAAACAGGGAGATACACAGAGGGTAAAGGTAAAAGGCTGGAGTAAAATTTATTGCACCTCAGCTAAAGTAAAAAAAGCAGGTGTAGCGATCCTAATCTCAGACAAAGCAAAAGTAAAGATAGATTTAATTAAAAGAGATAAGGAAGGACACTACATCCTGCTAAAAGGCACCATAAACAATGAAGCAATATCATTGTTTAACATATATGCACCAAGTGGTATGGCATACAAATTCTTAGAGGAGAGGTTAAGGGAGTTACAGGAAGAAATAGACAGCAAAACTATAATATTGGGAGACCTCAACCTTCCCCTTTCTGAACTTGATAAATCTAACCTCAAAATAAATAAGAAAGAAGTTACGGAAGTGAACAGAATTTTAGAAAAGGCAGATATGATAGACCTAAGAGGGCCACACTCGGCTTCATTAAAGACCTTTGCTTGGGCCAGCTGCTCCCAGGGAGGCCCTTCCAGCTTTCTGGATTATATGGTACAATGGCGGTGTCCACTGGACATCTAGTCCTTCTGCTGTACCTGGGACTAAGACTGATAAATCCCAGTCCTGGATTCTTCTATTTATTCCAAATCAGCAAATCAGGAGAAGGGCTCTGGGCACCCACTGAAAATGATGCACTCTCTTACAGATAAGAGAACCAAGGGCCAGAGAGAATCTCTGACTTGTCCAACTTGACGAAGCTCATTAATGGCTAAGTCAGAGAACCCAGGTCCCAGAGCCCCCAGTTTCAATCACACTGTATCACTGTATTTGTGTGGAGTGTTTAAGTTAGACAAGGTGAAAAGTTAAGGTTAACCTCCCTTCACTGCTCTGGGGTGAACTGAGGTCTGGCAATCTCACCAATTGGGTTAGCATATCAATCCATCGATAGAATGGCACTGTGTGGCAGAGCAGGAGGCACTCCTTGTGCTTTGTCCTAGGCCCTCTTCTCTCTCTAGATAGCCTCATCAGTTCCCATGGGTCTAACTATCAGCTCTGAGGACTCCCCGGTGAGTAGATTCAGCCCTAATCTCCAACAATCTTGAATAGATTTCCAGTGGGAAGTCCTGCAAGCATGTAGACACTGAACTAATTCCCATGACACCCCGCCCCCCTCCCAAGCCCACTTCCCTATGCACCCTGAAGGCACACTCCTCCTTCACTACACACACCAAAGGAGTTGACCTATCTTGTCAATTCTGCTCCCATTACTTCTCTCACATCTGTCTCCTCGCTGTCCACACACACGGCCAGTGTTGACATGCATTGCCTCTACCTTGGTCTCCTTGCCTCCTCCAGGCTCCCTCCTCCCACAGCTGCCCAGGTCTGACCACCGTACTCTTCTACTCAAATTCCAATGGATCCTTATTGCCTTTAGGATCAAATGTAAGCCTCTCTATTGGGCTTTTAAAGCCCTTCCAAGCCTGCCCTCCCTGGACTGTTCAGGACAGCCAAAATGTCTTCTTGTTCCTCACACGACACTTCACCTTCCACCTCTGTGCCTTCCTATTGGCTGTTGCTTGGCTCTCCATGTGCCCTCCTTCCCCTCACTGTCCCTTTCTATTGATTTGAATATATTTTAAGTTGTATCCAGGCTATGTCAGAGCAGAGCCTTTCCTGTTGCTCTTTGTATCCCCAGTGCCTAGCCTAGTGCCCAGTACACAGGAAGTGCTTAATAAATTCTTGTTGTTGAAGACGAGAACAAATGAGAAATACCAATACTCCATCTGTTGGAAACCCTTCAGTGCAGAAGGTCCTGAGCACCAAAGCCAGCCAAACATGAGCATGCATGAGATGGCCAGAAGACAGGAAGACTTTCATTAAGTTCCAGGACAGCAGCCTCCCACATGTGGAATGCCATCCTACATACCCTTAGCACCGAGTCATTTAGCAGTGTCCTGCCAGCGAAAGCAGGGCAACCTGAAGAGCTCCATCTTCTGGTCCAGGACGAGACTAAAGAGAATGGAGGAGCTACTGAAACAGGGAGCGATAAACAGAAGCTTCACTTGCCACAAAATCCCAAAATTATACCCAATAACAAAGTGAAAGACAACCACAAGGCCGATGTCTCCAATGACTTTGGAAGGGAGCTAGACATACTTGGGACTGTAATTCTGAAAAGCCTTCTTTGAGTTTGATGGCATCAATCCAACTAGCAGACCACTCATACCAAGCTGGCAAAACACTTAAAAAAATCTGACATTTGCTACAACCATCAAGAACAAATATATTTTCCCACAAAACCTGAGAGTAAGTATAAACTCATTTCAGGACCTGTCCACAACAGTCTATGTGGACTCTGAGGAGTGACTGCCCTAACTACAAGGGGATGCGGAAGCTAGGGACAGGCATGGCAGAAAGGCAAATAGTCCTCCTGTCCTACTAGGGATCTTCACCATCCATACTGATACTCTGTCATCTCTCATAACCTCCTCCATCACATCTCAGCTAAACCCAGAGATGATTACATCCTTCATCTGGCCACCCACTAATGCTCCACTTCCAAGCCTACCCACTCAGGGATTCACTTATGTGATCAAAATCTGCTGTCTTTCTACCTATCCTCTGCCTTGAAACTCCACATCCTGTTTTTTTATCCTTCTAACAGTGACCTCTGATCCCTCCCACCTCTCAGTTCTTTCCCAAGACATCCCCACTTACTAGCTACACTCTCCTCTCTTTCCCATTTTGGCTATTTGTGAACCAGCCCCTTCTGCACTGCCTCACCCCCAGACCACCCTCTGCCCAGAATGGTCTTTCTCACTTCTTTCTCTTGGCTTTCTTGGTTTCCTTCAAGTCCCAGCTCAGACCCCATTTTCTTCAAGAAGCCTTTCCCAATCCCTCTTAATTCCAGTGCCTTCCCTCTGCTGATTATTTCCTATTTATCTTGTATGTTGCTTACTTGGACCCATCTGCTTTGTTTGCTTCCTGTCTCCCGTGTTAACACTGTGATACAGCTCCTTGATGGCAGGGACTGTCTTTTGCCTTTCTTTGCAGTCTCAGCACTTAAGACAGTGCCTGCTGGCACATATTAGGTGTTTAATAAATATCTACTGACTGATTGGTAGGGGGAAATTTTCCCAAGAGCTCCTACTACTGTGGGTATCTGCTACAAGATGAGGTATTATTTCCTTCAAGGACCTAGAGCACAGAAGAAGGGAGGTAGGGAGCCGGCACAATGGCCAGGAAAGGGCAGAATGGGGAAATATCAGGCAATAATGGGTGGGGATAGGTTATGTTTGTGGGGGGAACAAGCCCCATAATTATCTATCACAGGCAGAACCTTCTGAATGATTACACAGCCGTTGTGGCTACTCTCCACTGAGCCATGGGCCCTATATATCATCACAAGAAGTATAATACAATGGAAATACAATTGGATTAAATGTGAAATGTAAAGCTTATGTACTTATAACAAAAAAATATAACAAACAGCTCCAGCAAAGGAACTACAAACTCTAGCTTTTCCGTAAAATTGGAAAGCAATGGGGGGCAGATAAGATCCATAATTATTGGCATAAATGTCTCAATGGAGCATATAAATTACTTTAAAAAAGCATTTTACTACTTTCCTAAGAGATAAAAGCCTGATCTTATCTTTCATAATAGAAAGTATTACAAATATACTACCAAGAGATGAAAGTTCCTCCAAAAAAGATGGAGTGGTCTCTGTAAAGAGAGGCCAATTGTGAGTTCATGTATGTTATACAAAGCATGTACAGCTTGTAGTGGTAAAATAAAATCTATCAACATTTACAAGGGAAAAATATATTGGCTGAGGAGCAAGAAGGGTATGCTGAGAGGTCCCTTGAACAATCCTTGAATGAGCTGCCTCCCAGCACTCTTGCGTTTATTTCACCTTTACTCCAAGCTGTCTATTCAGTTTCATACTTGTGACTTATTCATGTCCCACAAATACAGTGAGACCAATAGAGTATGTGATTCAAAGATGGACAACTCTTCTCTATTTAAAAAGTGCCACCAACAATAAAGTCAAGAATAACTGACATAAAATGTGGCATTTTTCTGGGAACCAATTTAAGCCTACCCTGGGTTCTGTTTAGCCTTAGGTCTATTATCATGTCTTCTAAGTAGGACCCAGTGTGGCTTCCCATTAAAGAGAGAGATGAATCAAAACATCGCATTAACTACATGTATGATATCAAGATACATGGCTCCACTGAAAATCACATTAAAAAGTCATTTCATCTTGTGGAATCTTACTCCTATTAAATAAAAATATCATTTGGACTAGGCAAGTGCAAAATTATTAACATACATCAAACTGAAACAGAGACTTAAAACTTTGAGCTTGAATCGAAAGGTCAAATTGAACCAATGGAAGAAAGCAATACTTAAAAATACTATCAAAAAGAAAACTGTGGCTGAATACATTAAGAGACTTATTGGCTCCTGAAACCAAAGTTCAACTGGAAGAGTATATTGAAAACAAGTAACACCTATGCAATACCAGTCTTACTGTAAGCTTTCAGATCTGTAACATAACAGATTGGGAGTGTCTTTAAAAACCTATATGATAATTTAAAACACACACACACACACACACACACACACACACAAAACACAGGATGACCTTCTTAGAAGACATGATAAAAAAATAAAAAACTTGCAGAATTACTTTTGGAATAAACATACATTACTGAGCAATCAAATTAAATGTCTATGTGTACCAGGTACTATGCTAGATTCTGGGGCTATAAGTATAAAGTACTTGCAACAAATTTGCATTTTAATGCGGGAAGTGAGGACAAGAAGTTTACATACAAAATATATATATGTATATATATAAAAATATATAAAAATATAAACAGCATAAAGCTAACATGTACCTATTTAAAACATTATATAAGGTATCCCAAACATCTTTGTGCATTTTATGCTTTAATGACTTAAATGTATATTTAAATACATTTATATTTTATACATAAATTACATATGTGCTAATTTATATGTAATTATGTATTATATATACATAAATATAAAATATATATAAATACACACAAAGTAGCTAAGTACAAAGTAGTATGGGAGGGAAGGTACTAGCATTGGGGGGATTGGGAAAAGCATTCTGTAGAATGCAGTATCTGAGCTGACCTTAAGGAAGACAGCTACTCTGTGTTCAGTCTCCAATCACATTCCAGCAATGTGGGATAGCCAACACAAAGGTGCAGAGAGGGAAGCCTAGTCTGGCTGTACTGCAAAGAGGGAGAGACAAAGAAGAATGTCCACTGTGGGTGGGAAGGGAGACTGGGGCCAGGTAGTGCACGGTTTACAAAGCTCAATGCGGGCATTTTCATTCTAGAATTGGACAACACTGGAGTTGAGTAGGAAAGAGACACGGTCAGACCCACAGCTGAAGGCAATGGCTTTGGCAGGAGGGTATAGAAGGGACTGTAGGCCTGAAGAGACTAATTAAGAGGCTGCTGCAATGATCCATTCAACAGGTGCCAAGGTCCTGACTGGAAGGGGGTAGCGATGTGAGGAGACAGAAGGCGAGATGCATGAGGTTTGGCACCTGACTGGACAGAGACCAGGAACCTTGAGAACTTCTCACAGAAGGAGGGGAGTTTAGAAGAGGAAAGACAATGAGTTTAATTTTAGACATGCTGAGTTTAAGGTATCTATCTCTGGGACATCCAGTCTGCAATATCTAATAGGAAATTGGTGGTACAGGCCTGAAGCTCAGGGAAGACGATGGAGCTGAAGACCTACATGTGTTCAGTCATCTGCATGGAGATGACAGTTAAATCCATGGAAGCTGATGAGGTGACTGAGAGCATGACAGAGCCTGGGGGGCAGGGGGTCATATGGATGATGAGCCAGTAAAGGAAAAACACAGGAATGAAAGAAACACACATGTATAAGCACCCACTGTGTATTAAGCACGTTACAAACGTTAACTCATTGGATCCTCTCAACAACCCTGGGAACTAGGTGTTATCATTGTCTTCATTTTACAGCTGAGGAAACTGAGGTAAAGTGATTTGCACAACTAGGAAGTGTCAAGGGCTAGACATGAATTCGGGTCTTTCCACTCCAGGCCTAGGGCTCTATCACCTAAGCCACAGAGTTCCTTCTGAAAATGGGGGGCAGGGGTAGGGGTCAGACAAAGAGAAGGCTAAAGAGGAACAGTGCTGAGAGAACTCAGAACAAAGGGTATCCTCAAGAAGAGGGTGGTCCATGGGGCCAAATGCAGCAGAGAGGACTAGAAAGGTGAGCCCTGAGAAAAGACTATCAGATTCGGCCAAGACCAATGGGAACTGAAACTTCCAATGGTTTCACTTGAGAGATGACAGCCAAAGCCAAGCTGCAAGGGGCCAACGGGTGAGTGAAGAAGAGGAAGGAGGATCCATGAATGCAGACACCCCCCCCCCACCACACACACTTACTAGTATTTTATTTTTTCCCAATTACATGTAAAGATAGTTTTCAATATTCGCTCATGAGAATTTGAGTTCCAAATTTGTTCTCTCTCCCTTCCTCTCTTCCCCCCTCCCCCAGATGGTGTGTAATCTGATACAGGCTATATACGTACAATCATATTGAACACATTTCTGCATTAGTCATGTTGTAAAAGAAGAATTATAACAAAGGAGAAAAACCACAAGAAGGAAAAAATAAAAAAGAGAGAGAAAATAACATGCTTCAATCTGCATTTACATTTCATAGTTCTTCTCTGGATGTGGATGGCATGAGGCTTTTCAAATTTGCAGACAAACTTTTCAGGGAGTTTGGCTGAGAGAGGGAGGAGGGGCATAGGATGTTAGCTCAAGGGGATGATGGGATCTAGTGAATGTTAAGGACAGAGGAGCCTCAGGCATGTCTGAAGGAGGCAGAGGATGGACTAGGACTGGGACTAGGAGGACTAGGACTGAGATCTAGGAGAAAACAGGGGGGAAGGAGCTCAAGAGCTAAGGATGATGTAGAGCTGAGATGGCTAGGACCTGGTTAATGTTTGAAAGGGAAGAGAGGGAAGGAGGGAAGGAGGTCTTGAGAAGGGAGAAGGGTGGGGTGATGGCATAGGAAGCCATGGTCAGAAGGAGAAACATCAGAATTTCTAATTAGGGAAGTGGAATACTTGTGGGGAAAGGTGATATGTAGTCCATCCCCACGTGTGGCTGAGGTGGATCACAGGAGGAGCAGCTCAGGAGGCTTAAGGAGGCTGAGGACATGGGAAGCAAGGTTGTTTGAGGGAACATCCCTTGGTATAAGGGCTGAATTGGTGACAAGATTAAGATGGTGAGCCACATGATGAACTCCTTGGGGAAGAAGAAGGGAGAATGTTCTAGGGGTTAGTAACTGTAGCTACCATTATTTGGACTGGGTGTGTGGACTTCCAAAGAGAAAAGGTCACTGAGTGAAGGAGTGAAGGAACTCAGGGAGGGTCTGGAAGTGATTGCAGGGGCAAGGCCCAAGGCTGCAGCATTGGAGCAGAGTGGGCTGTATGAGAGAAGGCCCAGACCAGGCTGGAGGAGGCAGCTGTGCATGCACAGGCAGACACCACTGGGCTTTTCTAATATGATCCAAAGTGGTTCACCTCCAGATAAAGCCTATGAAATGGCTAAGATCCAAGAGTGAAAATCAAAGGTGACACACAGAGGAAGTCAGTCAAAATTGTGGTGAGAACATCACACCTACCAGACTGGCTAACATGACAAAACAGGAAAACGATAAATGCTGGAGAAGATGTGGGAAAATTGGAGCACTAATGCATTGGTGGTGGAATTGTGAACTAATCCAACCATTTTGGAGAGCAATTTGGAACTATGCCCAAAGGGCTACAAAATGTGCATACCCTTTGATCCAGCACTTCTAGGTCTGTATCCCAAAGAGATCATAAAAACGGGAAAAGGCCCCACATGTACAAAAATATTTACAGCGGCTCTTTTTTTGGTGGCAAAGAATTGGAAATTGAGGGGATGCCCATCAATTGGGGAATGGCTGAACAAGTCATGGTATATGAATGTAATGGAATACTATTGTGCTATAAGAAATGATGAGCAGGCGGGCTTCAGAAAAACCTGGAAAGACATGAACTGATGCTGAGTGAAATGAGCAGAACCAGGGGAACGTTGTACACAGTAACAGCCGCGGTGTGTGATGACTGACTTTGATAGACTTGGCTCTTCTCAGTAATGCAAGGATTTAAGACAACTCCGAAAAGAGTCACGATGGAAAATGCTATCCACATCCAGAGAAAGAACTTTGGAGTCTGAATACAGATGGAAGCAGACTATTTGCTCTCCTCTTCTTTTGTTATTTTGTTTTGTTTCTTCTTTCTCATGGTTCCTCCCATTCATTCTAATTCTTCTTTACATCAGGACTAATATGAAATATGTTACATATGAATGTAGAAATAGAGCCTATATCAGATTGCACACCGTCTTGGGGAGGGGGAGGAGAGGGAGAAAACTCAAAACTCAAAATCTTATGGAAGTGAATGTTGAAAACTAAAAATAAATAAATTTTAAAAATAGGGTGAGAAATAAGCAGTGAAAACGGAAGGGGTAATGATGGTGACAGAAGGGTTATCCTTAAGGAACCTGGAATGAGTATCCAACGGAGATTATGCAAGGAAATGGTAGGAACAGTACCACATATCACCAGAGATTATAAAAATTTAGCAACTACTGAATACTTAGCAATACGTAACGTGGTGACTAGAATTATAGAGCACAAGGTTGACAGACAGGCCACAAATTTTCACATCACAAAGAGAAATCTCAAAATAATCTTGGTGACCTCACTCAAGAGACTGTGCCAGAACGGGGGTCACACAGCTAACTGCCCAGACAAAATACTGATTCAGAAAAGTTTAAGAACAACCCTTCTAATAGATGTCGCCAGACCAACCCTCCCCCTTCAAGCTACATGGAATGGAAGCTTTCAAAATGTAGAGACTGAGCAGAAGAGATTGTGATCCCCTGGGAAGAGCCCTCCTGGCATTTATGCTACCAGACTTGTAATAAGGATGAGTGAACATCCTGATACTTTCATTCAACTGCAAATTGTAATAACAGTCAGGAGGACATGAAATATAAGAGGAAAAAATGGCAAGATGGTCACCTGTTTCAGGACCAATCAAAATCCATTGCAAAAGATGAGAACGGTAGCAACAAACAGCTGCCTGGACATAAAACTGAGCTAAAACATTTAAACGCACAGCACCAAAAGGAACACTCATCACCTCTCCCAAGCTAGAGCCTCAGTAGAAGGAGTCAAAGCCAGGAGAGAGGAGTAAGAGGTGCTTGAGGGCCAGAACGTCCCGGGAGCTACAATTTCAAAATGCTTTCAGGGAGCAGACAAAACAACCGAATCCATTATCGTACACACCTGTGCAATAGTCCGCGGGTATTTAACATCCAAGAATAGTACAGGAAGACAGCAGCTTGTCCTAGAACTCTACCTGAGAATCAAAAGTACTACTCACTGACATTTCCCAGCCCTTCACAGTCTTAAAAGTGCTTTGACTTTCATTATCGCACTTGATCGTTACAACAATCCTATGAGGCAGGTGCTCCAATTCTCCCCACTTCACAGAGGAGGAATCAGAAGCTCAGAAGCCACTAAGTATCGCAGGTAAAATTTGATACGAGGTTTTCCTGAGTCCAGTCTTCTAATCACTATCCGGTGCTAGGTACAAAACACAAAAATGAGATACTCCCTGCCTTTAAGAAGCTAACTTTCTATTAGGGAATACACTGCCATGGAAGGGGGGTCCCAACAGATAGTGAGGTTCTCCAAATGTGCCCGTTTGCACATGGTATTGTGCCAGTCAGCAGACAAGCATTTATTAAGTGTTTGCTCTGTGCCAAGCACAGGGAATACAAAGAAAGTCATAAAAGAGTCGATGGCATCAAGACCCAGCACATTACAGGACTCTGTCAATGAGATTCATAATTATTTACAAGCCAGCAATCTCTACCAGAAACACATCAAGGATGAAAGGCACCCACTGTCCGCACCGTGACTGGCCGTGAGACGGTCGGCGCGCTCACTGAGGACGTATATCTCAGTAGGCACTGCACACAGGCAGTAAGTCAGACCTAGAATTGGGCTGGAGGGAGACTAAGGTGTGGCTTGGAGCTGGGAAGTTGCTTAGCTCTTTTTATCATTTTCAGCTGCTCCCCAGCATGAAAACTCCTCTTCTACCACCAATCTTTGCTCACTGATGATATATAGTTACAAGAGGAACCAAGTGTAAGGGTGATACAAAGGGCAAGGAGAAACACAGAATCAGCATAAGAAGGCTGCACAACGTCGTCAGTGACAGTCTCCAAGCAAAAAGGGGCATCAGGGACATCACTAAGGAAATGTATGGCCACAAAAGGACATGAGCCACCCACATACTAAGAGCTGGAGCTAATAGCACTGGGACCCAGGAAATGCAGGAAGCACACTGACTTAAGGTGAAACACAGACAAGAAGCACCCAGAAGGAGAAGGCATGGATGGGCTACAATTCTCACCTCTGGAGGGAAAACTCACACTGACAAGAGATTAGATCTGAGCCAGGACTCCTGAGGCAGAGAGGAAGGAGAAGACCCCTAAGAGTTCGGGCCTACCAAGGATAAGCCATCTTTGTTATTCAACAACAGGTCTTGCAGTTCTGGGGCATGTGAAGGGAAACTGGCTGGTGCAGCAGACAGTGGGCTTACGAGATGAAATCTTTGCATTCCTTCCCACACGGGCTGAAATGCATCAACAAAAACAGGAACAATTTTGACCTGAGGAAAACCAAAACTGAATAAAGTTAGAAGGGTTAAGTCAGAGAGCAGAAAGAGACCTGGAATATTAGAGCTGGGAGAAGCCTTAGACCATGGAACACTAGAGCTACAAAAGACATTGAAGACAGAATGAGTAAGAGGAGGATTCCTGGCATTCACACGGTTCTTTAAGGTTTGCGGAGCACTCTGTCTCATCGGAGATAGGTGCTATTATGATCCCCATGTTACAGATGAGGAAACTGAGGCCTAGAGGCATCAGGTGATTTGATCAGGATCACAGAGCTGAGCAAAGTGGCTGGGGTGGAATTGGAACTCAAGTCTTCCTGATTTCCAGTCTAGCTCTCCGTTCACAGTGCACACTAGCAGCCTTTAGTGGGAAAAGAAGGAGCTCTGCAGTGCAAGGCCCTGGTTTGATGCTTTCTCCCTACGTGACCTTGGGCTGGTCATTAAACCTCAGAGGATTACAAATGGAAGAGTTGAAAGGGGATTTCAAAGCCCATTGGGCCTGACCTCCCACTTGCCCCAGCTCAAACATGTGGGCACTGAATCCAGGGCCTCCCTCTGCCACAAGACCCACAGCACTCTCCACACCCAACATGGCATCTCCCCTGGGCTGCAGCCTCTTCACAGATGGGATAAGGGAGTCGCCTCAATGACTTCTAAGGGCCCTTCCAACGCCCACTTAATTGGATCCTCTGATCTCTCCCTCACCCTTCCCTGCCCCATTTAATATGTAAAGAAGTAGAGACATGGAGAATGGAAGATACTTAACCAAGATCACTCTCACAGTTGGTGGCACTGTTGGGGGTCAAATTCTAGTCCATTGATTCCCTTTCTTTTACACCATTACCAACAAAAACATGGCACAAGGTGAAGAATGTACAAGGCTTTCACAAATGGTAGCCTACAAGGCTTTCACAAATGGTAGCCTGCATACACACACACACACACACACACGCCCAATATGATATCAAAATTTCCTGTGGTCTGACCTGACTGACACCTAAAGCCAGGGAGTTATTTCCAGTGATGCTCCTGACCTGACTTGACACTATACAAAAGCCAACAAGAATCACAGAAGATGCTGTCCCTTGTCAGTAAGGAACCATCAGCTAACAGTTCTGGGAACAAGCTGTGCTAGCATGCAGAGACTAAGAATGGGTTAGTAGGAAAATTTCCCCCTCATCTTTTCATACCATTCTGATTTATTTCTTTCTGAGTGAGATTAAATGCAAATACCCTTCTAGCTACAGCCCACTCTCTAAAATGTGCTGCATTTCAGGATAGCTTTTTAAAGCACATGCTGGGATGGCCACAGTATATCAGCAATGTGGAAACCCATGCTCTCCCCACACTGCTGTCTGCTGATGTTAGAGGCCCAAGTGATCATGCAATGATAAAACCTGCAGCAAGATAACATGGACTTAGAGATGAGCACAGGCCCTCTCTGTAAGAAAACTGGGCAAGGCCACTAACCCTTCTTAAATTTATTCAGGCAGCTCGAGTTGCAGAAGGAGCGAACGGATCCTGTCTCCCAGCAGCCCCTACCCTTCATCCCCACAGCCGGATGGCTTGCTGGGGCTTAGCTCTACATCACTCCTGGCCTTAGTCAGCTCTGGGATGCTGCATCGGCACACGGACAGTTCCACATTGCACATTACTAATCCTCGCCACATGCAGAGACAGGCGCAGCATCCATCCGGCGACCTGATTACCAGCATGCACCCGTGCGCACTTCAATGCCTAAGTCAAGCCTTAACTCCATCAGTGCCATACTTGTGGCAGGAGGAAATAGCCAGGGCTGTTCTAGGGAGAATTTGCCCAGAAATTCTCCAAAGGACTAGCATTTCTGTGGGGGAGGGAAAAGTTCACATAGATACCTTATCTTATATACGTCTATGTACAGTCACAGACACACACACACACACACACACACACACACACAAATATTTACAACAAAGCAGGAGGTACCTCAGGCAACGGATGAGGAATACTGAGTTTCCTTTCAAGACTCAGAAATAAAAACAGCCATGCTGAGAACATTCCTAGAACATGTGGGAGGGAGGGAAGATGAGAGGGAAGAAATTGTGGGAAAGAGAGAGGGGAACCCATAGCTGCTGTTCAGAGAAACAGTGAATTTTAAGGGGGAAGACCACGTGATTGGCAGGATTTTTCCCCCAAACCACTTTTGCCTTTGATTGGCAAAAAAAGCCAGGATGTGAATGGCCCTTTCCTATTCCCAGAGATGAGTGAGGCTAAGGATTAGGAGCTTCCTGCCTAAGATATGAAATGAACAATGATGCTCCAATCACAGCTCCCACACCTGTGGGCAGCCACCTGAAACCACCTGTGTGAAGTCCTTGAAGATGCTGCCAGGGCTGCAAGGCAAAAGACAGAGAGCAGAGCTCCAGCTGCTGGGAAAACAGCGGTGAAGGGGACCTCACACAGTTATTCCCCATGATCCAAGGGTCAGAGAATTTCTGAGATGAAAGGGGCCATGGAGGTCCCAGAGTCTAGCTCAGTCATTATGACAAGGGGATCCTAAGGTGGCCAGAACCTTTCCCCAAGTCACCCAGCACACTAGTGGCAGAGCCATGCCTAGAACCCAGATCTCTGGAGTGCCAGGCCAAAACGCTTCATATCAATGTTGATATTTCTGTGAAGCCCCGAATGAAAAGTTTCTGGACAAGACATGTATTCACATGGTTACCCCAAATGGATTTTTTTATAAAACCTTTGAAAATTTTGGGAAGCATGCAGAATTTACCTTAATGCAATGCATATTTCACGTGCCAAGCATTGTGCTAGCCCTGGAGAACACACTATGTTCATGAGAAAGTAAATGCAAGTAAAAGAAATCTCAAGGAGAGAGAGCTAGTAAGGAAGACCAGGGGAGGCCTACCAAGGACATAACAACTGAGATACCTGCTGGAGGAAGCTGTGAGGTGGAGGCAAACAAGGAGGCCTTCCAAAAATGGGAGAACGCTTGTGCAAAAGTATTGAGGCGGGAAAAAGAGTGCTAGGTATGGAGCAGCCTGCACGCATTCCTGTGTGGTTTTTCTCCTTTCTCTGACATGCTAGAAGCATGGCACGTATGTTTCTGGGCCTCAGTCTCCCTATCTGTAACATGAAGATAATAACATGTGACAAAAGCTCTTAAAACAATAAGGCATTTGACATGTGTGAACTAACATTACAACATGGACTGGCCCCTTCTACGCGAAGCACTCCCTGACATAATGCAGAGAACACAACTCTCAGTGGGTGGATCTGGGTTCAGATTCAATCCTTGCCACCTGTGTGATTTTGGCCAAGTATTTTCCCTGGGACTCATTTTCTAAGCAAGAATCAGAAACTGTTTAACTCAATAACTTAGGGTTTAATAAACTGAGGAATACTAGTTGGAGAAAAGCTTCCTATGTAACAAAGACTGCTGGGAAAACTGGAAAAGTTTGGCAAAAAAAAAAATTAGGTCAGTGTCTTATATCATGTGTTATAATAAATTCCAAATGGAAGCTCTATTTCAATACACCATAAAAAGGGGAGATGAAAGAAGCATCTTCCATGACTATCACCAGGGGAGAATTCTTAACCATACAAGATAGAAAGGCAATCACAAGAGATGAAATACATAACAGCAAAGCTTGTTCACAAATTCGATACAGCTTGGAAGTGAAACTGCCAACTGAGCAAAAATCTCTGCTAAGGCTCTAATACTTAAAATATATAAGAAATTAACACAAATATATGAAGCCAAGAGCAAGTCTAAGACTAATAAGTGGTTAAAGGATATGAACAAACAGTTCCCAAAAGAAGAATTACAAATGATTAACAATATGATATGACAGATTGCTCAAAATCATGAATAAAAAGTGAAATTCAAATTAAAACAACTATAAGGCTTCACCTCATACTTAGCAAATTGGTAACGGTAACTAAAGAATTGAAACAGTCAAGGCTGTGGAAAGAAAAGAGGGCCTTCTAAATTTTAACTCAAAGATCCCTGTGCCTGAGGAAGTAAAAGACAAAAAGAAAGTTCTCACACATGTACTTTGGTGGTAGCAAAGAACTGGAAACAAAATAGATGCTGGATGAGGCAGAGTAGTACAGTGGAGTACAGTACTGTACAGTAGTACAGTAGTCCCACTGGGTGGGACTCAAGGGAGGCAGGTCCAAATGGTGCTTCCGTCATGTAGTACCTGTGATACCTTGGGCAAATATCTTTCTCTCTGCATTTCAGTTTCCTCCTTTGTAGAGCAAAGAGGATGGCCTCCAAGGCCTATTCCAGCTCTGATCTATGAACCTATGAGCTGGGAGAGTGCCTCCCAAGTCCCCTATTTAAGAACATCCTTCTGCCCTGGCTACAGGATTTCATCTGAGCCCTCCCTGTCTCTTTTCAGCTTCTTTTTCTGTGCTGTCTTCCCCATTAAACTGGGAACTCCTTGAGGGCAGGGCTGGCTTTTGCCTTTCTTTGTGTGACCAATGTTTAACACATTGCCTGGCACACGGTTGGCTCTTAATAAGTGCTTATGGATAGGCTGGGATTGGGAGATAAACAAATGGAAACAACATGAATATGATGGAATATTATGCTACAAGAAATTACAAATATGAAGAACTGAAACATAGGAAGACTAACATGAACTGATGTGAAGTAAACAGCCCAGAGATGCAAACAATGCAAACAGAAAGGCCAATAAATAATGCGTAATTCTAATGACCAAGGATGGCCCATGAGAGAAGCTGAGAAAATACAGCTCCCTCCCTTCACTGAAGAGGTGAGGAACCACAAGTGCAGAATACAGCATATACTGCTGATGGGTTGGCTGATTATGGCCAACTGCATTTAATTCCTTTTTAAGTCTCCTAACAAAGGAATGTTTCCTGGATGGTAGTGGGAAAGATGAGCTAAAAACAATGAGTGATATAAAAACAAAAGTCACAAATAAAATTTTGTTAAAACAGAAAAGATGTTTGCTGAATTGAATGCTTTAAACATGTGAGACAGTTTTATTTCACCACTGAGTCTGGCTCAGAGCCTGACTCAATTCTGTGGCTTGCTGCAGGGACCTAAAGAGCAGGCCCCGCTCATCACAATCACAGGCAATCTTTGCTCCCTCCTGCTCTCTTTGATGCCCGAAGTGGAGAGTGACTCTGGTCCTATTCAGCTTCCTTTACTGCATCAACAAGGGCACCTAGCCTAACCCTCTCATTTGACAGCGAAGGAAAATGAGGCCAAGAGAGGGTGAACTGCCCAAGGACCCAGAGCCAGTTCACCTCAAAGGCAGAGCTGGTACCTGGACTCCTGACTCCAAGGCCATTGTTCTTTCTGCTTACAGTAATAGTGCCTGCCTATGCCTAAGAACGATATCCATGTTCTCCCTCCAACTAGACTATATATATATATGGGGTGTGTATGTTCCCTGCCTGCTGATTAGAGCCTGTTATTCATTTTTTATCTCCTTCCTGACCTACCTGGTACAGAATTTGCTCAACATGTATACTCAGGAAATGTTGAATGGAATCAAACCATAGGTTTGAGGTTGAGAACACTAGAGTGCCCAGCTCCCAGGTCAGGAGAGGTCATGGTGGAGAAGGGGCCCATCTCTTCACCATCACCAACAATGGCCACTAGCAGGTGTGTAAGTGAGAAAGTCCTCCCAGACCACCAGCCCTATTTTCACATTAGCGGCCACAACCATCATCCAAGGAGACAATCTTTATGGAGAAGGGGCCAACCGTCCCCACCGACTGTCACCTGTCACCCCCAATGCAGACAAGCCAGCCCAGATGAAGCAGCCAGGCACCTTGAAAAAGATGTAAGGGCAACAGTGCCAAGCAGATCAAGCCTCCCGCCACCATCTTGATTCCCATGTCCCCTCAGATGCCAGCTCCTGAACCCAAGATCACTGGGAATGGCAATACCACCCACACCACCAGACCCTGCTTCCTGCTCAGGTCTCATAGCCATCATCCAGGGAAGCAATTCCTGCAGAGAAGGGGCCAGTCAGCCCTACTGACTGCCAACCAACTGCCAACCAGCTGCCAACCAACTGCCAACCAGCTGCCAACCGACTGCCAACCAGCTGCCAATCGACTGCCAACCAGCAGCCAACCAACTGCCTACCAACTGCCAATCAACTGCCAACCAGCTGCCAACCAACTGCCACTCATAGCGCAGACAAGCCGACTGAAGCACCAGGGCCCCTTGTGGGAAGGGACAGGAGCGGGAAGGCTCCAGGCAGCTCAGACCACCGCCTGGTACCACCTCCACCACTACCTCTCCTCAGACTCTGAACCCAAGAGCCTTTAGAGTAGCAGTGCTCCTCAAACAACCAGACTTGCTTCCTGCACAGGCCCTGAAGGCATCATAAAGGGGAGAGGTCATCGTGAAGAAAGAGCCCACCTTCCTCACCATCACCAGTGACCATGGCTGACCAACTGCCACCAGCAGGAATGTAGATGAGGGACACCTAGGGGTGGCAGCACCTTCCAGTTCTGCTTCCAGCCCAGCCCCAACAGCCATCAAAGGAAGCAGCCCCTGTGGAGAAGAGACAAGTCATCCACACCAACTGTCAGCTGACCGCCACCCCCAAAGCAGGCAAGCCAGCCTAGGTGAAGTAGTCAGGCACCTTGAGGAAGATGCAGGAGGCAGCAAGTGCCAGGCAGGTCAAATTACCACCTCCTTGACCACCACCATGCCCCCGTAGACTCTGATGGAGAAAGCTCAGTACACTGAACCCAAGAGCCTTGCAAATAGCTGTGCTTAGAGCCTGGTCTCCTTGGCCACTGTCCTGGGGAGATGAAGCCTGGACCTGCTCCATCAGGTGCTGTGCCACAGCTACTGAAGCCCCAGGACAGAAGGGGTTTTTTTTGTTTTGTTTTTTGCCAAGTGCTTGGCTTTGTTAAATGATTCAACACAGAAACTAATATGATTTTATCAGTGGAAATGATGTTATACAAGAGGCATGCCCATCTGCTTTGCTGGTGCTGTACCCTAAGTACCAGGAGATCTTTCCCTCTGCCTTGTAACTGAAGCTTCCCATAGAGATTATCTTCCCTCCCCAACCCTTCCCTGTTAAAAGAAGAGCTTCTTGAGAGCATGGACTATCTTATTTGTAGCTGGAGCACTTAGCAAAGTGCTTTGTGCATAGTCTCTGCTTAATAAATACTTTTTGTTCATTCATTTATTCATTCATTCATGGCAGGAACCTCAGCAAAAAACCTGGTGGAATTAATACATTTTAATTAAAATATGCCAAAAGGTATGAACACATGATTAAATAATTTAGTCTGAGGGTTTTCTAAGCACCTGGAACAGACATATGTCATCCTAAATGATTTAAGGTTATGGACAAAAGCCACATCTTTTCCTAGGCTGTTTGAACAATAGAAACCTTTGGACATTATCTTGGAGGATTCTACTGCTATGTATAAACTGCAAGAAGATCAAAGACGGAAGGAAAGGTCTCATATTTTCCAAAATATCCATAGCAACACTTTTGCAAACCAAAAAACCTAGAAATAAAGTGGGTGTCCATCTACTAAGAAATAAACAACTGAATGGAGTGGAACAAATGAAATATTACTATGTTACAAAAACAATCCAATAATAGATGAGGAAACTGGATAAACTTGGGAAGATCTGCCTGAACACTCCAGTGTGCATGGCCTTCCTGAACTCTTTGTAGCAGTGCGCCTGCTGTCCACCCTGACCTTCAAGTCCTCTCCACCCTGCTCCAACACGGTCTTCCTCCTTTCTGATGAACCACTCCATCTCCATCTGCTTTTCAGAATCACCAATCCTACATGCAAGGAGCCCAGGGCTCTGTCCTGAGCCTCTCCACTACACACTCTCACTTTCTGATTGATTCACAGTGGACATAGTCTCATATCTCTCCTGATCTCCAGGTCTGAATCTTCCATAGGCTTGACATAAACAAGGGGAAGCCCTCGAGCATCTTGTCCAAACCAGAATGCTTTTCCTCTCAGCCATATTTCTGTGGAGGGCACAGACATTCTTCTGAGCACCCAGGTTTGTGAACAGGGGATTGGGCATGGCACTTCACTTTCTCTCGCCATCCCCACTCCCCATAACCAATGAGTGGCCAAATTGTGTCAATCCTAGCTCCTAAAACATCCCTGTCATCCTCTCCAAAGCCACCTTATTTACTTATCAACTAGACTATATATCTATGTGCATGAACACACACGCGTGTTCCATATGAAGTCTCTCTCCCTCTCTAATCCATCTTTCACACCAGTACAAAATGATCTTTCTAAAGTAAAGGTCTAACAATGCCATTATTCTGCTCAAGGGGCTTCCCAATGGCCCAGGATAAAACAGAAACTGGGCTGCTCATTACTTCAAGCCCTTCACAACCTTGCCACCAACGCTTTCCCACCCCCCCTTCCATGTGACTCTACCCTTAGCTAGATCGGCCTCATTGCTTGTCTGCCACCTGGCTGGCTTTGGACATCTCCCTCTAGACATCTGTCTCTTTGAACTCCTATCTCCTCTTTAGTGCTCATCTTGAGTGTTGGCTTCCTCACGGGGCCCTTCTGTACACTTCCAGGTGTCAGATTCCCCCTCAATCACTAGGTGCCTATCTCATATAGAGCCTATAAATCCCTATCTGTGAACACATTGTCTCTATCTAGTCTATGGGTTCTTCACCTGGAATCTCTGAACTCTTTTTAAAAAAATAAACTTTTAAAACATATTTACCAATTACATGTAAAAAAATTTCTAACATTCATTTAAAAATTTTTTGAGCTTCAGATTTTCCCCCTTGCTCCTCTGCTACCCCTTTGAGAAGGCAAGCAATGTATCGATTATACATGTGAAGTTTTGTAAAACATTTCCATATTAGCCAGGCTGAAAAACACACACACACACACACACACACACACACACACACACACACACACAAAATAAAGTTAAAAAAATAAGCTTCAATCTGTACTCAGAGTTTATTCAGCAATTCTCTCTCTGAAGGCAGAGAGCATTTTTCATCCTGGGCCCTCTGAAATTGTCTGAATCACTGTTTTGATCAGAGTATCTAAATCATTTACATTTGATCATCATTACAATAATCCTGTTACTACGTACAATGTTCTCTTGGTTCTGCTGACTTCACTTTACACCAGTTCATGTTAAGTCTTCCGAGGTTTTTCTGAAACCATTCTGCTCATCATTTCTTAAAAGCACAATAGTATTCCGTGATAATCAAATACCACAGCTTGTTCAGCCATTCCCCACTTTATGGGCATCTCCTTGGTTTCCGATTCCTTGCCACCACAAAAAGAGCTGCTATAATTTTTTTGTACATATAGGTCCTTTTCTTTTTCCTTTTCCTTTAATCTCTTTGGGATATAAACCTAGTCGTGGTATTGCTGGGTCAAAGGGCATACACAATTTTATAGCCTTTTGGGCACAGTTCCAAATTGTTCTTCAAAATGGTTGGACTAATTTACAACTTCACCAACAGTGCATTAGGGGTCTGTGAACTCTTAAAAAATATTTTGATTAAAATAACTTAAAAATTATTTCAACATAACTTGTTTCCTTTGCAATTAATTTTATGTATTTTGCTTTTCTATGCTTCTGAGAAGGGGGACAGAGTTTTCCCCAGATTAGTCAATGGAACAGAGATTACACAAAAGGTGAAGGAGCTCAGCTCCAGTCAACCATGAAAGCTCCCTGGAAGGACCCTGCCAGCCACAGAGCTAGGAGGCATGCGATAGACAATTACTGATTGACTAAATGATCATAAAGGAGAACAACGCTAAGGAGCATCAAAACAGAGAACAGGGCAATGACCAACAAGCCCAGGGGACTGAGAAGGAGAAGATGAGGAGAAGACCATGGGTACACAGTGAGGTGATTAGTGCTGGCTGTGAGCAATATCACAGATTGTTGTGTTTGACTACTCTTTTTTGACAAGGGGTCCTACTGTGGGTGTAGATTATAGGAAAGAGGCACTTATGTAAAATAAAAAATCAAGAAAGTACTTTTTTGTTAGAGATACTAATGTAGACTTTTCCATAATGCCATCAGCCAGAGACATGTTGTGCTCAAACATCCAGAGGGCTGGCATGAGAGGAGGGCTAGAACTTGGCCTACGAGGCACCAGGGAATGATGGGCAATGCCTAGGTTTTACATGATAAGACCTAGGCCAAAGTTCTGATTCCTCACGTAACAGGTGTGTGACCTTGAAAATTCAGTTCACACCATCTCTCTTTTTAAAAAATTATTATTTATTTATTTAATATTTTTAGTTTTCAGCATTGATTTTCATAAGAGTTTGAATTACAAATTTTTTCCCCATTTCTACCCTCCCCCCCACTCCAAGATGGCATATTCTGATTGCCCCACTCCCCAATGAGCCCTCCCTTCTGTCACCCCACTCCCCCTCATCCCCTTTTCCCTTACTTTCTTATAGGGCAAGATAGATTTCTATGCCCCACTGCCTGTATATCTTATTTGCTAGTTGCATGCAAAAACCTTTTTTTTGAACATCTGCTTTTAAAACTTTGAGTTCCAAATTCTCTCCCCTCTTCCCTCTCCACCCCCCCTCCCTAAGAAGGCAAGCAATTCAACATAGGACACGTGTATCATTATGCAAAACCCTTCCACAATACTCATGTTGTGAAAGACTAACTATATTTTGCCTCTTCCTATCCTATCTCCTTTTATTCAATTTTCTCCCTTAACCCTGTCCCTTTTCGAAAGTGGTTGCTTTTGATTACCTCCCCCCCCATCTGCCATCCCTTCTATCGTCTCCCCTTTATTATCTCCTTCCTCCTTCTTTCCTGTGGGGTAAGATACCCAATTGAGTGTGTATGTTATCCCCTCCTCAGATCAAATCTGATGAAGCAAGATTCACTCATTCCCCCTCACTTGCCCCCTCTTCCCTTTCTACAGAACTGCTTTTTCTTGCCACTTTTATGCAAGATAATTTAGCCCACTCTCTCTCTCCCTTTCTTCCTCTCTCAATATATTCCTATCTCATCCCTTAATTTTATTTTTTTAGATATCACCCCTTCATATTCAACTCACCCTGTACTCTTTTGTCTATATACATACATACATATATATATATATTCATATACATATATATACATATATATACATATATATATATATATATACATATATATATATATATATATATATATATATATATATATTCCCTGCAGCTACCCTAATACTGAGGTCTCATGAATTATACACAGCATCTTTCCATGTAGGAATGTAAATAAAACAGTTCAACTTTAGTAGGTCCCCTATGATTTCTCTTTCTTGTTTACCTTTTAATGCTTCTCTTGATTCTTGTATTTGAAAGTCAAATTTTCTATTCGGCTCTGGTCTTTTCACTGAGAAAGCTTGAAAGTCCTCTATTTTGTTGAAAATCCATATTTTGCCTTGGAGCATGATACTCAGTTTTGCTGGGTAGGTGATTCTTGGTTTTAATCCTAGCTCCACTGACCTCCAGAATATTGTATTCCAAGCCCTTTGGTCCCTTAATGTAGAAGCTGCTAGATCTTGTGTTATTCTGATTGTGTTTCCACAATACTCAAATTATTTCTTTCTGGCTGCTTCCAGTATTTTCTCCTTGATCTGGGAGCTTTGGAATTTGCAACAATATCCCTAGGAGTTTTCTTTTGGGGATCTATTTGAGGAGGTGATCTGTGGATTCTTTCAATTTCTATTTTACCCTCTGGCTCTAGAATATCAGGGCAGTTCTCCTTGATAATTTCTTGAAAGATGATATCTAGGCTCTTTTTTTGATCATGGCTTTCAAGTAGACCAATAATTTTTAAATTATCTCTCCTGGATCTATTTTCCAGGTCAGTGGTTTTTCCAATGAGATATTTCACATTATCTTCTACTTTTTCATTCTTTGGTTCTGTTTTATAATATCTTGATTTCTCATAAAGTCACTAGCTTCCACTTGCTCCAATCTAATTTTTAAGGTAGTATTTTCTTCAGTGGTCTTTTGGACGTCCTTTTCCATTTGGCTAATTCTGCCTTTCAAGGCATTCTTCTCCTCATTGGCTTTTTGGAGTTCTTTTGCCATTTGAGTTAGTCTATTTTTTAAGGTGTTATTTTCTTCAGTATTTTTTTGGGTCTCCTTTAGCAAGTCATTGACTTGTTTTTCATGGTTTTCTCACATCACTCTCATTTCTCTTTCCAATTTTTCCTCTACTTCTCTAACTTGCTTTTCCAAATCCTTTTTGAGCTCTTCCATGGCCTGAGACCAGTTCATGTTTTTCTTGGAGGCTTTTGATGTAGGCTCTTTGACTTTGTTGACTTCTTCTGGCTGTATGTTTTGGTCTTCTTTGTCACCAAAGAGAGATTCCAAAGTCTGAGTCTGAATCTGAGAGTGTTTTTGCTGCCTGGCCATGTTCCCAGACAACTACTTGACCCTTGAGTTTTTGTTGGGGTATGACTGCTTGTAGAGTAGAGAGTACTTTGTTCCAAGCTTGAGGGGATGGGCTGTTGTTTTCAGAGCTATTTCTGCACAGCAAGCTCTGCCACACCAGCGCTCCTTCTCTCCCAAGAATCGCCAACCCAGACCACGACTCAGATCCGAGCAGGCTCTGCACTCCTGCTCTGATCTGCCACTTAATTCCTTCCACCAGGTGGGCCTGGGGCCAGAAGCAACTGCAGCTTTAGTTCTGTAGCTGCACCTCTTCTGCTGCCCATGGGGCAGTGGCCGAACCACAAACTCCTTCCACTCTGTCTGCTGCAGTTTTCCCCACTAACCTTCTCTGCTGTCTTTGATGTTTGTGGGTTGAGAAGTCTGGTAACTGCCACAGCTCACTGATTCAGGGCGCTAGGGCTTGTTCTGCCTGGCTCCTAGTCTGGTTGATCTGGGCGCAGCCCACGCTGGGCTCTGCTCCCCTCTGCTCCCAGCTCCATGCGATAGACCTTACCCAGCAGCCATCCAGGCTGTCCTGGGCTGGAGCCCTGCTTCCCTCTGGTATTTCTTGGGTTCTGCAGTTCTGGAATTTGTTCAGAGCCATTTTTTATTTACTGTTTGGAGGGTCCTGGGGGACAGCCCTAGGCAAGTCCCTGCTTTCCAGCAGCCACCTTGGCTCTGCCCACACCATCTCTTAAGTTTCAGTTTCCTGATTTATGAAATGGGAATAATGAAACATGTATTGCCTACTGTAACTCAATAACTATTTTTAAATTCATTTCAATGTGACAGACCTAAGCTTTGTGCTAGGCCCTGAGGAATCAAGGATGAAAAAGAAATCTCGTTCCTAATGTCCTGAAAATCCACTTTGGGGGATGGACGCTTTTAAAACTATCACACACTTTAGGATTGTGAGCTGTTCTTCCACTTGTATGACGATGCTCCAGAGGGGAGAATTTAGATTGAATGAAAAGTGGCAGAGGCCAGATTTCCACTCAAGAAAAGAAAGAACAAGAAGAGCTGCCTGACCAGGTGGGTGGTTTCCAAGGCTATGCGGTTCTCGTCATCAGAGATGTTCAAACAGAAGCTCGCAACCACTTGTCAGGGATGATGGCAGCGGGGACTTCTGTACCAGGCAGGGCCCTGGACAAGATTAGAACCATTTCCATTCTTCTCTGTCCTCTGACTTCACCTCCCATTCCTCCAGAGCTTTAGTGGTCTCGGGAGAGAACTCAGGTGACTGGGGGGAAGGGAGTGGAGAAGGAAGGGTCAGGTGGGGAAGGAGCTGAGTTAGAGAAGGTGGAAGCTTCTGCAAAATTCAATTTCATGACAAATTCTTCTCCAAGAGACACTCTGGAGGGCCAAAGGCCCTTCACAACTTATCCAGTGCTGGGAGCATCAGGCATCTTCTGTGGGGTGGCTGGAGAACTGAAGAAACAACAAGCAAGAAGAACTGCCACCACCCAAAGGTATTATGCAGTAGAGTTAATTGTGACTTAAGCTAGAGAAGGGAGATCATCTTAGAACAGAAAATGTGAAGGGAGCAAGCCGATTCCTGAGCCCCCCTGAACACGTCACCAGGGCCAGAGGAACTCCTTCAAAGCCCAGCACACAGGGGACACTTCATGTGTTTGGGGAGTGGATTTGAAGCACTAGTGGATGTGGTTTTGGGGGCTATTGTCAGTGGTCTTTGAAAAACCATGGAGAACAGGAGGAGTGCTGAAGGAGCTAGAAAAGGGCAAGGGTTCTGACTTAAACTTGGAAGATCAGAATTTGAAAACTATCAGCCAGTAAGACTGACCTCGAATCTTGACAAAATTCTAAGACATCAAAATGAATGTTAGGGACCATACAGGAAAGGAAATAATAAATGAAAGGGCAGCATGGTCTCAAAGGGGTCATGCCAGCCAAACCTTTGACAAGGGACCCCAGAAGGAATTTATTCATATTCATATTCTAGCAAAGCTGCTTCCACTCACTTGCCCACTCCCAGCCCCTCCTTCTGGCATGGGGGCCCATCCCTGATGGCTGGAGACCTGCTATGTTAGAGAAGCTTCCCCCTGCTCAAGAGCAGGGACTCTTCCTATTCTTGGTCTTCCTTTGTATCACCTAGGGGCATTTAGGGAGTGCCACAGTGCACAGAGCACAGGGCCTGGAGTCAAGAAGACTCCTCTTCAGTAGATCAAATCCAGCCTCAGACATTTACTAGCTATGTGACCCTAGGCAAGTCACTTCATCCTGTTTGCCTCAGTTTCCTCATCTGTAAAATGAGCTGGAGAAGGAAATGGCAAACCCATCCAGTATCTCTGCCAAGAAAATCCAAATAAGGCATGAAGAGTTAGACATGACTAAAAGGACTCAACAACAACAAATCATATCCCCAGTGCTTAGCATAGTGGCTGGCTCATAGGATTAATCAATGCTTACTGACTTGACTTCTCCTTGGCCTCAAATCACCTAGGACCAGGCAGAAGACCAACTATCACTGGGGTTTCACTCCCCTCACTACTGCAGGAAGCACCTTCTGCACTTACCTTCCTGTTAGCCCTTCCCTCAAGCTAGGGCTGCCCAGAATCCATTCAGGTTGCCTGCATAGCTTGAAGAGCTTGCTTCCCCTGAGATAGAGACTTACCAGGCATTACTAGCTGCCCTGACACTAGCTCCTTATCTCCTACAAGCTGAGAATCAGCCCTGCCTTCACATCCCTCCCTATGCATTGATGGCATTGTCATCTGACCTACAGATATAACCATCTCCGCTGTCACTGCACTATTAGGGTTGCTGGGTTTTTCCCTCTGGTCTGCAGCTTAACTTTCCTTAATGTTTCATCTCTTCCAATTAGAGTGTGAGTTCCTTGAGAACAGGAACTATTAGCTTTTTTCTATTTTCAGAGGTAGTAAGGTGGCACAGGGGACAGAATTCTGGATTCTGAATCAAGAAGAACTGAGTTCAAATCTGGCATCCACTAGCTATGTGACTCGATGAGTCACTTAGCTTCATCTGTAAAATGGGGACAATGAATGATAGCTCCTACCTCCCAGGGTTGTTGAGAAGCCTGAAGGAGGTCACATTTATAAGGCACGTGGCAAACCTTCAAGTGCTATCAAAGTGCTAACATTATCATCACTATCATTGGTATCGTGATACATGCTTCGGGGTTAATGCAGCGTTTAGCATAGTAAACATTTAATAAATGCTTGTCCGTTCATTCTTTCGATTCCTAGCCCCCATCCTCCAGTTCAGAGGCAGGAGGTCTGTGGGGGTGGAGCACTGCATATATTTTCAGACTTTTTCAGTGTTTTGATCAGTTTTGCTAATTTTTTCCCCTTCCTTTTTTTTCTTAACAAAAAAAGTATTTTTTATATGGCATGGCTCTGTGATAGGGAGAAGGGGAGAGATACTGGAAGAATTTTTGTTGCTGTAAAAACTGTATATCAAATTTATTTTTTTAAAAAGATGTCTACAGGACATCTAGTTCAAGATGTCCTGCAGGTAGTTGGGTGATGCAGGAGAGAGGTTTGGGCTAAATAAACAGATTCGAGAATTATCTGCATAAAGATCAATCTATGGGCACTGATGAGAAATAGAGAAGAGACCGACCCCCGAGGGATACCTACGGTTTGAGGATGTGATCTGGGGGAGGATCTAGCAAAGGAGACTGAGAAGGAGCAGTTAGAGAGGGAAGAAAAAAAAAGAAAAGTCACTGTCATGAAAACCTAGACAGGAAGGAATATTCAGAACCAGAGACTGATCAAGAGTGTCAGAGGCTGCAAAAATGTCAAAAGTATGAGGACTAAATTAAATCCATTAGATTTGGCAATTAAGATATCACTGACTGCTTTGAAGAGAACTGAATGACAAAGTAGAAGCCAGACTAAAGAGAGGTTTAGAAGAGAGTGAAAGGGGAGGAACTGAAGACACCACAGCAAAGAGTTGTCTCAAGGAGTTTAGTCAGGAAAGAGAAGAGAATCGTATATAGGATGACAACTAGTGGGGATGGTCAGATCAAGGGAGGGTTTTTTAAGGATGGGAAGATATATGAGCCTTTGAAATATAAACACAGTAGTTAAGAATAAACATGAAAAGGGAAAGAACAAAAAAAACCCACCAATCATAAAGGACTAAGCAAGGATGAAAGTTTTCAATTCTCACAGAAGATGATGGATGTTGTCTGTTGTGTCCAATCATTTCAGTCATGTCCGACTCTTCATGACCACATTTGAACTTGGGTCTTCCTGATCCGAAGTCCAGCAATCTTACCCACTATGCCCCACATGCCCCATTTTGTTACGTTGTGATGAGCTTTAAAAAAGAAAGGAATTGGAGGGGGATAGAGGTTGAAAAAAAGGATGGAAGAAATCTCACAATTCAGAGTATGCAAGCAGAAGACTATACCAGAAGAAGGAAGGGGTGGGAGAAGTAGGAGACAACTGAACCTCACTTTCAACTGGAATGGTCAAAGGCAAAAAAGAATACACATACACACTCAGCTGGGTGGAAAAATAAGGGGAGGGAGAGAAACGGAATAAGAGGAAAGATAGGTTCAGCAGGGGCTTAGTCATACGCAAAACAAACTCTAACCACAGAGGATAGATCTTGAAGAGGGATGGTTAAGAACCTGTACCTAGACTCTGGATGAGAAAGAGAAAAGAAGGGCAGGGAAGCAAGAAGAGATTATTATTAATTAAATTATATAATTTGTGCAGATAAAAGTAATAGGGAAGTAGATCACTGGGGGAAAAACATTTGTTGCAATTTTCTCTGAAAAGGGTATCATTTTTTTAAGACATAAAAACAACAGATTACAAGAATCTATGAGAGCCATTACCCAATTGATAAATGGTGAAAGGACATGAACAGGCAATTTTTCAGAGGAAGAAATCCAAGCCATCAAAATCTATATAAAAACGCTCCAAATTACTAAAAAATATTAAAATGCAAATTAAATTAAAATCAAATTAAAACTCTGAGCCCTTCAGATTGGCAAAATTGACAGAAAAAAAGGAAATTACAAATGCAGGAAAACAGATACATTAATGTACTGTTGGCGGAACTGTGCCCGAATTGATTCAGACTCTCTGGAAAGCAAACTATGCATGTACTTCAACCAATACCACTACTAGGCTTATATCCAAAGGAGATTAAAAAAGAAGAAAAGGGTCCATATGCACAAAAATATTTAGAGCAGCTCTTTGTAGTGGCAAAGAATTGGAATCTAAGCATATGCTCATCATTTGAGGAATGACTTAACAAGATGTGGTATATGAATTTGATGGAACACCACTGGGTTGAAAAAATGAGGAACAGGGTGGTTTCAGAGAAAACCAGGAAGACTGAAAGAAGGAAAGAATGCAGAGTGAAGAGAGTAGAATCAGGAGAACAATTCATGGAATAACAACATTTTAAAGATAAACAACTCTGGAAGACCTACAAACTTGATCAAATCGCTGATCAGCCACACTTCCAGAAGATTCATAATAAAACACACTTCCTGATAGTGAGGTGATGGATTTAGTGTGCAGACTGAGACTTCTTTTCTTCGGCTACTGTAGAAATTAGTTTTGTTGACTATATATATTGATTACAAGTCTTTTTAATGGTGGGGATGGGGGCAATAGAGAAAGAAGGAAAGAAAATGGATTTTTTTCATCGAGAAATAGTAAAATTGAATTAAAAAGCCACTATGCCAGGCTCTCAAATAATAAGAGCTCAATCTATGCAGTGGTTTACAATGACTCATTTTTAATTATAGAGATGGAACCTTGCATTCTGAATAACCAGCCTCAAAGCCAGGAAGACCTGGGTTCCAGTCCTACCTCTGATCCATACTAGTTATTTGACCCCAGGCAAGTCAATCAGCCTCCCTACACTCTAAGTGATTTTCTAAGGCCAGTGATGGCAAAGAAGGCATCTATTTATATCAGCACCTAGGAGAGCCCAATGCTAATCACAGGCTCAGGCCCTAACCCAATCCTTATCATTTTCCTTACCAAACACCTTTTGCCAACAAAACCCCGTGAAGCAGACAGTGCAAATTAGATTATCCCTATGTGACAGATAAAGAGACTGGGATGTGCAGTAACCCAGCTCTGGCTACCCAAGTAATTAGGGATCATCCCTGAACCCACACCTGCAGCATCCTGGGTCCAGAGCTTGTTCTCTCCACAACAGTACATGGCTTCTCTCATTTATACCCTAATCTGGATGTCTTGCTTTTAAAAAATCTATTTCCAACTGTAATCTCCCACCAAGTGCTCCATCAATGGTTTGGGCTGTCTCTCTTGAAAGCTGTCCGATGGTCTCATTTTCTACAAGCATCTACCACAAGCAGAGCACAGTGCTCAATTTCAGTTGTTAAAGACATAAAGACCCCTGAATGTTATCATAACAAAGGACCTGAGGAGGTTCTCAAGGCCAAGCCTATCATTTTACAGAAGAGAAAGGGAAGGCCCAGAGTGGGGAACTGACTTGCCCAAGGTCACACACATATACTCACCTACAATTCTAAGGTCAGTCAGTTCATGTGGAGGTATTCCAAATAGCAAGGATCTAACAGGATTTTTAAAAACTTTGTACATAGACACACTATCTATCTATGTATCTGTGTATACATATATATATGTGTGTGTATATATGTATGTGTTTGAAGTAAACTAGCATTAAAGAGAGGCATACTGATACATTACTTATAATAAATTGTGGCACATGAGTGTAATGTGATTTTACTGTGTCATATAAAACAATGAGTATGAAAAATTCAATGAAACATGAGAAGATTTATGCAAATTGATGCAAAATGAACTACGCAGAACCAAAGAAACCAACCCACAAACACTGCAAAAATGGAAATGAAAACATGACGACAAACCCACAAGGATGTGTAATTATAATAACCAAGCTTGGCCCCAGAGAAGAGATGTAAAAATGTTCCTCTTTCCTTTCCATGCAGATTTGGTTGGTGTGTCTGGGTTAGTTTGGCTGAACTCATTATTTTCCTCTTTCTCTGTTTCAAAGGATGGCTCAATAAGTGGTGAAGGGAGGGATATATTTTATATATTTGAAAATGAAGGTGATAGCAATAAATGTCAAAAATAAACTAGCATTAATAAAAGATATAAAAAACGGATCTAATACCTAGTACTATATTACAGAGTTAAGATCCAAATGGTATCTTTTTCTTCAGCAACAGAAGTGAATTTGAGCCCAGCTTAATTATTAAGGAGGTTTTAAGTAACTTAATCTATGAATAAAAAGTGACAGCTTCCATCATATTGAAGCTCCCCAGTTTCCCTTCCAGATAAAACATTCTATGGTATAACATTTTAAGACCTTTTATATCATGGACATTATATTAATATATTATTTTAGCTTTGACATTATGTGTGCTAAGGGCCTCTTTCAGGTCTAACATTCTACAAGTCCATGTTTTGCATTCTATGTTCTAAAAATATTAGAATTGAAAGGGACCTATGTTCTATGTTCTAAGATTCCTAAAGCAAAACTTCAGTGTTCCTAAATGCAACCTAGGCTCGTCACATGCTTTAAAAACCAAGATAATAACCCAAGAAATGTCATTCAATTATGTAAAATGTTTTCATTATCAATGATTCTAGAATTGAATAAAGTAGGAAACACAAGAGACTACTCTCACACAACAGTATTATACATCTTCATTGTAAAGCTTAATAACTCTAAGAACAGAATTTGATCTTTTAACTTCCTGATCTTTTCTTTAAAAGATGAAACATTTCAACAAGTTGGCATGCGAGTTTTAGGTATGTTAAACTCAAGCAAACAGATAATTATCAATCTAGACCACCCTTTCCCAAAGAAGCTCACTGGACTGTTAAAAAAAGTACAAGATGTTTATAATACCACCAATCCCCATATTTCTGATGGAAAAAAGTGGCTAAATGGTTAAAAAAAACTGGCCAGAAAGCTTAATCTGGCAGATGAGTTGGTTTCCCCCTTCATTTGAAAGATTAGGAAGGTACCATGCTGTCTCCTTTTCTTCTCCCCCTAGTACTTTCTTTTGCAAACTGGAGCATAAAAACAGGACAGACCTCCTAAGCAGTTTGCTTTACATGAGTTATTTTAATAGAATCTTGGCCTTTATTTCTGCCGGCACAGCAACACTAAGCAATCCCCACTAACCTCAGAACCAGTGTATAATCTTACAAATCTTTTCAATTTCATTTCCATTATTCAGCATCTTGGAATCATCCAAGAAATAAAAGATGGTCCCTGCCAGAATCGTTTCCACTGAACTCAAATTGCATTTCACAAACAGATGACATGGAGATTATAGCTCTCTTAGGACCTTTAGAATGAAGCTTCATTCACATTTAGCTAGATGGACCCTGGAATACAGCTCAGTTTAACATCGTTACTGCCCCTACTGGATAGAGGACCCCTCCTTCCTTCTTTTCTCCATTTGCCCCAACCCACTCAGCCCACTATCAAACAATAGCATTCAGAGATCCTGTCTGTGAGTCTGACCTTGCCAGGTGATGGAGATGGGGACCGTACTCTGGTGGGTTCGGAGGCAGAGGTGACCCATGAAGTTTAAACACATTTCCCCCCTGGCCGGATGCTCCAAGATAGGAGGGGCAGCTTTGGGGGGGGGGCCTAGGGGGGGTCAGGGCTTCTCTGGTTGTGCAGCTTCCCAGTGTGACCCAGAACTGCTTACTCAGAGGCTGGAAGCCCGGCTGGAGAATCTCTTTTCCTATGGCAGATACCACTCAGAGTTTTAAAATCACCTTTGCGTGCTGGGAAAACACAGACACACAAACACAAACACACACAGTCACTCACACACATTTACAGTGCATCAAAGCTCCTCTGTGTTCACTTCACAATGTCCAGTTCCCGAGTCTAGCCATGGGAATCAAAGTGCTCCCCGCTCCACCCCATCACATAGCCTGCAATTCGAATGCCTGCGCCAGGACTGGAGAAATGGGTGGAGAAAGTGAGTCTGCCTTGAAACCTCTCTAATATTTCTGAGCCGTTTGGCTCCTAAAAGATGGCCTCTGTCCAGAGTGACAAACAGGCAGCAAATGAAGCTACTCTGGGACCAATCCTTTGCACTAAGGTGGTAAAGGGTACCCCCTATGATGGTAACTCAGGGACTTAACCTGTCTCAAGATGCCCTGAGGCCATATTCCCCCTTCCTCCCCACTGACCCTGACCAATGTACAACATTGCCCTGGGTAGAATCAGCGGAGACTTGGGTAGCACCTTCATCTCTTCCCTCCCATCCCCACTACCCCAAGCCTTACAGAACTAGAAATGAGACGGGTGGGGGAAGCCAAGAACATCCCCCTGCCTCCTTCCATTCGCCAAACACTGCCCCCCCACACTCCATATGTCTGCCCATCCTCGCTGGGACTCACCAGGGGAGGGGCTCCTAGGTTAGGGGCTGGTTCAGATTTGGGAGCTGCCTGAGCTGGCTACTGAGGCTCTCTCAGCCGCTGCTGCCAAACCACCGCTGCCTCCCCTAATCCCCGCCCTCAGTCCATTCTGTTGCCGTGCTGAGGCAAGGGGAAGGAAAGGAGAGTAATCTCTGGCCTGGATCCCTTGGCTGCAGATCCAGTAGCCCTCCTGGGCCAAGGACAAGCTGCTGCTGGGACAGGCAGGGCAGCAGAACCCAGCTCAGCACCATGGACAGCTGCCAGCCCCCAGGCTTAAGGCGCCACCCCCCTCAATTTTTCAAGCTGCTTGCACTCCCAGGCAACCCAAAGGTTCCCATACTCCCGCCCCTCCCGCCCCCGCCCCCCCGCTTCCAGTCATAACCAACAGGGCAAGGATACCACTCTCTAATTATTCATGCCTCTTTTTCCCCTTTCCTTCCAAAAGAAGCCAAGTTTTAAGTTCTCCTCCCTCCTTGGGCAGGAAGTCCCCCCTCCCACCAAGGTACACTCCCTCACTCCCATCCCTGTTTTTTTTTTTAAATGATCACAAGAAAAGTACTTTCACCAATAAGAACACTGGTTCCCCTGAAGTAGCAATCCAGGACTCCCCAGGGCTCAGCATCTGCAGAGCTGCCCTTACAAAAGGAATCATTCTCTAAGGACAATTCTGTGGGGCAGACAGGGGCAAAGCTTAAACCCCGGAGTTACGGTTACTGAAAATTCAATGTTATATATCTTCAAATTTGGGTAAGAAAAAAGGAAGCCTTGCCTGGATCCTGTCAGAAAATAAAGCTAGTAATATTTGTACTGAGAATCCTCTTGCTTAAGTAATTACATTCCTTTAACCTTCGATGCCAACAAGATTATCTAATTAAGATGAAGCCTAAGAACCACGAACACTAAAGATTGGAGAGGAACACCAGGCTGTGTCTGAAGTCTCCTTTCATTTGGGTGGCATGTTAGCAGTGTGGCGGAATCTGAGGCAGGAGGTCAAATCCTGACTCTGCTTCTTACTAGCTACGACTGCGATAAAAGTATTTAATCTTTCCAGGCCTCAGTTTCCTCATCTGTAAAATGTTGGGAATGCATTAGATCATCTCTTAATATCCCTTTTAGCTCCAAACTTGGGACTGACTTAATATAATAGATCAGAAAATGTCAGAGGGGGAAGGATCCTCAGAGAGCACAGATTCCTAGGTCATGAGAACTCCAACTACATCATTTTACAAATGAGGATACTGAGGCTCAGTGAGGGGAAGATATCTGCTCCAAGCCACAAAGTGAGTGGCAAAGTAGGAAGGAGCCCTTAGGTCTTCTGCCTCTCATCTCAATCCAGCGCTCTTCTGTGATACTTCACTGACTTTCCCTAAGAATGACCTCCAGCAGGCACCCATGAACCTGGAATATGTTGCAGAGTTAGACTCAGGACACCTGGATTCTACTGACATCTCCACTTGCAGGCTTCCTTCAAGTCTCAGCTAGAGTGCCCCCTTCTGCAAGAAGCCTTTCTCAGTCCTCCCCCATCCCAGGGCCTTCCCCTTGAAGCTACCCCATTTATCCCATCTATGGGATGTTTGTATACAGTTACTTGCTAGCTGTCTGAGGGCAGGGATGCTTTTTTTGCCTTTCTCCATATCCCCAGAGCTTAGTAGGTGTTTAACACAGCACACAGTAGGTGTTTAATAAATGCTTTTTGACTTACTGTACTACTAACTCCCCAGGAAACCTTGGAGAAATTATTTTCTCCTTCAGTTCTCACATTCTAGGATTCTGTTCCCTGACTCTACAAGATATGGGCTGTATAACACGACACTCCAGATACATCCTCCTAGAAGGGTCCCTTGTTTTCCCAGGCACATGTACTTATATACACACCATTTCCTAGGCCTAAGGTACCTTTGAAGATCCCACAGGGTTCAGCTCCAATACCATCTCTTTCATGGAGCCTTCTTTAACTACTCCAGCAGGTAGGGATTGCTTATTGACTTTGTACGTTTTTTATAGACAGACAGAACATTTGTTGAATGTCTTAACATGTGCCAGGAATGGGGCTAAGTGCTGGAAGACAAACACAACCAAGCACCATAGTCCCAGCCTTAAGCAGCTGACATTCTTCTGAAGAGTAGGAAGGTATTGGGGAGGGAGATCGTTGGGAGCTGAGGTGCCACTGTAAGGCAAAAGTTCACCTATCAGAGCCCAAGGTGGGCCTAGGGGTAAAGTTCAAGGTTTCTGTCAGGAGGAAACAGGGATAATGGCTGAAGTGAAGGCAAAATGCCAGGAAGAACACCAATTCTATTTATTTGTGTATATGTCTTATTTCCCTATAAAGCTATGAGGTTCCTGAGCACACAGGCTACTCCTTACTTGTGCACTGCCTAGTGCCTCAATCCTGCTTATGTGGAATGAATACAACCAAACTTGCTAAGTTTTGGAAGACAGCCAAAGTATGGCATAAGAATGAAACAACTCAGGTAGGAGAGCTTTCATTTGCATATTCCTTATTTATTTCTTTGCAATAAAAATACTCCCTTTATTGCTTAACTAATTCATAGGCATACGCAACAGCAAGCCAAACTTTTGCCTGTGACCACCACATTTACAATATCTTCTTTCTTAACTTAACTAAATCAGTACCAAGCAAGTGGTAAGGGACAAACAGAGGCGTAAGTGCAAAAATCTACATTTCGACCCGCTAACAGACATAGCTGGCTCCTTGGGAATGTCAATAGACCCTCAATTGGTAAAGTCAGAATGGTGCAGTGACTAACACACACTATCCTGTAGTCAGAACACAGGGCTTCAAGTTCTGTCCATGATATTTAGTAGTCGTGTGACTGCGCAGTGTGCTCTCTTTCAATCTGTTTCCTTATTTGTAAAATGGGAATCATAACTGCCTTCCTTAAAGGACTGTTAGGAGGACCTTTAAAGCACTAATTAATGTGACCTAAGACCTGATGACTTTCCCACTTTAATTCCTATTTTTATTTTTCGCACAGTTTTATTTTCTGTTCTTTATAGCAGTCTATTGAAAATGCTGCTAGTTCTTTCCTTGGATGGTTCCTTTTCTTTTTCTCAACCCCAAGTTGTGAGTAATCCTCAATGTTCAGGCCTAGAAGTCTGCTGAACAGTTTTCTCACTGGTCTCTTCTTTATACTGAACTGACCTGCCTCAGTTTTAATTGTGGTTTCTATGCTGATGACTATGATGGTTCAATCCTGAATTGCCCACCCTGATCCTCAGTCAAAGTCTATGTCTGCCCATAGAGTCATTTATAAGACAAGAACAGTATAATGTCCTAGAAAAAATACTGGACAGTCAGAAAACTTGGGTTCCAGTCCCAGATCCAACACTTACTAGAGACTTTGAAAAAGTCATTTCACTTTGATGAGTTTCGGTTTCCCCGTATGAACAAAAATATGAATTCCCATTTATACAGGGTTTCCCCAAAGTCTTAGTCTTTGGGGATACCCTGAATAACACTTTAAAGTTGACAGAATCATGAGGTCATATATTTAGAGATGAAAGCCATCTTGTAGGTCTACTCTCACCCCATCATTTCACAAATGTGGTTGAAGGTGACACAGAATCAGGATAGTAACCTAAGTCCTCTGCCTGTAAAGCACTTTGTCTTCAGTCATTTTTCAGTCATGTCTGACTCTTCATGGTCCCTTTTAGGGCTTTCTTGGCAGAGATACTGGAGTGGTCTGCCATTCCCTTCTCCATCTCATTTTACAGATAAGGAAACTGAGGAAAACAGGTTAAGTGACTTGCCCAGGGTTATAGTTTCTGAGGCCAGATTTGAACTTGGGAAGATGAGTCTTTCTTACTCTAGCCACTTGCACTCATCAAAAAAGCACTTTGTTTACATGACCTCATTAGAAGCTTACAACTCCCTGGGAGGAAGCAGCCCTGGCACTCTACTTCATTATACAAGTAGGGAAACTAAAAATCAAAGAGGTTAAATTGGCCAGAGGGGCTATTTCCACCATTTTATCTCTCTACTAATTCATCCCAAGGTGAGGATTAACAGGATGAGGATGGTAGTCAGACAAAGGGTATAAAGCATCAAAAATAGTCACGAGAATATGTCAACAGAAGACTTTGAGCCACAATGGCTCCCTGGAGGGAGGCAGGCTTCCTAACTCCCCCTACACAGTAAATACTTGAAATTCACATTGGACAGAACAATGATCAAGAAAATCAATTATAAACTAGAGTGACATCTTCTGTCCCAAAACCGACAGAAAATCAAGCAGTAGCCCATGGGCAAGAAAAAAGAATGGTACCCTCAAGAAACCTATTGCCTCCCAGATCAAGCCTGCAAGACTCTCTGTTGAAAGGTATCAAGAGTAGAAGGCTCCCCGAGAAAGCTCCAGGAAGTTTGGGCCGATGGGGAGCAGTAGTGACCTGTGGGAGCATGGCAACAACCAGAGAGTTGAAGTAGTTTGAGACAGCTCAGGCATGTAGGGCTCAAAAGTCCTAAGCATTCTATACTAAGAAGCCAAAAAGGGTCCTGAAGAAGCAGGGCTCTGAATCTCAAAGATCCAAGGGGACCTAAGTCCTGAAGGTGAAGGTCAGGAAGGGATCCAGGGCACCAAGGTAAAACCAAGTAAAGAAGACCACCTCAGCCCAAAGCACAGTAAGGAGTGAAGACTAATCCTGGCACAAAGCCCCAATTCACGAACGAAAGTTGCAGCGATGAGCAAACCAAAGATGGCCTTGATCAGTATAAAAAAATGGCTTTAGATCTAGGGTTGTCCTCAAATCCAGTCTAGGAGACAGTAACTCTAGCTCCATAATTGCAAGGAGAGACTAAAAGGAGGGGGAAAAATATATTTTCTACAAGAATTACAGTAATATGGAAAAGAAATGAAGCAGAAGATAAAAGTGTAATGAAAGCCCTAGAAGTAAGAATTGGAAGGATAACAAATGACACACTATGAAAACTACAATAAACCAAAAAGAAATCAATGATCCCATGAGACAACAAGAAATATTAGAACAAAATGAAAAAAAATGAAGAAAATATAAGATGTCTGCTATAAATAACAACTAACCTTGAAAACAAGTCAAGGGAATATAATTTTAGAATCACCGTACTCTCTGAAAATAATAATTTAAAAAAGCCTGAAAACTATATTTCAAGAATACATAAAGATGGCCCAGATCTATTAGAGCCAAAAAGTGAGGATTAGAAAGAATCCACCCATCACCTCCTAAAAGAAACCATAAAAAGAAGTCTCAAGAATATCATAACCAAAGTACAGAGCTCCCAAATCAGAGAAAAAAATATTGCAAACACCCAGAAAGAAGCAGTTCAAATGCCAAGCAATCAGTTAGGATCACACAAGACTTGGTAGTTTCTACTGACAAGAGGAGGAGAGCTTAGAATACAGTATTTTCAAAGACTAAAGATAAAAGGTTTACAATAAAGAACAATTTACCCTACAAAATTTAGTAGACTCCTAAAGTGACCAAGTGAACCTTTTTTGGAATAGAGGACTTTCAAAAATTTCTGATAAATGGACCAGAGATGAATAGGAATTTCGAAATACGAACACAAAAGTCCAAAGAAACCTAGAAAGGTAAACTGATTTGAGCAATTATAAGAGGCTGCATGATGATGTAGTGCCAACATTCTAATAGTGAGAGAAGAAACAGGTCTTCAGAATCTTAATGTCTTCAAAGATGGTTAAGGGAGTTGAATGAAAAAAAAGGAGGACTTGGCGGGGGGGAGGGTAGATTAGTTCTGTTCTGAGGGTTTTAGGAGAGGAAAGGGAAAAGACAGCAAAAGGAATACAATGGAATAGAAAGGAGAAAGGCAATATAGCTTGCTACTTCTCAAAATTGGGGTATGTGATAAGAAGAGTATATAACACAGAAAAAGAGGTGGTAGAATGGGCATCAGTTAAATATCACTCATATAATACAATGGAGGGCTGAACACACACACACACACACACACACACACACACACACACACATACACTGTCTGCTGTGGACACAGAGTCTGAACTGATGGAGGAAACAAGAAAAAGCAAGAGTGACCATTCTGGAAGAAAAGGAGGACACAGAGTCTAACCCAATGGAGGAAACAGAAACAAAAAAAAGTCACATTGCAAGAACCAGAGAAAGAACTGCAGGATAAACTGCGGGAGGGAGAAGAGATAGCAGTTACTGTAACAGTGCAAGAGGAAGACCCAGAGCATACAATGCTAGAAGGAAAAGAATCCCAATCAACCGAAGCTTTGCAAGATGAGCAAAGGGATGTTTCCTAAACACTGTCATGTCCACTCCTTTATGTAAAATCGGAGACCAAGAGAAAAATAAGGGGAATGTCGACAACATACAGTGTTTACTGCTATCATGCTAAGTGCAGATGCTAATCAGGGAATGGAGATGTGGGGCATAGATACTTAGGCTTTTAAAGATGGGGCAACCTAGTGAGGCAGCAAAACTATTTTTGCTGTTTTCTGGGTTGGTACGCAGCCCCAAAGACAGAACAAGTTGTTCAAGATAATACAAGGAACACAAAAGGCTTTGAATGAGATCGGTTTTATTTTTTTCCTGCTTCTGAACTTTACTAGTTATTCTGCTGATGATTTGTTTATAATGATTGGATGTCCTTATTTGTACCTTCCAAGAAAAACAAAGGATTCCTTTCTTCAAAAACAAAGCAAAAACACTCTCCTAGAAAGCATTCCAGTTGTATCCTTAACCAGTATCTAAATAAATTAAAGCTACATAATATACATATACAGAAAAAGAAATACATCAAACTCACAACAAGGGGCTGAGGATTAAGGAGGATGACACGGGGATGGGATGGTCACAAGCAAAACATGGTAGTTTTGAAAGAAAGATTAAAAGACAAGAGCTAGAATGAAGGGGGTAATTTAGATGGCCTCTAGACGCCTTGGAAAGGGCAAAACAAGTTGTGACATATGAATGCAATGGAATACTACTGTACTGTAATAACTAACAAGAGAGACAACTGCAGAGAATTCTGGGTAGTATGAACTGACATGCATCGAAGTGAAGAGAATCAGAAAAACAACAGATAAGAAGAAAACAATATTGTAAAAAAAAAAAAAACAACAACTTGGAGAGATTTCAGAACACTGATCAAAGCAAAGACCAACTACGTCTCCAGAGATTCTATGATGTTATATCCTATTCACTTCCTGTAGCAACAATTCAGCTAGCAGCAGTTGTTGGTGTGTAAGACCCAACGAGACTAGCAACAGGAGCTGCCAGAAAAGGTTCTTTGATCTGCTTTACTAAGGAAAGTAGCTGTAACAGGTTAACAATCGCACTTTAATCACACACACAAATATTGTTCAGGAGGAAAAGCCAGCAATCTGAACTTCATAGCAAATGCAAACAAATTAGAAATTGCAATCATCAACAGGCAGACCTTGTCTGATTCAAATCACAATTCATAGTTACCAGGAAAGCATCAACATCTGGGTTTACAAGCCAGGGGGCTCTTAAAACGGCTGCCCAGAATCCCACACCAGTCTTTCAGTGACTGAGAGCCCCAAGGGGAGATGCCAACCTCTTGAATTTATATATTCTGTTCAGGGTCAAAGGGCGTCACAACATGCGACCTAAAAGGTCACCTATGTGACCTAAAAGCATCACAAACATGTGTCTTAAACCCACATGGCCTAGGCTTTCCCTTGAGGCAAGGAGATCATCAAAGACTTCTGATTTAATCAAAGAAACAAAGGCCAGACTCTTCAAGGGCACTTGATTAAATGAGTGCTAAAAGAGAAAACAGTAAAAGAAAGTCCCACCTTAATCACCAATTCACCTCCTGACAAGAGATATGATGGACTCAAAGTACAAAAAGGTACATACATTTTTGACAAGGTCACTATTAGGAGTCATTTTTCTTAACTATGATTATTTCTTATGAGTTTAAAAATTATCTTTTTTTAATGGGGGAGAGTCTATATGGATAAAGGGAGGGTAGCAACAGTGATGCAAAAAAAAGAGCCATTGAAACATTTTGAAAAGGCACAGAAGAAAACAGAAGGCACAGAAAAGAAGTATGGTTTTCAAAGTAATGTGGAATTTATTGCAAACTTTTTTTTAAAGCAAGTAGTATAAAATGAACCCTCACAGTTTCATATACAATCCTCTTTTGTATGATGCCGTGTATATGGAAATGCATATTTTTGACAATGAATTCATAATAAAAAATAAAATGGTCACCCAAGGAAAAAAGGATGAGTTAGTTATCAAAGGTGGATGCATGTACAGATGAATCAGTCTACTCTAGAGTCAAAACCATGAGCAGCGTAAAGTGAGGTCAGAGGAGTGATGACGGATGAGGAAAACAGGAAGAGAGGGTCTGGAAGGCGTAACAAGAATAAAGAATAGCTTTAGGAAGAGTGAGACACAAGGAGAGATGAAAATTCAGAGTTTTTGATCATACAGAGAATTTTAGAGTTTAGGGTCACGGTACAGTTATAGATGGTGATGAAAGGAGACCCTGTGTATGGCTGAGATAGAGTAAAATATATTTATATATCTATACATGTGTACATCTATTTTTTTTACTCTGCCTCAGCTACATATGTGTGTGTGTGTCTGTGAGAAAGAGAAAGAGAGAGAGAGAGAGAGAGAGAGAGAGAGAGAGAGAGAGAGAGAGAGGAGAGAGAGGGGGGAAAATGAGGGCAGAATGCCTGAGGGGACCACCAATGAATATACAGAAGTATGCAGAAGTATCAAGAATAAGCATACTTGAAGAGAGAGAATCAGAGTTAAGTGATGAAGGTGCTTAATAAATGTGGGTTGAATGAATAAAGCAAAAGAAGACACCAAAGAATGAGTAATATAAAAACCTGATGACTTAATACACTAAGAGCATCCTTCCCTTTGTTGTTTCTTTCTCCTCTCTTCTCTGTCTCACACAGAATCAAAAAATGTCAGAGCTGGAAAGGACACCTGAGGCAATCTAAGTCCAACCTTTAAGTGACCAAGACCCACTCTTAATTGATATATACTTAAGAAAAGAACCACCTACCTTTCTGTTGAAGGCTTCTAGTAAGGGAAGACACTCAAACTACTCTTAAGGGAGCCAATTCCACTTTTGGACAGTCCTAATTATTAGGGAGTTTTTTCTTCACAACATACTTTTATCTGTCTGAAACTTTTTATTTTTGCTCATACTTCTGCCCTCTGAGGTCTCCTGCCTCCATTTCTTCCCTACCTTCCCTGTTCCTGACCCATCTCTTCATCCCCAGTCCCTCTGTCTCCTTCCTTATCCATCTTGCTTTTTTCTCCCAACCTTCCATTTCCGTCTCCCTGTGCGTCAATCCTTTTCTCTTTCTATTTCCTTCACTACTCCCTCTTTCTGTTACACACCTTACCCAATCAGTGCTCAGTTCTAGGGTCAATGCCTTACCCTTCCAATCTGAGCTACTGGTCAACAACTCACAATCTGACTGTTTGGCAGAGGAGAAAGACTGCTATAGAAAAATTCACTGGACATCACAAAACCAGTAAGATGGAGGATCAGCTAGTTGTCTGAACCCTTCAAACTTGTCAAACCTCTTAAAAATAAGAACAATGCTTAAGAGATAAAGGAATTCCTAGCCATCTCCAGTCACCTTAGAACCAGCAAAAGAGGACATGAATTCCTAACCCCTAACCTACTACTTCTGCTACATTCTCTTCTGCCACCAGCCACCTCCACTGTCTGGCAAGACTGTACAATTTGAGCCACAGGCTGGGAACAGAACTAAAATCTGTGCCCTGCACCACAGAGAACCGCAGTGGAGAAATGTTCTCTGGCTGGGACTGCAGCATGACAACTCTTTGGGCTGCAATACCAATACTTAGTCAGAGAAATGAGGAAGGATACCTACCACTGATTGTGTGTGTGTGTGTTTGTGTGTGTGTCCCAACAGACAAGAAGCTAAGGGGTCGAGCATCCAGATTGGGCCAGTTTTATTCCCTTTCCCTCCGCCGCTCTCCCATTTTGTGGCAGAGTCCATGACCAGCAAAACAGTAATTGGACAGTGTGGTAAGGAGGCTAAGATACGTTTGAGATCTAGTCCCTATCAAAATATTTATCAAAGGGAAAGAAGTCAAAAAGTGAGCAAAAGGGAAAAATTTAAGGAAAAAAGTGAAATTCTCAAAAATATTAGAAGAAAACTCAGTTAAAAACCTTGAATACCAACAGAAAAACCAACAGAGAAGTTGGTCTCCAGATCATCTAAATGAGTCTAAACACTTATAAAGAAATATTGTGAGACAAAGGACTATGAATCAATACCTAGCAAGACAAAGAACTATGAATTGATGCCTAGCAAGGACCTGTGGATTCTCAAGAGAGCATGGAACCACAGAATAATGTTCCTGAATCATTCAAGAGAGAAATAAGAATTTGAAAGCAGAATTTATGGCTCACACAACAAAAATAATCAGCATGATAGAAAAGCTTGAATCTATGGTGAGAAAACTCACCAAAGAAACAAAAGCTAGACCAACTAATTGGGAATGTAAATTCACAGAAGATGAGGATAATCTAGAAGAAAATAAGCAAAAAGTCATAATATTAAAAGAAAACATGATCTCTTTATGAGCGAAACCCTGATCTTGAATACAGGATGAGTTGAGACAATTTAAAGATTAGAGGTTTCCCAAAAGAATACAAGAAACTTGAATTTTATAATGCAAGAAATAGTAGAATAAAACCACCCAAAATTTCTGATAATCAAAAGCAAAAATGTCAATCAAAAGACAGCTTCCAGATAAAAACCCAACGACATATAGTGTTTAAAATGAATAATTCCGATGACAAAGAACAAATTTTACAGCCAGAAGAAAGATCTTCAAATATAAAGGAAGGGACATTTGAACACTATGAGAGACTAAATTGTAGCCACCATAAATAGCAGAAGAGAATGGAATGTGTTCTGAAGAGCAAAGGACCTCAAGACGCAATCCACTGGGACTTGCCCTGAAAAATGTGAGCCTAACCATTAACGAAAAAAGATGAACATTAAATAAAAGAGGCATTTGAAGGATTCTTACAAAGAAAATCTAACCTGAACAAATTGTAATCCCTGACAACAGAAATATAAGAAAAAACAATAAATGCAGTAACAAAGTAAGGCATAAGGCGGAGTCAAGATGGCAGCTGGAAAGCAGGGACTTGCTTAAACTCTCCCCCAAATCCCTCCAAACACCTGTGAAATTGGCTCTGAACAAATTCTAGAGCTGCAGAACCCATGAAATAGCAGAGAGAAACAGGTCTCCAGGCCAGGAGAGCTTGGATGGTCACTGGAAAGGGTCTATCGCACGGTGCTGGGAGTAGGGTGCCATCCAGCATGGGCCACACCAGGACCGACCAGACCAGGAGTCAGCCAGCCGAAACAGGCCTTAGGGCAATGAATCATGGAATTGTGGCAGTTACCAGACTTCTCAACCCACAAACGCCAAAGAGCAGGTTAGGGGGAAACTATGGGATCGAGTTCAGAGTAGTCAGATCGCCAGCCCTGGGGGTGGTGGAGGTGGTGCAGCGGTGGTGGTGGCGGCAGCAGGAAACTCCTGGGGCTGCTTCCAGTGCTCCAGCTGTGGCTGCTTCCAGAGTCCCTGGCTCACACAGTGGGAGGAATCTAGCAGCAGATCAGAGGGGGAGTGCAAGGACTGCTTTGTGGGCACAAAGGCAGGTTCTCTTGCTCTGCCCTGCTTGGATCTGTACTGCAGTCCTGGTGGGCAGTTCTTGGGGGAAGAGGAGCGCTGCTGTGACAGAGCCTGGGCTGACAGTGGAGTAGAAGTAGCTCTGAAAACAGCAGTGCTTGGACCCTAAAGCTTGGGAAAAAGCACTCCCTACTCTATAAGCAGTCATATCATGACAAAAAGCTCAAGGGTCAAGCTCAAGGCTGGGAACATGGACAGGCAGCAAAAACGAACTCAGACTCAAACTCAAATGCTAGATTCCTTTTTTGGTGACAAAGAAGATCAAAACATATAGCCAGAAGAAGCAAACAAAGTCAAAGAGCCTACATCAAAAGCCTCCAAGAAAAACACGAACTGGTCTCAGGCCATGAAAGAGCTCAAAAAGGATTTGGAAAAGCAAGTTAGAGAAGTAGAGGAAAAATTGGGAAGAGGAATGAGAGTGATGTGAGAAAACCATGAAAAACAAGTCAACAACTTGCTAAAGGAGACCCAAAAATACTGAAGAAAACAACACCTTAAAAAATAGACTAACTCAAATGGCAAAAGAGCTCCAAAAAGCCAATGAGGAGAAGAATGCCTTGAAAGGCAGAATTAGTCAAATGGAAAAGGAGGTCCAAAAGACCGCTGAAGAAAATACATTAAAAATTAGATTGGAGCAAGTGGAAGCTAGTGACTTGATGAGAAATCAAGATATTATAAAACTGAAACAAAGGAATTAAAAAATGGAAAACAATGTGAAATATCTCATTGGAAAAACCACTGACCTGGAGAATAGATCCAGGAGTGATAATTTAGAAATTATTGGACTACCTGAAAGCCATGGTTAAAAAAAGAGCCTAGATATCATCTTTCAAGAAATTATCAAGGAAAACTGCCCTGGTATTCTAGAACCAAAGGGTAAAATAGAAATTGAAAGAATCCACTGACTGCCTCTTGAAAAAGATCCCAAAAAGAAAACTCCTAGGAATATTGTCATCAAATTCCAGAGTTTCCAGGTCAAGGAGAAAATACTGCAAGCAACCAGAAAGAAACAATTTGAATATTGTGGACACACAACCAGAATAATACAAGATCTAGCAGCTTCTACATTAAGGGATTGAAGGGCTTGGAATATGATATTCTGGAGGTCAAAAGAACTAGGATTAAAACCAAGAATCACCTACCCAGCAAAACTGAGTATAATGCTCCAAGACAAAATATGGACTTCCAGTAAAATAGAGGACTTCCACGCTTTCTCAATGAAAAGACCAGAGCTGAATAGGAAATTTAACTTTCAAACACAAGAATCAAGAGAAGCATGAAAAGGTAAACAAGAAAGAGAAATCATTAGGGACTTACTAAAGTTGAACTGTTTTGTTTACATTACTACATGGAAAGATGATGTGTGCAATTCACGAGACCTTTCTCAGTATTAGGGTAGTTGAAGGGAATATGCATATATATATAGACAGAGGGCACAGGGTGAATTGAATATCAAGGGATGATGTCTAAAAAAAATGAAATAAATTTAAGGTGTGAGAGGAATATATTGAAAGAGGGAGAAAGGGAGAGAAAGAATGGGGTAACTTAACTCACACAAAAGTGGCAAGAAAAAGCAGTTCTGTTGGAAGGGAAGAGGGGGCAGGTGAGGAGGAATGAGTGAATCTTACTCTCATCGGATTCAACCTGTGGAAGGAATAACATACACACTCAAATGGGTATCTTACTCCACAGGAAAGAAAGGAGAAGGGTATAAAAATAGGGGGATGATAGAAGGGAGGGCAGATAGGGGGAGGAGGTAATCAAAAGGAAACACCTTTGAAAAGGGACAGGGTCAAGGAAGAAAATTGAATAAAGGGGGACAGGATAGGATGGAAGGAAATATAGTTAGCCTTTCACAACATGAGCACTTTGGAAGTGTTTTACATAATGATACAGGTGTGATCTATGTTGAATTGCTTGCCTTCCTAGGGAGGGTGAGTGGGAAGGGAAGAGGGGAGAGTATTTGGAACTCAAAGTCTTAAAAGCAGATGCTCAAAAAAAAGTTGTTTTTTACATGCAGCTGGGAAACAAGATATATAGGGAATGGGGCATAGAAATCTATCCTGCCCTACAAGAAAGTAAGGGGAAAGGAGATGGGGGTGGGACTGTGGTGACAGAAGGGAGGGCTGACTGGGGAATGAGATAATCAGAATATATGCCATCTTGGAATGGGGGGAGGGTAGAAATGGGGAGAAAATTTGTAACTCAAAATCTTGTGGGAATCAATGTTGAAAACTAAAATATTAAATAAAAGTGATAAAATTTAAAAAAAAAACAAAAAGAAAAAGTAAGGCATAGGTAACAAAAAAATAATACCCCAGAAGAAAGCAAATTAAAAAGAAAAAGTCACCTATGAGTAACTTTAGTTACTTTGAGAGACCATTAGGAGATTTCTTTTCAAAAGTACATAAGGAGAAAAGGCGAAAGCAGAAGTCAAACAGAAATAGTAAAACAAGTTTGAAACACCATGAACAAAACCTTCAGAATAACCTTGTCCAGAGGTGAATGAGCGTTGAGGGTGTGTGTGTGTGTGTGTGCGCGCACGCGTGCGCAGGAAGTGTGTAGGAAGAAGGGGGACTGAAGAGGGGAGGAAGAAGCTAGAGCGGAACACAGAATGTACCTTAATCAAGTGAATGGTTAACAAGAAAGGGGAAATAACTCTTGTAGCCTCTTTCAGGAAGAAGGGGCCCTTCAGGAGAAAGAGGAAAGGGACAAAAGAAAGGGTTAAAATAGTTGGGATGTTTCAGCGGTGGGCTGTGGTCCCACTGAAGAAGGCCTCCACGGTAGAAGAGACATTCTATGAGGTCATTACAGTCAATCTAGATCTTCAGGAGGACAACTCAACCTCACTCAGGAGAAGGCAAATTCAGAGCTCACTGGGGCAACTAACATCCAGAAAGACGGACGGGCACGGACACAGAGAGGAAATTTCATGGCAAGTGGGAAAAATGATCCTGGGAATGGCAAAGTATAATAGAGAACTGTATAATCAAGGACATGGGAAAATTCCTACCGTGGGGCAACAATTCGATACTCTCTTTCACCTGTAGGAATTAGCATTTCTAAAAGTGAGGCACAACAAAAAATAATAGAAAATATAAACCTAAATCTCACAACCTAAACCTTTACAGGAATAGAACCAGCCTAGACCTTCCCTCCAGGAGGGTGCAGAGCCTAGGCTTTACATCACATCCAAAGCCAGGAAGTCGGAAAAATGGGCAAACAAAAAAGAACTTCACCATGAATGAGCTATTATGGTGTCAGGGATGCTCAAGACATAAACAGAAGAGATTAACCTCAAACTTCTATAAACAAAGCCTCAGAATAAAATGCAGGTTGGGCACAAACTCAACTAGAATTCCTAGAAATAATGAAGCAAGAGTTTAAAGAATTAAAACTGTTTCATGAATAAAATAAGAACTCTTGGGAAAACTAGAAAAGAAATGAGAGCTATGGAAGAAAGAACAGGAAAGGGAACTAACAGGTTGGCAAGAGGAACAAACAACAAGCATCCTGAAAATTAGAATGAAACAAGTAAAAGCCAATGATTCTGTGACAACAAGAAAATATATATATTTAAATCTCCCAGGAACATCACAGTCAAAACCCAGAGCTTCTCTAGGTCAAAGAAATAAATGCTTCCAAACGCCATAAAGAAAGATTTTAATATTGAGGAGCCATAGTCAGGATCATGTATGATTTATCAGCTACCAATGTAAAGGAGTGAAAGCAAAAGATATGGGCTTACAACCTAGAATAACTTACTCAGCAAGACTGAGCATAATGCTACAGGGGGAAAAATAGACCTTTAATGAAATAGGGGACTTCCAAGCATTCCTGATGAGTAGACCAGAATAGCAGAGAAATGTTGAAGTTCAAATATAGGATTAAAGATAAACATAAAAGGGTAAATATGAATGAACAACCACAAAGGACTAAACAAGAATAAACTACTTATGAGGAGATAATATACATGCCTCCTCTGAACCTGGTCATCATTAAAATTCATTGAAGGAGTCCAATTAGACAAGTCCTGGGAATGGTTCTGCTATGTCTTAATGATCTTAAGAATGAAATGAGAATGGAAAGAGGCAAAAAATACACAGGACGGAAGGGGAGTGGAGTGTAGAAAGGAAGGTTAGAGGGAATGATCTCATATAATAAGGCTATACAAATTAACATCTATACAAGCAAGGTTGGGAATGGCAGAGAAGAGCTGGCACTTCAACCTCACTTTCATCTGAACTGGTCAGAAGAAGAATACACACACACACACACAGATTTGGGTACAGAAATATATTTCATTAAACATGGAAATAGAAGGGTAAGGTGAAAATGGGGAGAAGGAATTCAAGGGAAGGCAGATTGAGAGAAGGATAATTCCTAAATGAACTCTAAGGGCATACAAAAATACTTATAGCTCTTTTTGAGGGGGCACTATGAATCGTGAAATGAATTAATATATTACTGTGTTGAGGGGCAGCCAGGGGCACAGTAGATACAGCAAAAGGCCTGGAGTCAGAAAGACTCATCTTCCTGAATTCAAATCTAGCCTCAGACACTTACTAGCTGGGTGACCCTGGGCAAGTCACTTAGACCAGTTGGCCTCAGTTTCCTCATCTGTAAAATAAGCTGGGGAAGAAAATGGCAAACTACTTCAGTATCTTTTTTCCCCATTTAGTATTTTAATTTTTTTCCCAATTTCATGTAAAGATAGTTTCTAACATTCACTTTTATAAGCTTTTGAGTTCCAAATTTTTTTCTCCCTTCCCCCTGCTCCAAGATGGCAAGCAGTCTGATACAAGCTATACATGTACAATCATGTTAGTCATGGTGTTAAAGAAGAATCAGAACAAAAGGGAAAAACCATGAGAAAGAAAAAAAAAAGAGAGAAAGCAGTATGCTTCGAGCTGCCTCCAGACACCACAGACCTTAGAGGTGGGCAGCATTTTCCATCATGCACTCCAGTGTCTTTGCCAAGAAAACCCCAAATGGGGTCACACAGAGGTGACCAGGACTGAACAAATGGGAACATCAGCCATTGTGTCGAACAATTATCTGCTTAATGACCAACCAGAATTCCAGAGGACAGATCACAAAGTATGAGACCCATCTCCAGACAAAGAAGTGAAGGGCTCAGAATATGGAATTATACTTTTTTTTGTTGGGGGGACATGGGCAATGTAGACATCTGGGTTAAATGGCTATACATGATAATAATGGATTTGGGGTTTTAGTGTGTTTTCAATTTACGGTGTTGGGGCGGGGGTTGGGTAAGAGTGTGGAGAAAGTAGATCTTGGCTCTTAAAAGCTAAATATTTTTTTTTAAATTGAAAAAAAGTGATTAAAGATAGCCAGATTCACAGCCTTTTGCAGAGGGGGGTGGTCCATGAGCACAGTACACAGCATACATTTTAGACTTCGGTGCTATACAGAGGCAGCTGAGATGAACAATGGGTGGAATGCTGGCCTGAAGATAGAGGAGCTAAAGGCTTCAGGTACTCACTAAGTTATGATCCTGGGCAAATCAGGATCTACCTGCCTCAGCTTTCTCACATGTAAAATGGGGAATCATAGGGCTGTGACAATGAAATGAAATAATAGTTTTAAAGCACATAGTAGGCATTTAACAAATGCTTGTTTCCTTTCCATCTATTGATCAGTTTTGCTGTTTTTTCTCTTTCCTTTTTCTCTCTCATGCTTTCGTCTTTAAAAAATATCAAATTACATAGAGTGGTTCTCTGGCAGGGTAGGAGAAAGAGATACTGGGGATACTTTTGGAAATAGGAAAAAAACAATTATTAAAATGTATTTTTTTAAAACCCAGTAGATAATGAACGCTTGTCACTATTTTGTACTTTGCTGAGCTGAATATTAAATAATTTGTCAAAAATTTGGATAATGTTCATCAAATTTAGAGATGACACCAAGCTGGGAGGGAGAGCTACCACCTGAATATCAGAGCCAGGATTCTAAAGATCTCAGCAGGCTTAAGTCTTGAATTAAGACAAAAAAAAATCAGCTTCACAAATCCACGAACTTCTCTGAAAATGATGCGGGGGTTTTAGTAGACCACAAGCTCCATATACATCAGCAGTAGGACACGGCAGCCAAAAACCTAATGGGCTCTCAGGCTGCACTAAGACAGGCTGAGCTCCTAGGAAGCTGTTATATATCCACTTAACACTCCCGTACCAAACACCACAATGATCCTTGTTCAGTTTGTAGACTTCTTTAAGGAAGAGATGAACATATAAAGATTCATTCCTTTAAGCAAACATTTATTAAGGGGCTCCTCTGTGCAATGTGATGTGTCAATGAAGCCTGGATAGATGGCTAGAAGAGGCCTTTTAAAAATAACAAGTATCTTCCTTTTTTCTCATTTATTTTTGAAATAGTTCATATATATGTGTGATGTGTATATGTACACACATACCAAAACACATATAAACATGTGTGTACGTATGTGTATGTACACACACACACACACTTATACACAAGGGGACCCCAAACATCAGTGCAGTCTCCCCAGAATGTGGACTCTGACAAACTAGAATTTCCAGAGGAGGGCAATGTAATGTTAATGGGGTGGGGGGGGGGAGAGAGGGGTGTTTAAGATCTTCCCCGCCCACTAGCAGGCCTCATGTGGAGCCCATTAAGGGAAGCTTGCATGTAGAAAGGCTTGCACATCTTTTGCTAATAAGCTAATTAGGCAATGAGTAGGGTTATGATGCTTTCTGGCTCTGGGCCTATTAGCTGAAAGAGTATATAATGTGAGAGGTGAGCTTTTGCTTTGGGGGCTTGCTTATGAGAAAGATGTTGTGATTCCCTGGTCAAGACTCTGAGTAGCCGTATGTTCAGAGCTCCCCCACTCCTCAGATGTAAAGGCTCTCTCAATTCAGTGGTAGATGTAAAGCTTTGATTCAGTCAGTAGAGCCCTGTCTGTTGGTCTTTCTCTTTGTATTTTTTCTATGCAATTAAAGAAGATCATTGACCCCTTTTAAGTTGCTTTCCTTAGTAAAGCAGATCTAAGAACCCACACTAGCAGCCATTCTGGGTATGCCAGTGTGGTTGCCATTACAGGCAACAAGATGGCAGCGGGCCATAAGTCTTTATCATATGGATGGTTGAAGGAACTAGGGTTGTTTGGTGGAAATGGAGGTGGGTGCCATGACAGCTGGGCTCAAACATCTGAAGGGCTGCTATATGAAAGATTAGACTTAGCCCATTGGGTCCCAGAGGACAGAGAATGCAGACTAACAGGTAAATACTGCAAAGGAGCAAATTTAGGTTTGATGTGGGAGAAGAACAAACTTCCTAACAAGCTGGGATATGCCAAAATGGGATGGACTCCTCAAAAGCCAGACCCCCTGGAAGTCTTCAGGCAAAATGGAGAGGATCACTTGTCAAGCATATTCTAGGAGGGATTTTCTTCAAGGATGGGTTGGACTAGATGCCTCTTGGGTCCCTTTCAGTTCTCAAATTCAGAGAATCTCACTCCCAAATCTTCAGGGGTACCCTACTCCTAGAAATTTAAAGTGCCACACATCTTAGCGCCAACCCATATTTCAAAGCTCATTTCATATTCTTCTCTTCATATTCCATATCCTTGTCAAACCAGATCACTAGATAGAAGCCTAACCTCACAATGCCATCTACCAGTTCTATTCCTTTGAACAGGCCTCCTCTACACTCTGGACCTCTTCTGTTCAATATCCTTTCCTTCTTTCAAGGCTCAGGTCTGGGGCTACTTCCTCCATGAAGACTTATTCAATGGCCTCAGTTAAGAATGCAGTCTTGGGGCAGCTAGGTGGCGCAGTGAGTAGAGCACTAGCCCTGGAGTCAGGAGGACCTGCGTTCAAATCTGGCCTCAGACACTTGACACCTGTATTAGCTGTGTGACCTTGGGCAAGTCACTTATCCCCAATTGCCCTGCCAAAAAAAGAAGTATGCATAGTAAATTGAAAAAATTTTGTGGAACCCAGACCCTTGTGGTTAGCCTTGCATCAAACCCTGGGTTACATCTCCTGGTTGACACCCCTTGACTTTGTTTTTTTTATCTTCATAGCAAAATATTTCCAATTTGAGCACAGGTTTTTCACTTGGGGCCCTTTTACTCAATATTCTCCATCCCTAGCCACCAATTCTGGTTTATAACATGACTCATTTGATCGATCAATCGAGCCACCAAAAAGCACTTATTATGTGGTGTGTGTGTGGGGGGGGGGGGGTGCTGCATCTTCCTGAACCATTCCAATCCTAACCCTAAATAACAAAATCATCCAGTCAGAGCTGGTACAGAACACATAAAATTATCACTCATAGACAGGGAACTTCCTTGGAGCCCTTCACTGCCACATAAGCAAATTCTGTGTAAGAGAGGTTACTACAATCTCATCTACGTAAGATCACATTGTAATCTTATTATAAACATTCCCTTATTTACATTTCTATTTAAATGGCCTACTTATTTAGAGGCTTCTAGGCGGTATAGTGGATAGAGTATTGGATGTGGGATCAGCCAGAACTGGGTTTGAATCCAGACAGTTACTACCTATACGATCCTGGGCAAGTCATTGTCACCTAAATTTCCTTATTTATAAAACAAGAATAACAAGACCTACCACACAGAGTTGTTGTGAAGATCAAGGAAGATCACATGTGTAAAGTGACATATAAATAAACATTAGCTCTGGCCCCTCCCCTGCAGCGTCGTTCTAAGGAAGAAGGCAATAAGCATGAAGAGACCACTTGTCTTCCTCTGACAAGCTCACCTTCCCAACTTCCCCTTTCTGTCAAGAGCACCATAATTCTTACAAAAGCTGAAACTTTACATCTTGGGGTTCCTTTTGAGCTTTCCTTCTTGGATGACTTGTAAAGATGCAATGTATCAGTCCCTCAGAATCAATGTGTTTGCTGGAGACTTCAGCACTACCTGGGATAGCCTAGAAAACACTCACAGTGTCTCATGTCAGCGCTGGGTCCATACAGTCTAACAGCTCCTCAAGTGGTAAAAGGAAAAAAACAAAGCCAAGGGAAGTTACAATCAATTCGGGTCACCGCGAAACACGTCAATAATGAGAAAAAGCCTGTCAAGACAGATCTTCTCTCCTCAACACACAAGATGCCCTGTTATCAGGATACTACCAGAAGGATTTCCTGGTTCTGCCTCTGACCTACTGTGTGACCATGGAAGAGGCAGCATAGCTCAGCATTAAGGAGCGAGGGCTGGCTTTTAAGTCAATCTTGGGTCTTTTTGCAACTTAATTTCATCATCTGCCAAGTAAAGAGGGTTGGACTGGATGGCCAGAATTGTGGGGCAACTCTCAGAGGTCAAATAGTCCTACCTATATCTGACATAAAAATTAAGAAATGTGGACATTTTGGGAAGCCGGATACACATCTGGCACTAGAGCTCAGAATGAGCTGAGGCCAGGGACAGAAGTCTGAGATAATAATAAGAGAGTTCTTAAGCTATAATGGGAGAATACAAGAGGATTAAAGAAGCGATGAGATCTTTACTTGGTGTGGATGGGATGAAAACTGATAACAAATGAAAAAGTTAAAGCACTCAATTCTGATTGTTTGCTTTCTCTGCAAAGGAAAATTAAAAATTAAAATTAAATTAAATTAAAATTAAATTAAAAATCAATCAGCAAGCATTTACTATGCACCTACTAAGGGCTTTTTGACTCTAACCTGAAGTGTGGCAAAAATCATCTCTGCTTTCAAGATATGAATAGAAGGTAATCTGAGAGGAGATGGGATTAATAATGGGGGGCGAGGGAGACTGGGAAATGCCTCCTGCAGATGGTCACAAAGGAGGGGAAATCTACAAGCCAGAAGTGAGAAGGGCCTGAGGCAGTCAGTGGAAGGGCACCAAACTGGGAGATGAAGTGCCACATCCAAGGACTAGCAAGGTCATCAGTGAGGCTGGTAGACTTCGGGGAACAGAGTAAAGGGCATGAAGACTGGGCAGGCAGGAGGAGTCAGGCCGTAAAGAGCTTTGAATGCTAAAGGACTTCATATTGGAGTTCAAGAGCCTTTGCAAATGATGAAATGGAAAACCACTTTGGCAGCTGAGTGGACAAAGGGAGAACAATGAAGTAGTGAGGAGTGATGAGAACCTGAACTAGAATGGTGGCTACGTGAGGGAAGAGAAGGTTTGGAGGCTAGAACTTTCCTGTCAATGCATCAGGACCAGGAGATTTTTGTTCCTTTGGTAGTTTCTTTACAGTATTTACAGTATTTTTCTGAGATCATGTTATTTAAGAACTTGATAAGGTCTTCTGATAGTTGGGGTATTTTACATTTTTGAAGCTATGGCTCTATTTTTTCATATTCTCACTATTGTTAGCATATAACTATACATAACATGTTCCAATTATCTTTTTATGCCTTCTGCATTTGCTATGATTTCACCTTGCTCATTTGCTATTTTAGTGCTATGATTTTCAGCTCTCAGTCTTTTTAAAGAACCAGCTTTCACCTTTCCCTCTCCAGCTGCTTGCCAGGTGCCACCATGAATGACACTGTAACCATCAGAGCCAGGAAGCTCATGACAAACAGATTTCTTCAGCATAAACAGATGGTTATAGATGTCCTTCATCCTGGAAAGGCCACAGTATCCAAGATTGACATTTGAGAAAAGCTGGCCAAGATGTACAAGACAACCCCAGACATGCTTTTTATCTTTGGATTCAGAAGCCATTTTAGTGGTGGCAAAACGACATGCTTTGGCATGTTTTATGATTCCCTTGACTATGCAAAGAAAAATGAACCACAACACAGACTTGCAAGGCATGGCCTGTATGAGAAAAAAAAAGACATCAAGAAAGCAGCGAAAGGAATGCAAGAACAGAATGAAGAAAGTCAGGGGTACTGCAAAGGCAAGTGTTGCTGCTGGCAAAAAGTGAGCTGGAGAGTTCATAACAGAAGGAATAAAAGGCATTGTAGATGATGTTTATCCATGAAAATAATTTTTCATTATAAATAATGTAAAAACAAAAAAACCCAGTTTTCAGTTTTACTCACGAGTTTTATGGGTTTTCTAATTTATTTCCCCTTTAGTTTTTAATATCTTCTTGCTTGTGCTTATTTTAGGTTTACTTGTTGGTTTGCTAATATTTAAGTGAATATGCAGTTCATTAATCTTCTCCTTTTCTAATTTGTTAATGTAGGCTTATAAGGGCAATTTATCAATTGGAACAACTAGGTGGCAAAATGGATAAGAGTACCAGGCCTGGAGTCAGGAAGAACTGAGTTCAAATCTGGCCTCAGACACTTAATAGCTGAGTGACATTGGGCAAATCACTTAACCCTATTTGCCTCAGTTTCTTCATCCGTAAAAATGATCTAGAGAAGGAAATGGCAAACTACTCCAGTATCTTTGCCAAGCTAAGGATATGATTTTCCCTGAAGACTTCTTTAGAAAATTTTGGTGTACTGGTTTCATCATCATCATTTTCTTCTACACAGTTATTCCTTGTTTCTATGATTTGTTCTTTGACACACTCATTAAGATTTCATTGTTAAGTCTCCGTTTGAGTCTGTATTTTTTGTTTAAGGTCCCTGAATCAATTTCTATTTTTACAGCACTCTGGTGTGTAAAGGATGCATTATTTCTGCCTTTTTACATTTGTTTGCAAAATCTCTCTGCCCTAGTACATGATCAGGTGTTTTTTTTTTAAAGTTCCATGTGGTGCAGAGAATATGTATATTCTTTTGCTGTCCCATTTAGAAGATGACACAAGTTTTTTTACTCTGGTTTCTCCAACGCTTTCTTCAGTCCCACATTTTCCCTTTTAACTTTCTGTTAGACTTTTCCAAAACGGACTGAAAATATTGAAATCTCCCATCACTACTGTGTTACTGTCTATATCTTCTTGAAACTCAGCTGTTTCCTTTATGGATTAGGATGCTAAGGCATACATTTATTATTAATAATGGTTTATTACCTATGGTTCCTTTCAGCTTAATTTCCTTGTTTATCTTTTTAAAAATATTTCTTTTTGCTTTGTCTGAGAGCATGATGCCAACTTCTACTTTTTTTGGATTCATTTGATGCACAATAAATTTCTTCTCATTTCCTCAGTTTTATTTTGTGTATGCCTTTGTTTTTTAAAATGGGTTTCTTACAAGCAACAGATTGTAGGAATTTGTTTTCTAATCCAATCTGCCACTTTTTCATTTTATTGGACTATTTAATCCATTCACATTTAAAGTTACAAGAATTTCGTTCCATCTGTAGCCAACATTTTTTTTTTCAAATTTTCTCCCCCCTCGCTTCTATTATAAATTAGTATTATGTTCCTTCAGTTACTTTAGTCTTTTTTCAAAGTTGTCTTGGTTTCTTTTGGCTTTCTTCCCCAGATCCTTGATCCCGTGTTCTCATTTGCCACCTCTTTACCTAAAAGGGTTTTGTTTATTAGCTCCCTTTTCTCTCCTGCTTTCATTTGGTTATATATTTCTTCCCCTTATTTTTTCCTCTTATTCAAGTATATTCCCTTCTCTTTCCTTTTGTTCAGTTAGTCCTGTTCATTAGTTTTTAACTTTCATTTTTTTGAATCCCTTTCCCAAAGAGGATTTCTCTCACTCTCTTCATTATTCACTTTCTCTTTCTGTTTACTCTAGACTCTCATTCATAACCTCTATAATTATCTGGTCTCTCTTGTTTCTCTGTATTCTTCCTACAAATTAAAGCTTCTATAGTATCCATTCTAGGCACTTTCTGTTCCTGCCTCATAGGGCTTACCCTATGGATTTCCCATTTTCATTGTACCTCATTCCCAGAAAAATGCCAATTATTGCAAATGTCAGAAAGGATACTATCCCATGGTAAGGCTTCTCCTCCACTACTTGTCTATACCTTCTCTTACTGATCTTTTTTTTCCTTTGACTTCTTTATTTTTAAAAGTTTATTCATTTTTAACATTTTCTCTTTTTAAATTTTGAGTTTGGGGGGCAGAGCCAAGATGGCGGCTGGAAAGCAGGGACTCATGTGAACTCCCTGCCAGGTCCCTCCAAAAACCTATAAAAACAGACTCCGAACAAATTCTAGAACGGCACAACCTACCAAATAGCAGAGGGAAGCAGGGCTCCAGCCCAGGACAACCTGGATAGTCGCTGGGTGAGATCTATCACGCATGGAGCTGGGAGGGGAGGAGAGCGGAGCCCAGCATGGGCTGCGGCAGGACCAACCAGACCAGAAGCTGGGTGGAACAGGCCCTAGCGCCCTGAATCAGTGAGCTGTGGCAGTTATCAGACTTCTCAACCCACAAACACCAAAGACAACAGAGAAGGCTAGTGGGAAAAGCTGCGGGGGACAGAGTGGAAGGAGTTCGAGGTTCAGCCACCACCCCGGGGGCAGCAGAAGAGGTGCAGCTACAGAACTAAAGCTGCAGTTGCTTCTGGCCCCAGGCCCACCTGGTGGGAGGAATTAAGTGGTGGGTCAGAGTGGGAGTGCAGAGCCTGCTTAAGATCTGAGTCAGGTCCAGGCTGGTGGTTCTTGGGGAAGGAGGAGTGCTGGTGTGGCAGAGCTGGCTGTATAGAAATAGCTCTGAAAACAACAGCCCATCCCCTCAAGCTTGGAACAAAGTACTCTTTACTCTACAAGCAGTCATACCCCAACAAAAATTCAAGGGTCAAGTAAGTTGGCTGGGAACATGGCCAGGCAGTGAAAATGCACTCAGATTCAGACTCAGGCTTTGGAATCTTTTTTTTTGGTGACAAAGAAGACCAAAACATACAGCCAGAAGAAGTCAACAAAGTCAAAGAGCCTACATCAAAAGCCTCCAAGAAAAACATGAACTGGTCTCAGGCCATGGAAGAGCTCAAAAAGGATTTGGAAAAGCAAGTTAGAGAAGTAGAGGAAAAACTGGGAAGAGAAATGAGAGTGATGTGAGAAAACCATGAAAAACAAGTCAATGACTTGCTAAAGGAGATCCAAAAAATACTGAAAAAAATACTGAATAAAACAACACCTTAAAAAATAGACTAACTCAAATGGCAAAAGAGCTCCAAAAAGCCAATGAGGAAAAGAATGCCTTGAAAGGCAGAATTAGCCAAATGGAAAAGGAGGTCCAAAAGACCACTGAAGAAAATACTACCTTAAAAATTAGATTGGAGCAAGTGGAAGCTAGTGACTTGATAAGAAATCAAGATATTATAAAACAGAACCAAAGGAATGACAAAATGGAAGACAATGTGAAATATCTCCTTGGAAAAACCACTGACCTGGAAAATAGATCCAGGAGAGACAATTTAAAAATTATTGGACTACGTGAAAGCCATGATCAAAAAAAGAGCCTAGATATCATCTTTCAAGAAATTATCAAGGAGAACTGCCCTCATATTCTAGAGCCATAGGGTAAAATAGAAATTGAAAGAATCCACAGATTGCCTCCTCAAATAGATCCCAAAAAGAAATCTCCTAGGAATATTGTCGCCAAATTCCAGAGCTCCCAGATCAAGGAGAAAATACTGCAAGCTGCCAGAAAGAAACAATTTGAGTATTGTGGAAACACAATCAGGATAACACAGGATCTAGCAGCTTCTACATTAAGGGACTGAAGGGCTTGGAATACGATATTCTGGAGGTCAGTGGAGCTAGGATTAAAACCAAGAATCACCTACCCAGCAAAACTGAGTATCATGCTCCAAGGCAGAATATGGATTTTCAATAAAATAGAGGACTTTCAAGCTTTCTCAGTGAAAAAAACCAGAGCTAAATAGAAAATTTGACTTTCAAACACAAAAATCAAGAGAAGCATGAAAAGATAAACATTTGTTGGTGGTACAGCCCTTGGAATGACAGAAGCTGACAAATAGCTTTCAAAAGTACCTAGCTGGAAAGAGTTGGTAGCAGCTTACACTCTTGGCTTTTGCTATTCCCAGTGGTAAAGAAGATGGGGGTGGAGAAGTTTACTCCCCAGTAAAGAGAGCTGGGGGAAGTAAGGTGTGAGGCCAGAGTATTCTGAGAGGACCACCAAAGTTGGGCCTGAGGCTTTCATGAAATGCTTGGAGAATGTCAGAATTATCAGACATCTGTTTTCCAGAGAGCAGTGTAGCTAGTTATTAATCAGCCATATATTTGTTCACCAGGACATCAAAGGACTTACTTTCTGTAAGTCTAAGGAAACAAGACTGGAAAGAGAAATGACTTTCTGAGACTACGGATGGAAGGAAGAACCTAGCAGGCAGGACACTGACTGAAACTCAGGGAGCAACAGCATCTGCCCTCTTGACAAAACAAATCCTATATAAATGCTAACTACCTTATGCTGGTTGCCCCCATTTCACAAGCACAAGGATGGGGGCAGGGGGTAATTCACTAACACTTATGGAATGTTTAAAGGCAAACAAACACTTTAACATTTTTTATCTTATTTGATCCTCACAACAAACCTGGAAGGTCACTGTGGCAGCTTCCATGATTCCATTTTATAGATAAGAAAGGAAATGAGGCTAAAGTGACTCCCTCAGGGTAACACCACTAGGAAGTAACAGAGAAAGAATGGAACCAAGTTTTTTTGCATCCAAGACCAGTATTCTTTTCACTGAACTGTCCTACTGAGGAAATTTGGCCTCTGATCCCTCCTCACCTCACCCCCGACCACCCTTAAAAGTATTTTCCTTTGGGTCTGAGACACCTAGCCTTGTGGGAAATTGGATTATTTTTATTACGTATTAATAAAAACAAACCATGTAAGTGAGAAAAAAAATTCAAAAAAAATAAATTTTGAGTTCCAAATTCTCCCCCTGCTTCCTACCTTTTCCCCCACCCACTGAGAAGGCAAGCAAAATGATATCAATTAATTATATATGTGAAATCATGCAAAACATACTTCCATATGTCACCAAAAAAGCAAGAAAATTATACTTTAATTTATACTCAAAGTTCATCAGTTCTCTCTCTGGAAATGAATGGCATTTTTTCATCACAAGTCCTTTGGAACTGTGTTGGATCACTGTATTGATCAGAGTAGCCAATTCTTTATTAGTTGATCATAATTACAATATTTGTATCACTGTGCACAATGATCTCCTGTTTCTTCCCACTTCATTTTGCATCAGTTCATATAGATCTTTTTTTCTGAAATTACCCCCTCTCCATTTCTTATGGCACAATAGTACTCCATCATATTCATATACCAAAACTTGTTCAGCCATTCCTCAATTGATGAGCATCTCCTCAATTTCCAATTCTTTGCCACCACCAAGAGATGCTATAATTCCACACACACACACACACACACACGCACATGTTCTTTTCCCTCTTTGATCTCTTCAGAATACAGACCGAGTAGTGGCTTTGTTGGGTCAAAGGGTATGCACCATTTTATGACCCTTTGGGTATAGTTTCAAATTGTTCTCCAGAATAGATGGACCATTTTGTTACTCCACCAACAATTTAGGGTTCCCTATTTTCCTCAACCCTGCCAGTATTTGTCATTTCTGACAGGTGTGAGGTGGTACCTCACAGTTGTTTTAATTTGCATTTCTCTAATCAATAGTTATTTAGTACATTTTTTATATGACTGTAGTTTAAATTTCTTCTGAAAACTGCTTGTTTGTATCCTTTGAAACTTTATCAATTGGGAAATGGGTAATTTATAAATTTGACTCTATTCCCTATATAGTTGAGAAATGAGTCCTTTATCAGAGAAACTTGCTGTAAAAATTTTTTATATTATTTCATTATCTATGTTACCTTTCACCAAAATGTAGTTTCCCTGATTATCCCTTGTTAACAGGTCTATTTTTGCTTTTGTTTTGTCTGAGATCATGACTGCTATTTCCTGCCTTTTTTTAAGTTTAGATGAAGCATAATACATTCTTCTCTAGCCCTTTAACTCTGTGTCTTTCTGTTTCAAGTGTGTCTCTTACAAACAATATGTTGTTGGATTCTGGTTTCTAATCCAGTCTGTTAGCTACTTCTGCCTTATGGGTGAGCTCCTCTGATTGACATTCATAGCTGTGATTGTTAACTGTATTTCCCTTCATCCTGTTTTCTTCTGTTTATCCTATTTCTTTTTTATCCTATCCCTCCTCAAAAGTTTGTTTTGCTGCAGACCACTGCCTCCCTTAATTTGCCCTCCCTTTTATCTTCTACCACCACCCACATATCTCTTATCCCCTTCCCCTCTTATTTCCCAATTGGGTAAGATAGATTTCTATACCCAACTGAGTGTGAGTATATCTGTGTGTGTGTGTGTGTGTGTGTGTGTGTGTGTATTCTTCTCCCTTTGAATCAATTCCAATGAGAATGAGGTTCATGCATTGCTCAGAATTTCCCCCTCCATTATATAGGTTCTTCCTTGCAAGCCTCTTTTATGTGAGAAAATTTTCCCCATTCTACTCTCCCTTCTCCCAGTACATTCCTTTCTTCCCCCTTCCTTTTATTTTCTTTTACATATCATACTCAACTCACACCTGTGCCATGTATAATCCTTCTAACTGCCTCAATCATGGTAAAGTTCTTAGCAATTACATGTATCATTTTCCCATATAGGACTATAAACAGTTTGACCTTACTGAATTCCTTATGAGTTCTCTTTCCTGTTTACCTTTTTATGCTTCTCTTTAGTCTTGTGCATGAATGTTAAATTTTCTATTTAGCTTTGGTCATTACAGCAGGAATGTTTGAAAGTCCTCTATTTCATTAAATACCCATTTCCCCCCTGAAGAATTATATTCAGTTTTGTTGAGGGGGTTATTTTAGGTTGTAATCCTAGCTCCTTCATCCTCCCAGAATATCCTATTCCAAACCCTCCACTCCTTTAAGGAGGAAGCTGCTGAATTTTATGTGATTCTGACTGTGGGTCCCCAATATTTGAATGGTTTCTTTCTGGCTGCTTATGATATTTTCTCCTTGCCCTGGGAGCTCTGGAATTTGGCTATAATATTCTTGGGAGTTTTCATTTTGAGATCTCTTTCAGGAAGAGATTGGTAGGTTCTTTTGATTTCTATTTTACCTTCTGGATCTATGATATCAGGGCAGTTTTCCTTGATATTTTCTTGAAACGTGATGTCTAGGCTCTTTTTTTGATCATTGCTTTTAGGTAGTCCAATAATGCTCAAATTAACTCTCTTCTATTTTCTAGGTCAGTTGCTTTTTTCTACAAGATAGTTAACATTTCTTGTATTTTTCGTCCTTTTGACTTTGTTTTATTGTTTCTCACAGTCTCATGGAGTCATTAGCTTCAACTTGCCTGATTCTATTTTTAAGGAATTATTTCCTTCAGTGAGATTTTATCTCTTTTTCCATTTGTCCAATTCTGCTTTGTAACAAATTCTTTTCTTCAGTAAATTTTTGTGTCTCTTTTACCATTAGGCCAATGATATTTTTAAGGTGTTATTTTCAGTATTTTTGTGCCTCTTTTAAAAGACCAATTTGTTAATTATCATTTCATAATTTCATTGTATCATTCTCATTTCTTTTTACCAATTTCCCTTCTACCACTCCTATCGCTTTCTTTAACTTTCCCAGGAATTTTTGTTGGGCTTGAGAAAATTAACATTTTTCTATGAGGCTCGGGTTATATCTGTTTTCACACTGTTGTCTTCTTTTGAGTTTATGTCTTGATCTTCCCTACCACCATAGTAGGTTTTGATGGTCAAGTTCTTTTTGTTGTTGTTTGTTAATTTTTCCAGCCACTTCTTGACTCTGAACTTTATGTTAAAACTTGCTCTCTGCTTACCTAGGGGTGAGAAGGGAGGCACTGTCCCAAGCTTCAGGATTTTTTGTGCTGTTTTCTGAGCTAGTTCTGGGAGTCTACAAGTCGTCAGTGCTTCCAAGGTGGTGTGATCCAGGGAAAGGCCTGGTCTCTGCTTTCTTGGTCTATGCACTGGCCTTTACTCAGGAAATGTCCCTGGTCCTCTGCAGTCACAAGTGCAAGCTTCAGAGTTGTGATGTCCTGAAACCACAAGCATAGCCAGTGCTCTTCTCCACTTTGGAACTGTGACCAGGGCCCCTGCTCCTTTGTGATTGATCACAAGTGCTCCTCTCAACCCTGGAACTACGACCCAGAACTATTTATGGGCAACAGAATTGCTAATCAGCACCAACTACACCTGCTGCCAGTAAAGAGTTCACTGTAATCTCTTTCTAACAAGTTGTCCAACCTCCTTACCATTCCTGGGCTGAGAGCTCCTGAGGCTGCTGCTTCTGCTATGGCTGTCACCAAGGCCCACCACTGGTCCTGCCCCCAGAGCATCAGAGACCTTTCCTGCCAATTCCTAAGTTGTCTTAGGCTGGGAAAATGTCTCAGACCTTTTGTTGGCTCTGACACTTCAAAATTTGATTTGAGGAGTTATTATAAAGTTTTTTAGAGGGGAATGTTGGAAGCATTCAACCAGGGTGCTATGTATACTCTGCTCTCTTTGAGACACCTTGGCCTTTTTTAATTTCTACTTGTCCGGAACCCTACCTGTGCTCATGATTTTCCACTCTTCCAGGTGTCAGTTGCTCAGAAAGGTTCTAATTCTACCGGTCGCAGGATAAGTAGAATTCTCAAGCACCCAATTTCCAAGGCCTCAATCTAGCATAGAGTCCGTATCTCCCTCATCAATTATCTCTCTTCATCCATAAGAGCATTCATCAGTAGAACCCCTCCCGACCTCCAAAGTAAGGCCTACTTTCTTTCTCTCTCTTTTCAATCTTTCTCCTCTCCTCCTCATCCACTACAAGCTCTTCTCTGAGGTCAAAGAAATCTCCTTCCTCTCATTGCTAGGCTTTGGTCAGACCCTGGTGCATTACATCTCTTTATTCTCTTGTTCCCGTACTCCCCTTTCATATGCCCTCCCATGTTGTAATGTAGTACCACAAAAGAAGCATTCACCTATAGGCAGAGTGTCTCCAGGATGCTTACTATTTGTTGAACACAATTAGACATTCCTATAGGTTTCTAGAAATCATTTCATTCTATTTCATTTCCTGTCCTCCTCCATAAACATACTGTATTGTGAACTTTAATTTGTTTGTAATGTCCCCACCTGCCTCTTTACTGCTATCTCTACAAGATTTCTGCCTTCGCTCCTGTCTCCTTAGGTATATTCAGAAAAAAATCTCTTATTGGTCTTTCTGTTCTCACTCTGTTACTGCTGCTGCAATAATTCATTCCTCCCGTATTTTTGTTGCTTGGGGTGTTTGAGAAGCAAATAATCTCTTCAGTTCTAGTTTTCTTTCTAAAAGTGTTTCAAATTCTTCTTTGTTATTTTGAATGTTCATCTTTTGTCCTGTATGCTTAAGCTCAGATTTGCAGGACAGGTTACTGCTCTTCAGAATACATTATTCCATTATCTCTTCCTTTTTCTAATGGGTGCAGAATATTGCATTATTCAAATTTATATTTCCATTGTATTTGAAAGACTTTCTCCTGGTAGCTTGCAAAACCTGTTTCTGAAGTGAACTGTTAAATTTAAACACTGTGTCTGGGAGTTTTCAGTCCTAGATTTCTTTCTAGAGACAAACTGTGAATTCTTTCAACTGGAAATTTTCTGTGTTCAGAAATTCTGGAGTGTTTTCTCCTATTATTTCATTCATTATGGTGTTAGGGTTTTTTGTCCTGTCCTGTTTTTCTGGGAGATCTATGATCCTTAGTTTGTCTCTATACACCCTGTCTTCAAGATCTGTATGTTTTGCTTGCATGGTGATCATATTTTCTTTTTTTATTAAATTTTATTTTACCAGAACACAAATACAAAATAGAGAAAAGAAACAAAAACATATCATAAAATTAAATACTGAAACTTAAATATAAAGAAAGAAAAAAAAGCATGTCATGTGCATAGCAGAACATAGGAGAGGATTCAAAATATGAAACAAAAAATTTTCATTTCAAGAAAGCATGTATGATAAATAATACACCTTGCGTTGAGAATTGTCCATCTTTGCTTCCTTGTATTTTCTTTTGTTCTCCACTGTGCACTTTTTAACTTTGTTCTTTTGAAACCCTCCCCCCTCCGAAGGCTACAATATAATTTAGATATTTCTTGATATATACATACACATACAGATATATACACACTTATACATATATATCATATTTTCTTTTAATGTTTTTTTTTCACTTAATCTTCTTTGAGGCTGTTCTTCACAGCTGTATATTTGGATTTCCAATTTATCATTCTCTAGGCTGATGCAGCAGATTGAATGCCCAGCCTGGAGTCAGAAAAACCTGAGTTCAAATCCAGTTTCAGACATTTACTAGCTGTGTGACCTTGGGCAAGTCACCCTCTGTTTGCTGCAGTTTCTGCAGCTGTAAGACGTGGATAATGATAGTACCTACCTCTCAGGATTGTTGTGAGGATGAAATGAGATAATATTCGTAAACCACTTAGCACAGTGCTTGAAATATAGTAAGCAATGTAGGTTAGCTATTATTATTAATATCATTATTGTTGTTGTTTTTTTGGTGAGGCTTGTCATTACAGATTCCAGTTTTTCTATTTCTGCTTATTAATTTTACTGTGCAGAACATAAATTCTTTATTAATAATTCTCATTTCTCTTTTACATGATTCAGTAATAGCAGATTGTGGTTCCATGTTCTCCTCAAATTCCATAGGATCCTCAGATCCTCATGTTGAATAATTCCCCCTTCCTTTTTTATAGTATTTATTCACAGACACCTGCACTCATTTATTAGACCTGGATGCTATTATTTCCTTCTGTTGCTAATGTTTTTCCTTTTGATTTATCTATTTATGTTCAAGGTCTTTGAGTTTTCTTCTTCCTGAAATCTTTGGTACTTTCAGTCTTTCCCCTTATTTTCCTTATCACTAACTTCTTGACCCCTCCTCTATGACTGTGGTTTTCTTAGGGGCCGGATCTCAAGTGTCTCAGCCTCTTTCTTTACTAAACAATTCACAGTTCACTAGTCTAGGTCTCTGTCCATGGTCAGAATTGACCCCAGCAAGGTCTGTGTTTTTTCCCTCAGGCATGATGGAGTGCTGGACAGCTCCCCACACGCACTGTGTCTTCTACTGGTGACCTATCCCACTGCCTCTATTACTTGGTTCTCTGGCCTGGTCTGGCAGGTCAGAGTCTATTTTCCCTGCTACCAAGAGTTCAGATCTTTGCAGCACTGGTACTATAGGGTTGTAACCCCCAGCAAGCTAATGCTCCTGAAGGGCTGTAGCTAAGTTAGCTTTTGAATCCCAAGCAAACTACTGAAGTCTGGAGCTGAGGTCTCCAGAGCACTGGGAAAGGGATGAGAGGATTGGGCATAGGGATGATTTTTGATGGAAGCTGGTATTGTGTCCTTGGGTCTTCTAGTTCAGCCTCACTGCTGGTAGCATGGTGGGGGGTGGGGGTGGTTGTAGTGTATTAAAAGAGTTCAGGATCAGTGAGTATCAGTTTCTGGGCTTTTGTATTTTTTGCTTTTTAAACTCTTTTTGGATGTCCTACACCTTGGAGACTGCAGAAGTTGTTTGATCTTGGCAAATAATTTCTATTCTGAAGAGATTTCAGAGGTTGTAAGAGTCAGAGAAAATATTTAGTTCTCCATCTTGTTGTTCATGTGACTTGAAATTCCCTCTTCTAACCTTCAATTTTTCCTTGACGACTGGCTACTTCTCTATTGCCTACAAATATTATCCTATTATCCTCAAAAAACCCTCACTTGATCCCTCCAACCCTGATAGCTATTATTTTATATCTCTCTTCCATTTTGTGATTAATATATTTGAGAGAAGAGCTTTTATAGTAGGTGGCCACTTCCTCTCCTCTCACTCTCTTCTTAACTCTCTATAGTCTGGCCTCCAAACTGATCATTCAATCAAAACTGTTCTCCCCAAAGTTACTGATAATTTCTCAGTTGCCAAATCTAATGGCTTTTTCTCAGTCTTCATCCTTCTCAACCTCTCAGCCTTCATCCTTCTTTACCTCTCAGCTGTCTCTGGCATTGCCAATCATCCTGTTTTTGTTTGATACTCTTTTCTCTCTGATTTTTTTTGTGACACTTCTCTTTCCTGGTTTTCCTCCTACCTATCTGATTTGTCCTTGTCAGTTTCTTTTTCTGGATCTTCATCCAGATTGTGCCCATCACCTAAGGTTCTGTCCTGTGTTCTCTTCTCTATACTGTTTCACTTGGTGATTTCATCAGCTCCTATGGGGGTATGTGGAGGGGAATAAGCATTTACATAGTGCTTACTATGTGCCAGAACTGTGCTAAGCACTTTTAGAAATATTATCTCATCCAATCCTCACAACAAACCCACAAAGTAGTTATTATGGTTATTCCTATTTTACAGTTGAGGAAACTGGGGCAAACAGAAGTTAAATGGCTTTCCAAGGGTCACACTGTTGTTTGAGGCCAGATTTAAACTCAGGCCTTCCTGACTTCAAACCCAGTGTTCTATCCATTGCTGCCATGGATTTGATTATCATTACTATGTAAATGACTTTCAGATCTAGTCCTAACATGTCTCTTTGCCTCTAGTCCATCCTCTCTTCTCTAGAAGATATTTTCCCTTTGTAATCCTTCTCTCTCACATATCTTCAGTCTCTCCTTGTCTACTGGCTGCTTCCCTACTGCCTACAAACATTCCCAGGTTTCCCTCATCCTCCAAAAATTCTCATTTGATCCATTTATTCCCAATAGTTATATCACTCTCCTTCCTTTTCTGGGTAAACTCTGTGAGAAGGCTGTTTAAAATTGGTCCACCCACTTCCTTCCTCTTACTCTCTTCATAACCCTCTATAATGTGGCTACCAACATCATCATTCAACTGAAACTGCTCTCTCCAAAGTTATTAATGATCTCTTAATCTCAAAGTCTAATGGTCTTTTCTCAGTATTCATTCTCCTTGACCTCTCTGCAGCCTCTGACACTGCTGACCACTTCTCTTTTATACTGCCCTTCTCTCTTTCCTGGTTCTCCTCCTCTCTGACTGCTCCTTCTCTGCCTCCTTGGCAGGTTTTCCTACAGGTCATCTCTGCTAATAATGGGGTTCCCATATGTTTCTGTCCTGGGTCCTTCATGCTGTTTCACATAGTGTTCTCATCAAATCCCATGGATTTAATTAGCATCTCCATGCTGCTTACTCTCAAAGCTACTTAGGCAGCACTAACCTCTCTCCTGACCCTCAGTCTCCCATCTCTACCTGCCTAATGAACATGTCAAACTGGATGTCCCATAAACATCTTAAACTCAACATGTCTAAACTGAACTCATTATGTTTTCCCTTAAACCTTCCTTCTTCTAAACTCCCCTATTACTGTTAAGGGTACCACCATATTCCCTGTAATCCAGCCTTACAAGACATGTGTCATCCTCAACTCCTCATTCTCTTTCATCCCCATATCCAATCAGTTGCCAAGGCCTATCAATTTTAACCTTCATAATTTAATTAAATTCAACAAACAATTATTAAGTGCCTACTATGTGTCAGGCACTGTGTGCTAAGCTCTGAGGATACAAATAAGGAAAAAAAAATAAAGACAGTGCCTGCCCTCAAGGAGCTTATAACTGAATGGGGTAAGACAACACAAGAAAGAAAGATGAAAAGTGAGGGGGGAGGAATGGGGTGGCAGGGAAAGTATAATGTTCTATGGAGTCTAAACCAAGCAGAGGTGCTAGTGGAAACTGGAAAGCTACCTGGAAAGTCCAGATCTCTGCCTCTGATAAAGGAAGGCCTTGGAAAGAATTCAGTGCTCCACCTCTGGCCATGCAATCAGAGGGGAGAAGCTACTAAGGAGCTGAGAACTAGTAAAGCCATGTGACTTAGAATTTTCTCTCCTAATCTTCAATTGTTCCCTAACTACTGGATGAGTCAACTGAGTAACAAAAACTGAGTCAATCAGCATGATGAAACATTCCTCACTTATAGCTCATGTCCCCTCCTCTCCTCTCAAACCCACCCCCACACCCCCACACCACCACATCTCATCTCACGCCTTGATTACTGCAAGAGCTGTTGGTGGGTCTGCCTGCCTCGAGGCTCTCCCCACTCCAGTCTATTCTCCAGAGCTGTCAATATAATCTTCCTTTACAAAGCCCAGGTCTGGCCATATCATTCCCCTACTCAATACTCTCCATTCAAAGGTACACAGAATTTCTACAGGATCATCAAGCAGTCTAGAGGGACCCAACTGATCAGGCTATACTAATCCACCCCTTAAACAGGCTTTTCAGCTTGTATAAAAGCACAGAGGTGGCAAGAAAAGCAAGCTGCACATAATGGAAATTCACACTTTCAAGTACAAGCTGCTTTTTCTGTTCTTTTGTGTACATGGAGAGCTCATTCACTCTGGCATTGATGTTCAGAATAAAAAAATTAATTTCAAAAGCACAAAAATTGAGGAGACACTGAGGAATGGCTTATAATAAGTGCAAGGGAATATAATTACATCATTATGATTTGATTTGCATAATAACAGTGAGGTAGGGGCCATTATGCCCATTTTACATATGAAGAAACTGAGACTCAGAAAAGGGAATGAATTGGATCATATGGCTGCTAAGTGGCAGATTCAGTACTTGAATCCAGGTCTTTAGACTCCTTCCTACTTCAGTGTTAAGCTTCCTAGGTCCAAGGTGTTTAATGTATTAGTGTTGTTTGGGGAACTTTTCTACAGGAATAAAAAGGTTCACTATTGTGACAGTCAGAGAAACCAGAAGCATGTGTGTGGAGAATGCTTGTCAGTAATTTGGCAATTTGGCATACAGACCCACTACTCTAAGGAAGCAGCCAATTAGTATTCTCTTGAGGAAGTTCTGAATTTTCATCAAAGTGTTTTTTCCTGAGTTCCTCTATATCCTTAGTGATCTTATGTTTTTCTATAAAACAGATGGCATCATTAAGACTATTTGTATTTCAAATATCCTTTTACAGGATATGATTTTTAAAAAATTTTAACTAGGCTCTTAAGTAATGGAATCCTATTGTTCTTGACAAGAAGCACAGTTAATGATAGAGGATTTTTCCTCAGCTCTGTTAAGAATAGAAATAAAGAAAACAGGTGAGGTCATAGGAAGAATATTTATTTGTCTTTAATTGGCAGTTTTCTCAATTTAGAACCTCTTTTCTACAACTATGTAGATGCAACCAAAAGTATTTGAGCCAGGGAACCTTTCCTTGGGAATCACAAAAATCACAGAATTTCAGAGTTGGAAGGGGCCTCAGAAGCCATCTCATCTGACCTGCACATGAAAGGAATCTCCATGAGAACATACCTGACAAGTAGACACACCACTTCTTCAGAAAGACCTCCAAGAAAGGGAAACCCAGCCCCTCTATAGGGAGCCCATTCTACTCTGGGACACCTCTGATGCTCAGCAAGTCTTCCTAACAATGAGTCTAAATCTGCCTTCTTGCAACTCCCATCCATAATTCCTGGTTCTCTCTTCTGAGGACAAAGAGAACAAAGCTAATCCTCTGAAGAAAGCTCTTATGTCAAGGCTAAACAATCCCAATACTTCACGAGATCCTCATGTGATACAGACTTAAGTTTCCTCTTCTGGTTTCTCTCCTTAGAACACTCATCAGCTTATTAATTGCCTCTTTTTCTATCCCCACTGTTTGGCAAAGTGTCTGGCATATAGTAGGCACTTAATAAATGTTTGCTAATTGGTTAAGGGGAAGAACTAAATAATCAAACAAAAGCAAGAAATAAAAAGGAATTAATAAGCAAAATTCCAAAGGAAAAAGGGTAACAAAATGAGGAAGGGAACTGAGGGTGAGGAGAAGGGTGCCAGTAGGAATAGAGCCATTTTTTAAACGATTAAGCTAAAGTAACTAAAGAAATATAGTACTGTGTTTACAACAGAAGAGGGAAAGAATCATGCCTTGAAAAAAACCCCAAATGTTAGAGATAAGAGGAGAAAAATATAAACCTACCTCTCATAGCTTTAAATGCAACTGGATTAAAATATCCAACAAACAGGGGGGCGGAGCCAAGAGGGCAGCTGGAAAGCAGGGCCTGGCTTAAACTCTCCCCCAAATCCCTTCAAACACCTGTAAAATTGGCTCTGAACAAATTCTAGAGCTGCAGAACCCACGAAATAGCAGAGAGAAGCAGGTCTCCACCCCAGGACAGCCGGGATGGTCGCTGTGAAGGGTCTATTTGCACGGTGCTGGGAGCAGAGTGCTGCCAAGCAAGGGCCACAGCAGGACCAACCAGACTGGGAGTCAGGCAGAGAAGGCCTGAGGGCTATGAATCATTGAGCTGTGGCAGTTACCAGACTTCTCAACCCACAAACGCCAAAGACCATGGAGAAGGTTAGCGGGGAAAGTGCGGCATCAGGGGGAGAGCAGTCTGGCCCAAGCCCCAAGGACAGCAAAGGTGGTGCAGCAGTGGTGGCAGCAGCAGCAGGAAACTCCTGCAGTTGCTTCCAGAGCTCCAGCTATGGCTGCTTCCAGAGTCCCTGGTTCACATGGTGAGAGGAGTCAAGCAGCCGATCAGAGCGAGAGTGCAAGAAGGGCTTTGCTGGCACAGTGGCATGTTCTCTTGCTTTGCCCTGCTTGGATCTGGGTTGCAGTCCTGGCTGGTGGTTCCTGGGGGAGGAGGAGCACTGCTGTGGCAGAGCTTGTGGTGACAGTAGAGTAGAAGTATCTCTGAAAACAGCAGCGCAGCCCCTAAAGCTTGGGATAAAGTACTCTCTACTCTACAAGCAGTCATAACTCAACAAAAACTCAAGGGTAAAGTAGTTGACTGGGAACATGGCCAGGCAGCAAAAAAGGGTGTAGACTATTGAATCTTTTTTTGGTGACAAAAAAGATCAAAACATACAGCCAGAAGAAGTCAACAAAGTCAAAGTGCCTACATCAAAAGCCTCCAAGAAAAATATGAATTGGTCTCAGGCCATGGAAGAGCTCAAAAAGGATTTGGAAAAGCAAGTAAAAGAGAGAAGTAGAGGAAAAATTGGGAAGAGAAATGAGAGTGATGCAAGAAAACAATGAAAAACAAGCCAATGACTTGCTAAAGGAGACCCAAAAAAACACTGAAGAAAATAACACCTTAATAAATAAACTAACCTGGGAGCTCGCTTACTCACAGCAGTGGTGGCATGCGTAACTCTGGGCCAGCCCTTGTTCTGAGCTCCTGGGCTGAACCTAGATGTTGTAGAAATCTAACCATTCAGGGGGCAGAGCCAAGATGGCAGCTGGAAAGCAGGGACTGGCATGGGCTCCCCACCGAGTCCCTCCAAAAACCTATGGGGGGGTGGCTCTGAACCAATTCTAGAGCTGCAGAGCCCATGGAGCAGCGAAGGGAAGCAGGGCTCCGGTCCAGGACAGCCTGGATGGTCTCTGGGCGAGGTCTATTGTGTATGGAGCTGGGAGCGGAGCGGAGCCCAGTGTGAGCGGCACGGACCGACCGGGCCAGGAGCCAGGCGGAGTGTGACCTGGAGCCCTGAATCGGTGAGCTCCAGCAGTTGCCGGACTTCTCAACCCGCGGGCACCAGGGACAGCAGAGAAGGTTGGTGGGGGGGGGGGGGCTGCAGGGGCGGAGGTAGTTCGCCGTTCGGCTGCCGCCCCAGTGGCAGCGGAGGCGGGGCTGCTGCAGAACTGCAGCTGCAGTTGCTTCCACCCCGGACCCACCTGTTGGGAGGAGTTGGGTGGCAGATCAGAGTAGGAGTGGAGAGCCTGCTGAAGATCTGGGCCCAGTCTGGGTTGGGGGTTCTTGGGGAAGGAGGAGTGCTGGTGTGGCAGAGCTGGCGCATCCCCCCGGGCTTGAAATGTAGTTCTCTGGACTCTGCGGGCAGTCATGCCCCACTGGTGGACTCAGGGGTCAGGTTGGTTGGCTGGGGGTGTGGCTGGGCAGCAAGGGCGCACAGAGATTCAGTCTCGGACTTGGATTCTTCCTTTGGTGACAGGGAGGACCGAGGAATGCAGACAGAGGAGGTTGATGGGGTCAGGGGGCCTATAACAGGGGCCTCCGAGAGGCGCATGAACTGGTCCCGGGCCATGGAGGAGCTCAAGAGGGATTTGGAGGGGCAAGTTGGGGAGGTGGAGGAGGAATTGGGAGAAGAAATGGGAGGGATGCGAGGGGGCCATGAGGAACAAGTCAATGACTTGCTGGGGGAGACCCAGGAAAATACTGAAGAATATACTGAAGAAAACAACACCTTAAAAAATAGACTAACTCAAATGGCAAAAGAGCTCCAAAAAGCCAATGAGGAAAAGAATGCCTTGAAAGGCAGAATTAGCCAAATGGAAAAGGAGGTCCAAAAGACCACTGAAGAAAATACTACCTTAAAAATTAGATTGGAGCAAGTGGAAGCTAGTGACTTGATGAGAAATCAAGATATTATAAAACAGAACCAAAGGAATGACAAAATGGAAGACAATGTGAAATATCTCCTTGGAAAAACCACTGACCTGGAAAATAGATCCAGGAGTGATAATTTAAAAATTATTGGACTATGTGAAAGCCATGATCAAAAAAAGAGCCTAGATATCATCTTTCAAGAAATTATCAAGGAGAACTGCCCTCATATTCTAGAGCCACAGGGCAAAATAGAAATTGAAAGAATCCATCGATCGCCTCCTCAAATAGATCCCCAAAAGAAATCTCCTAGGAATATTGTTGCCAAATTCCAAAGCTCCCAGATCAAGGAGAAAATACTGCAAGCTGCCAGAAAGAAACAATTTGAGTATTGTGGAAACACAATCAGAATAACCCAAGATCTGGCAGCTTCTACATTAAGAGATCAAAGGGCTTGGAATACGATATTCTGGAGGTCAATGGAGCTAGGATTAAAACCAAGAATCAACTACCCAGCAAAACTGAGTATCATGCACCAAGGCAAAATACGGACTTTCAATAAAATAAAGGACTTTCAAGCTTTCTCAATGAAAAGACCAGAGCCGAATAGAAAATTTGACTTTCAAACACAAGAATCAAGAGAAGCATGAAAAGGCAATCAAGAAAAAGAACAAGAAAAAGAAATTGCAAGGGACTTACTAAAGAGGAACTGTTTTGTTTACATTCCTACATGGAAAGAAGATGTGTATGATTCATGAGACCTGAGTATTAGGGTAGCTGAAGGGAATATGCATATATATATATATATATATATATGTTTATGTATATATATGTATAAGTGAATGTATATGTATGTATATATGTATGTGTGTGTGTGTGTATATATATATATATGTATAGAGAGAGAGAGAGAGAGAGAGAGAGAGAGAGAGAGAGAGAGAGGGTACAGGGTGAGTTGAAGATGAAGGGAAGATATCTAAAAGAAATAAAACCAAATTAAGGGATGAGAGAGGAATATATTGAGAGAGGGAGATAGGGAGAGATAGAATGGGGTAAATTATCTCGCATAAAAGTGGCAAGAAAAAGCAGTTCTGTAGGAAGAGAAGAGAAGGCAGGTGAAGGGGGAATGAGTGAATCTTGCTCTCATCAGATTTGACCTGAGGAGGGAATACCATACATACTCAATTGGGTATCTTACCCCACAGGAAAGAAGAAGGAAGAAGATAAAAAAGGGGGGGATGATAGAAGGGAGGGCAGATGGGGGTGGAGGTAATGAAAAACAAACACTTTCAAAAGGGGACAGGGTCAAGGGAGAAAATTGAATAAAGGGGGATAGGATAGGAAGAGGCAAAATATAGTTAGTCTTTCACAACATGAGTATTGGGGAAGGGTTATACATAATGATACACATGTGGCCTATGTTGAATTGCTTGACTTCTTAGGGAGGGTGGGTGGGAAGGAAAAAGGGGAGAGAATTTGGAACTCAAAGTTTTAAAAACAGATGCTCAAAAACAAGAAAAAAAAGTTTTTGCACGCAACTGGAAAATAAGATGCACAGGCAATGGGGCGTAGAAATTTATCTTGCCCTACAAGAAAGGAAGGGAAAAGGGGATGGGAGGGGAGTGGGGTGATAGAAGGGAAGGCTGACTAGGGAACAGGGCAACCAGAATATATGCCATCTTGGAGTGGGGGGGAGGGTAGAAATGGGGAGAAAATTTGTAATTCAAACTCTTGTGAAAATCAATGCTGAAAACTAAATATATTAAATAAATTTTTTAAAAAAAGAAATCTAACCATTCTAGAGAGATAAACCAACTGAAATAAGTTACTTGGTGTTTGAACTCATTCTCATTTCTGGTCAGAATGGAAATAGTAGATTCAGCTTTATAAATCACTTATGAGTTCTGTGACCATCCTATACTTATACTTCAAAAAATTTATTACTATATACCAGTGGTGTCCAACTCAAATAAAAATGAATCCCTGTTTGATGTAGAAAACCACAAATAAATAAATAAATGAACCAACCCAAATGGCAAAACAGCTCCAAAAAGCCAATGAGGAGAAGAATGCCTTGAAAGGCAGAATTAGCCAAATGGAAAAGGAAGTCCAAAAGACCACTGAAGAAAATACCACCTTAAAATTAGATTGGAGCAAGTGGAAGCTAGTGACTTTATGAGAAATTAAGAAATTATAAAACAGAACCAAAGGAATGAAAAAATGGAAGACAATGTGAAATATCTCATTGGAAAAACCACTGACCTGGAGAATAGATCCAGGAGAGATGATTTTAAAGCTATTGCACTACCTGAAAGCCATGATCAAAAAAAGAGCCTAGACATCATCTTTCAAGAAATTATCAAGGAGAACTGCCCTGATATTCTAGAGGCAGAGGGTAAAATAAAAATTGAAAGAATCCATGGATCGCCTTTTGAAAAAGATCCCAAAAAGGAAACTCCTAGGAATATTGTCACCAAATTCCAGAGTTCCCAGGTCAAGGAGAAAATACTGCAAGCTGCCAGAAAGAAACAATTTGAGTATTGTGGAAACACAATCAGGATAACACAGGATCTAGCAGCTTCTACATTAAGGGACTGAAGGGCTTGGAATATGATATTCTGGAGGTCAAAGGAACTAGGATTAAAACCAAGAATCACCTACCCAGCAAAAATAAGTATAACACTCGAAGAAATAGAGGACTTTTCAAGCTTTCTCAGTGAAAAGACCAGACATGGATATGTCTGTAGACAGAAGGAAGTGGCCAGTAGGCAGGGAAAGATGGACAATTAGTGAGAGAGTGGGAATAATAAAGGAGACAACCTATTGGGGACAACGGGACCACATGAGATCTCTTGGGCACATGGGGGCTTAGCCTTGGCAAGGAGATGGAAGGAAGAAACATTGTTTATAATACTTACTGTGTGCCAGATGCTATGCTAGGCCCTGGGGATATAAATACAATTAAAAAGAAAGTCAATCCCTGCTCTTAAGGAACTGATATTCAAAGACAACACACAGAAGGTAGCTGAAAAGCTAGAAGATGGAAGCTTCAGGAGGAACTCCCCAATGGGCTTTGCAGGCCATAAGGGTGGAGGAAGATTCCAAGCAAGAAGGCCTCAGCCTCCAAGAGAAGTTCCAGCAGGATGAAACAGCAGTGGTGGCATGATTTTTAAGCCTAGAAGTTTAGGAACAGAGCCAGGACGGGAATGAGAAGGGACCACCTCATGGTTGTTGTCCTTTGTTCTCAAAGAAGAATAAAATGCTTAAGTCAAGATTCAATGTGTCCAACTGTGGCTGATAAGACCAGTACAAGCTCAGAAGGCTCTACCACAGGTCAGGCACAAACAGTCCATGTGAACATTTGGGGTAGATTCTCTAAATTTGCACATCTTGCATTTCCTTTGAACTGTTTTAATTCTACTTTGCTCATAGAGCATAGCACCTTCTCTGATGTGGGCACACCATGCTGAGCAGTCCTGTGCCAGTGTCTCCCACATCACACAATCAGTTCCAAAGTTCTTCAGAGAGACTTTGAGAGTGTCCTTGCTAAAAAAAAGAAAAGAAAAAAAGTGTCCTTGTACTTCTGAGCACCATGTGAACGCTTGCCCTCTCTGAGTTCTTCATAAAATATAGTCTCTTTGACAAGCACACGTTTGGCATTAGAACAACATGGCCAGCCCACTGCAGTCGTTCTCTCTGCAGCAGAGTCTAAATGCTTGCCAGTTTACTTCAAGAAATCACCTCAGTATCTGATTATAAAGATAATGGAGAATAAGATCTTCCCTGCCCATCAATAGGCCTTATGCAGAGCCCATTAAAGGAAGCTTGCTTAGGGGAAGCACACCTTTTGCTAATTTCTAATTAAGCACTGAGTCAGGAGGGTTGTGATGCCTTCTGGCTCTGCATTAGCTGAAAGAGTATATATTCTGAGAGAAGAGCTTTTGCTTTGGAGGCTCACTTACAAGAAGGATCTTGTGATTCCCCAGTCGAGACTCTAAGCAGCCATATGTTCAGAGCTCCCTGACTGCTCAGAGGTAAAGGCTCTCTTGATCCAGTGGTGAATGTAAAGTACATATAGCAATATTGTTTTGATTCAGGCAGTAGGGCCCTGTTGATCTTTATTTTTCTGCTCTGTATTTTCTGTTTATATTTTATGTAATTAAAAAAGATTGCTGACCCCCGAAACAGCTGTCTTTGCTAGTAAAGCAGATAAAAGAACCTGCACTAACAGTCATCCTGGGTATGCCAGTGTGGTTGCCATTACACTGGTACCTTATCCTGCCAGGTGATCTTCAGAATCTTCTTAAGGCACTTCAAATGGAAGTGATTCAGTTTCCTGGCATGGCGCTAGTAGACTATCCAGGTTTCACAGGCATACAATGAGGTCAGTACAATGGCTCTGTAGACCTTCAGTTTGGTAGGCAGTCTTATACCTCTTCTCTCCCATAGTTTCCTTCAGAGCCTCCCAAACACTGAGCTAGCTCTGGCAATGTGTGCATCAACCTCATTATCAATGTGTGCATCCCTGGAAAGTACACTACCAACGTAACTGGACTTATCCACAGCATTCAAAACTTCTCCATTTGCTGTAACAGATTGTTCCACATATGGATGGTGTGGTGGTGGCTGATGGAGCACCTGTGTTTTCTTGGTCATTAGGCCAAAATTAGCATAAGCAGCAGAGAAACAATCCATACTTTGTTGCATCTCAGCTTCAGAGGCTCCAATGAGTGCAAAATCATCTGCAAACGGAAAATCATGCACCAACACTCCCTCCACTTTGGTCTTGGCTTGTGGCCTTTTCAAGTTGAAGAATTTACCATCAGTGCAGTGGCTAACCTTGATGCCATGTTAATCCTCATTGAAAGCATTCGACAACATGGCTGAAAACATCATGCTAAAAAGCACAGGAACAAGCACACAGCCTTGTTTCACTCCATTGGTGACTGGGAAGGCACGAGAGCATTGTCCATTATCTAGAACCCGGGCCAGCGTGCCATCATGAAATTAACATACAATGCTGATGAACTTCTCCAGGCAACCAAATTTTGACATAATTTTCCATAAGCCCTCACAACTGACAGTATCAAAGGCCTTGGTCAGATCTACAAATGTACACAGACCTCTGTTCTGCTCCTGGCATTTCTCCGGGAGTTGTCAGGCAGCATGCACTGTATCGATTGTTCCTTGGCCCTTTCTGAAGCCACACGGACTCTCAGGTAGATGACCTCTTCCAAGTGAAGGATCAGCCTATTAAGGAACACTCTGGCAAGAATCTTGCCAGCAATGACTAACAGAGAGACCCCTCTGTTATTGTCATAGGACAATCTATTTCCTTTAACTTTATAGAGATGGACAATGGAGGCTTCCTTGAACTCCTGGGGGATAACCACCTCTTGCCATATAACCTGGAAAATTTCAGTTAGCTTTGTGTGAGCAATGGGCCCCCTACCTTGTAAATCTCAGCTGGAATAGAATCACGTGATATACCTCGCCACATGTCTTAGAGGTAGAGGAGGAAATGGTGGCAGAAGACTTTTTAGTGACATGAGATGAGGAACAGGGAAGAAGAGAGATTATACTCATACGTTCTTTTTTTCATATGTTCTTATAGGTATAAAATTGATTCAGCTTTGACTGATAGAAAATATTTTGATGTAGGAGGTTACAAGATTGGGTTGAGGTTTGATAGTTTAATGTGTTTGGGGTGTGGGAGAAGGGTTTTTTTCCCTTTCCCTTTCCTTTTTCATTTCTTTTTTTTTTTAAGTAAAGCATCATATCTGTCCCTGGAAATAAAGAGAAATGAGACACTAAGTTTTGGCCTAAATATTCTTCTACAAAATTTCAATAACACCAACTTTTAATTTTTCCAAAGTATTGTAATCTTCCTCATGCTGAGATTAGAGGTTTTGAGCCATCCAAAAGAAATACTTGAAGGCAAATATGGAAGGTGTAATGTCCACATTTCAGTTTAGCTTCTCCGTATTATTTTAAAATTATTCCTCAACAGTGTAGTTTTATGTAATAAAGGAAATAGCCTTCTGCTCCAGTTGGTATTTCACATCCCCACTCTTTATGACTTTTATCAAATTGGTCTCTGTCTTTTAGTGAAAGTTTTAGTTCTGTATATTCTGATCATGTTTGTAAAATAAATTAACAATGAAATAAATACACTGGTGATAAAAGGTTAGGAAAATGCTTGTGATCCTGTTCACCTTCACTGTAAACTCCCCTGATGTCCAATTTTAATTCTTGTTGTTGGAGCGGACTCTATCTCCCCATGGACTGATATTAAGTCCCAAGAAGCAACCTGGGTCATAGCACAATGTCAAGAGCTACCACAGCTACAAGCCCAGGAGAATATGCCAAATGTGCCCAAGGAGCAACAAAGACTGAAGCCATTGGCAATTCTATCTTTTCGCTATAAAAGGGAGTAATGAGTAATCAAGGTAATTACAGTGGCATGGAAGGCATGCTTGAATTATCTCAATATGAAGGGCATACGAACCACAGATGGGGAGAGGATGTGTGTTTTGTTCTTTTTCAACATTGACATGCCAACTGAACAAATGATAATTCAGAGAGGCCATTCTCAGATGAATACAAGAAAACACACACACAATCTCTCTCAAAATGCACAAAACAACTGTGTACACATACCCATGTATGAAAAGATGAGTGTACATGCATATATTGGGTTCTTGCTGGCTGTATGAATCTGACAGGACAGAACTAGGGTTTGTACTAATGTAGGAGCAGGACAGGTCACTGGTTTAGGAATCTACACCTCTGCCACTTAGTCTTAGAGACTTGCCTCGAGTGCTGAGGGGAAGTAACATGCCTAGAGTTGCTCTGGCAGTACCTGAACCTAGCTCCTCCTGGCTTCAAGGCCAAATGCCTATCCAGAATGACACAATGATTTCCAAATACTCTGAACTCAGACCACTCTTTCTGGGAAAAGGCCAGCTTTCTTTCCATTATACCAGGCCAAAGCCCAAACAATTTGTGGAATCATCAAAATTAGTTTGAGGGAAAATACTTAGGATAAATTCACAATTTTATATTTGCCAAAATGTCACTGGTAACTTTTCATGACACAGAAACAAAGTCAGATTCTCTGAGTACTTAAGTGTCAATCTCCTTTGCACTTCATATATAAATCTCAACATCCTCTTGACCCACTCAAATGTGAAAACATTCAACATCAAAATCAAAAGATTTTCCTATATTCCACCTTATGAACAAATCTTAGATTTCCACTTGAATGGCTGGTGTGTATAAATATATGACATATGAAGGAAGATTCTTTTCAAAACATTTAGCTGAGGCTGAGCTGCACAGTCTAGAATTTCATTGCTGTGGGACCATCCACCTTCCTGCTGCCACATTCTTAGGCTCTAACCTTCAGCTTCCACCTGGCACTCCAGCTTCTGCCCAAGGACCCTCGGTTTCTTATTGATGAACGCTCGCCAGAGCAAGTCCCTACCTACACAAGATGACGGCTGTGCTCTTACCATCTCTCTCTCTCTCTCTCTCTCTCTCTCTCTCTCTCACACACACACACACACACACACACACACACACACATACACACACACACAGATGTGCCCTCCTGAACAAAATACCTCCCCCTGGTCTCCCCTCCCCCATTAGAAGAAAAGCTCTTTAAGGTCACTAGCTATTTTTTTTTAAATGCACATATAAGAAGAAAGGCTACGATGACACCTAGAAAAGCAGGATGACTTTGAAAACATGTTGAATTTAACATATACTTGAAGGAAAAAGCAAGCACTGATTATAGTCCTTTTATTTTCTCAACCAAAGAAAAGAGAATGCTCCTTGAGGCCAGGGATTGTTCAGCTTTGTGTATAACGCCCAACACCACATTGTTGTACAGTCATTTCAGTTGCTATGTTACCCAATTTGGGGTTATCTTGGCAGAAATACTGCCATTTCCTTCCCCACCTCATTTTACAGACGAGGAAACTGAGGCAAACAAGGTGAAATGACTTGCCCAGGGTCACATAGCTAGGAAGTGTCTGAGACTAGATTTGAAGTCAGGAAGATGAATCTTCCTGACTCCAGGGCCAGTGCTCCATCCACCTAGCTGCCCTGCCTGGCACACAGTCCAAGCTTCATAATTGCATTTTTATCCATTCTTAGAAGATGGTTTGTGCATCATGAGCTGCTTTGGTGGCCGACCATCCAGAGATAAGACTCTCCAAACATGGCTAAACTGCTTCTGAGAAAAGTGACACCTATGAGTCCTTCCTGGAACCCATAATAGAAGCCCTTCCAGGCTATACTCCCCTGGTATAGTTAGGAGGCAGTGCAAGACATTCTACAGGTGGTTAACTACAGTGAAATTATTGACAGCTGATAGGAAATTATGCCACTCACAGTGTGTTGAAGTCAGCTCAAACCAGCTATTGACTGTTATCTAAGTTTTCAGGGTGAGCCTGAAATCAGCCAAGGTTACAAATCAGGGCTTGGATTGTTGACCATCTGTAGACTTAAGAAAATGATGTAGAAAATGCTACATATAATACAATGTGTGACATAATGCTACACATAAATTTAAAAATCTGTGTCATGTATGAAGAGAGTCAGCTGTGAAACCCTTGTGAGCACACTCCTGAGGCCACCTCTTTCTCCTTTACCTTCCCCTTCTAGTCTTTTCTGCATTGTTTCTCTTACTAGGGATTATAAAGATCACTTCTTCATTATAATGGATGATGTGCCAGGCACTGTGCTAAGCACCAGAGGATACAAAAGAAGGTCTCTACCATCGAGGAGTTCCTATTCTAATATAGGAGGAAATAGCATGTGAACAACTCTGTACCTACAAGATCTACCCAGTGTGAATGCAGACTCTCAGAGGGAAGTCCTCTGACAGGAGAAGACACGTGAGCTGAGTCTTGACGAAGCCAGGAGGCAGAGGTGAGGGAGGAGAGGCTCCAGAACATACCGACTAAAAATGGAACGTCTATCATGTGCAAGGGACAGCAGAAAGGCCAGCGGAGCATGGAGAGGGATGTAAAGTAGAAGACTGAAATGCAGGAAGGCGCCAGGTTGTGAAGGGCCAGGCCTAAAGTCAAACGGGATTTTTTTCTATTTGATCCTGGAGGTGATAAGGAGTCCCTGGAATTTAGTGATGGGAGGGTGATGTGCTCAGACAGCTGAGTGAAGGGCTGAAGGGAGTGGGGAAGGCCGGCTACTGAAAGGTGATGAGGTCCTGCACTAGAGTGCTACCTGAGTGAAGAGGAGACAGACTGAAGAGATGTTGGGAAGACAGAAGTGACAAGTCTTGGCAACTGGTTGGATGTGGGACTGCAAAGAATAGCCCCACACGGAGATGAGGATGAGGCCAGGATTATTAACCTAGGAGATTAGATTCCTGAGGGGAATGGGGAGATCTGAAGAGGAATGGTTTGGGGAACAAGCAGTGAGTTATTTTTTGAGTTCAAGATGTAGAATAGGAGCCAGGGATATAAAACAGGAGTTTGGGAGAGAGGTTACGGCCAGAAAAATGAATCTAATAAACATCTACATAGAGATGATAACTGAATCCATGAGAGCTGATGAGATCCCCAAAGAACAGAATAAAGCCAAGGACAGAACTTAGGAGGACACACAAAGTTAGTGGGTGTAGTAAAGGAGTGCTACTGAGCAAGATTAAAATGTAACTGAGAAATATTTCACAAAATAAACAAATACAAGTATATCTTGAAGATATTGTGGATTCGGTTTCAGACCACCACCATAAAGTGAATATTGCAATAAAGTGGAATTTTTTGTTTCCCAGTGCATAAAAAGTTATGTTTACACCATACTGTAGTTATTGGGTATGCAATAGAATTATGACTTTAAAAATGTACATACCTTAATTTTAAAAAAAAAAACTTTACTGCTAAAAAAAAAATGTTAACCATTATGTGACCCTTCAGTGACTTGTAATCCTTTTGCTCATGGTGGGTCCTGCCCCAATGTTGATGGCTACTGACTGATCAGGGGGGTGGTTGCTGAAGGTTGGGTGACTGTGGCAGCTTCTTAAAGTAAGATAACGTGAAGTTTGCTGCATCAATTGACAACTCGTTTCATAAAAGATTTCTCTGCAGCATGCAATGCTATTTGATAGCATTCAAACCACAGCAGGCTTTCTTTTAAAATTAGAGTCAATCCTCTCAAACCTTACTCCTGCTTTATCAATTAAATTTACATAATATTCTTCAAGATTGTGGTGTCTCAGGGAATAGGGAGACCTGAGGGGGGAGAGGGAGAGGGAATAAGAGTAAGAAAAAGAGAGAGAGACAGAGACAGAGACAGACAGAGACAGAGGGAAAGACAGAGATGGGGGAGCAGCCAGTTGGGAAGCAGTCAGAACACACACAATATTTATTAAGTTCACCATCTTCTATGGATGCAGTTTGTGGCACCCCAAAACAATCACAATAATAACACAAAAGGTCACAGATCACCAAGACAGCTATATATATACATATATATATATATATATATCATCATCATCATCATGAAAAAAAATTGAAATATTGCAAGAATTACCAAAATGTAGCAAAGACACACAATGTGAGCACAGGCTGTTGGAAAAATATTTCTGATAAGACTCACTCAATGTAGGGTTGCCATAAACCTTCAATTTGTAAAACAAACAAAAAAAACCCCCAAAATGCACCATTTGATAAGCTCAATGAAGGGGGAAGTGCAACAAAATGAGATATACCTGTACAATAGAACATGGATAATGTTATTACATGGTTTTCTAAGTCAATATGCAGCTGCAGGGATCCTTATGCAAGGTTTACAGACCCCTGATTCTATTTGAGTTTGACGCCACTGGCCTAGAGGACTCCACTGGAGACCTACTTCCGAAATGCAATCAGTCAATCATCAAACGTTTATTATTAAGCACTTACTACATGCCAGGCAATGTGCTAAGCACAGGAATACAAATACAGGCAAAAAAGACAGTCCTTGCCCTCAAGAAACTTACATTCTAATGGAGAAAATAATACATAAAAAATAGCTCAAAAGCAGGGCAGAAGGCAATGTAATTCCCAGGATGAAGAGGTTGCTAGGCAAGATGGCAAATGCACTCCAGAGGAGACCAGCCCAAGGTCTGAGAGGAGCGATCCAATCAGAGGAAGGGGCCCCAGGGGCTGAGTTCGATAGCTGAAATGACCTTGTGGCCACTCAGCCAGCTATTAATTCACCTACCTGTACTATCATTTGATACATCTCTCTACCTTGTCCAGCATTTTGCTTTCCTAAGATGTAGACAAAATGAGGGAATTCTCATCGATTGAAGAATGACTAAACAAATTATGGTATGTGAATGTAATGGAAAACTACTGTCCTATAAGGAATGATGAAAGAGAGTTTCAGAGAACCTGGAAAGACTTGCATGAACTGATAAAAATGAAGTGAACAGAACCCGAAGAACAATTTATACAATAACAACATCGTAAAGACAAACAACCCTAAAAGACTTGAGAAGAAATGGAAAATGAATATGCATTTATTAAGCATCTACTATGTGTCAGGCAAATATATACCGAATATAGAACCAAGCCAAATTTATTTAAAAAAATAAAGAACCATAATGATAAATGGCCAAAGGAAATAAAAAGATAATTTTCAGAAGAAGAAATCAAAGGTATCTATGGTCATATGAAAAAATGCTATGAATCACTACTGATTCAAGAAAAACAAATTAAAATAACTCTGAGTTACCAGAAATGACAAATGCTGGAGGGGTGAGCACACTAGTGAATGGTGATGCGACCACCCTGGAGAACAGTTGGAACTATGCTCACAGGGCTTATCCAAGACACTTCCAAAGGACTTGCAATGGAATGATGCTATTCTCCTCCAGAGAGAGAACTGATGAACTGAGTGCAAACTGAAGTGTAATTTTCTCATTTTCCTTACTTACTTGCTTTTTTCAGGGTTGGATAAGTAGATTAGAGAATAATCAGAACTGAAATAACTGAATTCATAGGAGCTGATAAGATTACATGGGAAATAGTATAATTGGAGAAGAAAAGCAACCCCAGGTCAGAGCTTTGTGGGAACCTCACTGTAGGCATGACCTGCACAGGAGTATGGGAACAGGCATCAACCGAAAGCTTTGTTGTTTCAACTCAGTCATGGGTCACAGGTTCAGGGTGGATGGTGGGGAGAGACTTGTGCCCAAGGGTAGCATTCAGGGTTAGGTTCCTCTCAGCTGAGAGGAACAAGTTCAGAGGCATACAGCAACAACGTGACTCCAAGCCCAGGGGCAGAGCAGGGTATCAGGTCCAACTTCCAGTCCAATCTGAAGCCTGTAGAATAATACCCAGGGCAGAAATCCCAGACCAAAAGGGGAGCTTGCAATTCTGTTCCCCAGAACCAGCAGAGCTTCCCAGTTGGCTGATAATGGCTGAGTCCAGCAGCAGTCCACTGTCGCTGACCAGACCCAGATCGGAACTTGCAGAGCTTGGCTAGGGAAGAAACCATCAGACTCTGCCCTGAATCAGACCACTTCGGGAGCACTGAAAGCTTGCATGTCCCCAGCTTGAACTGATTCTGAGGTCCTGTAATACACAATATGCCAAGAAAGCAGCATCTGATCTGGACCAGCCTAGATCTTCCTTCCAAGAGTGTAGTAGAGCCCAGCCTTAACACCAAGTCTGAACTCAGGAAGGAGGCTGGAAGAATGAGCAAACAGAAAAAGAACTACATTATAAAAAACTAAAAAGCTATCATGGTGACAGGGATGCTCATGGCACAAATCCAGAAGAAGACATAGACTCCAAAACAAAAATAAGCAAATGAATGAATGAGCAAAGCCTCAAAGAAAAAACACAGCTTGGTCACAAACTCAACTAGAATTTCTCAAAGAGATGAAACAATAATAATTTTAAAATATTTTGTGAATGAAATGGGAGCATATGAGGAAAAATTTGGAAAAGAAATGAGAGCCATGTAATAAATAAATGGAAGGGAAATCAACAGTTTGGCACAAGAGGTACAAAACCCTACCCAAACAAAAACTCCCTTGGAATTAAAATGGAACAAATAGAAGGAAATGACCCATTAGACAATAAAAAATGCTAAAACAAAGTTAAAGGTCTGAAAAAAAAAACAGAAGAAAATGTAAGGTATCTCTAAGTAAAAAACAAATTAAGAAGAGATAATTTTAGAATAATGGGGTTTCCTGAATTCCATGATCAAAGGAGATCTTCAACATCATGTTTCAAGAAACCTTAAAAGAAAACTATCCAGATCTCTTAGAACCAGAGGGCACAGTGGAAACAAAAAGGATCCACCAGTCACTATTTAAAAGGAACCTCAAAATGGACATTTCCAGGAACAACAAATTCAAAACCTTGAGTTTTCAGGTCAAAGAAAAAATACTGCAAACAGCCAGAAGACATCAAGTACCAAGGAACCATAGTCAGGATCACACGTGATTTAGTTGTTGTTGATGTTCAGTCACTCTTTGTCCCCTCGTGGACCATAGCACGCAAGACCCTTCTAACCTCCACTATCTCTTGAAATCTGTCCAAGCTTGTGTTCATCGCTTCCATGACATCATCTATCCATCTCATCTTCTGCTATCTCATTTTTTCTTTTGCCTTTAATCTTTCCCAACATCAGGGTCTTTTCCAATGAATCCTGTCTTTTCATTATGTGGCCAAAGTATTTAAGCTTCAGCTTTAGTATTTGACATTCCAGTGAATAGCCTAAATTAATTTAAGCACGGACTGATTTGACCTACTTGCTGTACAAGGGATCCTCAAAAATCTTCAGCGCCACAATCTGAAAGTGACAGTTCTGCAGTGCTCAGCTTTCCTCATAGTCCAGCTCTCACAGCCATACATTGCTACTGGAAAAACCATTGCTTTCACTATACAGACCTTTACTGGCAAGGTGATGCCTCTGCTTTTTAGCATACTATCCAGATTTGCCATAACTTTGATTACAAGAAGCAACTGCCTTGTAGTTTCATGGTTACAGTCACTATCTGCAGTGGTCTTTGAGCCCAAGAATATATAATACATGATTTAGTAGCCACCTATAAAGGATTAGTGAGCTTAAAATATGATATTCCAGAAGGCACAGGATAGATCCAAAAATAACTTACCAAGCAAAACTGAGTAGAATGCTACAGGGGGGAAATGGACATTTAGTAAAATAGAGACTTCCAAGCATTTCTGATGAAAAGGCCAGAGCTGTGTAGAAACTCTGAAGTTCAAACATAGGAGTTAATAGAAATATAAAGAGATAAATACAAATAAACAATCGTGGAAAACTAAACAAGGAGAAACTGCTTACATTCTGATATGGGGAAATAACACTTGTCATTTGGGGTCACAGAAGGAATCTAATTAGAAGGGGAAGAGGAAAAGGTTAGGGAAATATTGTCTCACATAATCAAGGTGTGCAAATGGATCCACGTACAAACATTGAAGAGGGGCTGGGGTGGGAAGTCATGTGACATTTGAATCTCACTCTCATCTTAACTGATTAAAAGAGGGAAGATATACACACATGACAGGGTACAGAAATATATACTATTCAACAGAAAACTAGGAAGGAAAGGGAAGAAGGGAGAATTGGAGAGAAGGCATATTAAAGTAAGGGTTACTCCTAAGCAAAGCAAACTCTAAGAATATTAAAAACATATTTATAGCTCTTTTTGAGGTGGCAAAGAATGGAAATTTAAGGGGAGGCCCATCAACTGGGGAATAACTTACAAGTTATAAAATTTGATGGAATGCTACTATGCTGTTAGAAATGATGAAGGTGATGGTTTCAGAGAAACCTGGAAAAACTTGTATGAATCAATATGGAGGGAAGTAAACAGAATCAGGAGAACAACTTGTACAATGAAAAACTTAAGAACATCTAATGCTTGTGATGGACAAGTTACTAAACCTTTCATAGGGTTCAGATATCTCCGGTTTTTTCCAACTCTAAAATACTGAACTAATGATCATTAAGTGACAGTAACCAGGATTGGCTGGTTGGTTGTTGTCCTTTGCTCTGGAAGAGAACCAAAATGATGTCACTATGTCAGAGTAGTGTTACAATGCATTTGATCAGATTGTGACTAATCAGACCAATACGAGCTTGAAATGTTCTACCACAAGTCAGGCACGAATAGTCCATGTGAACATTTGGGGTGGATTGTCTAAATTTGCACATCTCCTATTTCTTTTGAGCTATTTCAATTCTGTTTTGCTCTATGAGAACACCACCTCCTCTGATGTGGGCACGCCATGCTGAGCGGTCCTGTGCCAGTGTCTCCCATATTACACAATCAATTCCAAAGTTCTTCAGAGAGACCTTGAGAGCATCCTTGCATTGCTTTTTCTGACCACCAGGTGAGCACTTGCCCTGTGTGAGTTCTCCATAAAATAATCTTTTAGGCAAGCGTATATTTGGCATTCACACAACATGGGTAGGCCATCAGAATCGTGTTCTCTGCAGTAGAGTTTGAATGCTTGGCAGTTTAGCTTGAGAAAGGATCTCAGTGTCTGGTATCTTATCTTGCCAGGTGATCTTCAGAATCTTCTTAAGGCACTTCAAATGGAAGTGATTCAGTTTCCTGGCATGGCACTGGTAGACTGTCCAGGTTTCACAGGCATACAACAATGAGGTCGGCACAACAGCTCTGCAGACCTTCAGTTTGGTAGTCAGTCTAATACCTTTTCTCTATCATACTTTCCTTCAGAACCTCCCAAACACTGAGCTAGCTCTGGCAATGCGCGCATTAACATCATTATCAATGTGTACATCCCTGGAAAGTACACTGCCAAGGTAAGTGAACTTATCCACAGCATTCAGAACTTCTCCATTTGCTGTAACCAACGGTTCCACATATGTGTGGTGTGGTGCTGGCTGATGGAGCACCTGTGTTTTCTTGGTGTTAACTGTTGGGCCAAAATTAGCATAAGAAGCAGAGAAACAACCCATAGTTTGTTGCATCTCAGCTTCAGAGGCTGCATTGAGTGCAAAATCATCTGCAAACAAAAAGTCATACACCAACACTCCCTCCACTTTGGTCTTGGCCTGTAGCCTTTTCAAGTTGACAAATTTACCATCAGTGCAGTAGCTGATTCTGATGCCATGTTAATCCTCACTGAAGGCATCTGACAGCCATGGCTGAAAACATCATGTTAAAAAGCTTGGCAGAGATGATTCTGGGAAGATGGTGGAGTAGGTCAGAAAATTCCAACCTTTCAAGATTGAAATTAGAAAAGGAAATCCAGAATCTTAAGGAAGAAAAATGACTCCTTGAAAACCAGAATTGGGCAAGGGAAAGCCAACAAAGTTATAAGAGATCAAGAAATAATAAAATATAAAGAATGAAAAAATAGAAGAGAATGTGAAACATCTCATAAGAAGAACAAGTGATCTGGAGAACAGATCAAGAAGAGAAAACATAAAAATAATTGGACTTCCTGAAAACTATGACCAAAAAAAGAATCTTGGCGCAGCTAGGTGCCTCAGTGAATAGAGCACTGGCCCCGGAGTCAGAAGGACCTGAGTTCAAATTCGGCCTCAGACACTTGACCCTTACTAACTATGTGAGCTTGGACAAGTCACTTAACCCCAACTGCCTTGCCCTCCCCCCTCTAAAATAAAAAAAATCTTTATACAACAACAAAAGAAATAATTAAAGAAGCATTAGAAATGTTCTGAAGCATTAGAACAGGAGGGGAAAGTAGAAATAGAAGAACATCCACTGACGGCCTCCTGAAAGAAACGCTATGTATGTGAAAATCCACAGGAATATTACAGTCAAATTCGAAACCCCAGCTCAAGGGTAAAATACTATGAGCAACAAGAATAAAAACAACTTAGATACAGCGGTGCCACAAGCAGAATCACACTGGACCTCACAGCAGAGACACTACAAGAGCAAAAGAGCTGGGCTTCTGGACAAGAACGTGCCCAGTGAAGCTAAGCACAATCCAGAATAAAAAAAACGGACATTTAATGAACTGCCAAACTTTCAGGCTTTTGATTAAAAAACAACTTCAACTTAATAGATCTGACATACAAGAGCCAAGAGAAGTACGAGGTAAATACCAAAGATAGAGGGACTCAAGAAGCACAAACTGTTTACCTTTCATGTAGCCTGAGAACGCAAACCAGGCATTTCCAACTGGGGCAAGCTGTCAGCTGTCTCCCCAACGGGGCGTGGCTCTTCACCTTTCAGATGGTTTTCATGTCTTTGTTTGCCCAGATGTTCTTTTGGGGTAAGCCCCCAGGGCTCTCTTCCCTCATGTGCCACCCCCCTTCTTTGGTTCTGATTTCACTGAAAGGCCTCTGACAGAATCTGTCCTATAGGAGTGAATTCCAGACAATGTACTGTGATATCAGAGTCACATTATGACTTCAGCACCAGACTGGGCAATAAGGGAACAGAATAAGGTTGGGGGCTCTGAGGTACTACAAGAAATAAAGGACACTGGCCAAAGAATCACAAAGAGCCAAGATGGTCTTCCTCTAATTCAGACTGTCTCTAAAAGCTCACTCTGTTCTAGTGGCAGTTTTGTTGTTTGGTCGTTTCAGCCATGTCCAACTCTCTGTGACTCCATGTGGGGTTTCCTATGGTAAAGATCCTGGAACGGTCTGCTATTTTCTTCTCCAGCTCATTTAACAGATGAAGAAACTGAGGCAAATAGGGTTAAGTGATTTGCCCAGGGTCACACAGCTAGTAACTGTTGGAAACCAGATTTGAACTCAGGTCCTCCAGACTCCAGGCCCAGCACTCAATTCACTGTGCCACCTACCTCCCTCTGTAATGGAAATGGTCATCTAATCATCCTATTGTTTCAAAAAAAAAAGTCTATAAAAACCAGGCTACTATTTATGTGTGAATGTGGAAAGAGCTGTTTGAGTGTAAAAGGCTTTTTGGATATGACTGTGCAGCTGAGAAAACGAGTCCTAGGTGCGATAATTACACATGGACATAGCCAGCCAGTAGAGGGACCAAGGGAGAATCCTGAAATTGCTGAAGGAATTCTTTAAGGGGTGTTGTTTTTAAATTTGGCACTTGAGAGAACCACTACGACATATGAACTTTGTTGTGATAATTTGGTGCAAATCAATGAGAGAGCACTTCAAAGGCCTTACTCTGCCTAGAATTGGGAATATGGAAAAATTGCCAACTGGACCCCAGTTAATCTTCTGAGAATAGGTAGGGTGCTGCATCAATATTAAAAGGTTCTACTCTCACTCTCGAATTGTGAATGAGAAGTCTCTCTTTCTGGACTGTGAATTTCTCTCTGGTTTAAATAACTAATTATTGTATTAGGACCAAGGCTTTCCCCCTTTGCTACTTCCTCACTCAGAAATTAATCAGTGTGGGAAATCTTAGGCAGAGATTGACCCAGGCCAATATCTAATCAGGCAGTAAAAGAAATTCTAAGTTTAGTCTAACAAGTGCATTCCTGCTCATTTTGTTTACTCAGACAGGTCTGAGAAAACATTGATTCTCCCTTTTGTCAGACAGGTAACATGGAAATTAATGTCTCTTTGACAAAAATTTAGGTGATCCAAGTAATGTACCTGAAGACCCTCATTGTAATGTAGCCCATTTTCCTATTATAATATTCATTTTCTCATTAATTGTTAATCAATCAGTGTTGATTGCCACCCTGAGTAACACCAGCTCTTCCAAAGGCTGTGAGCCCACCACCAAGAGGGGTCTTTGGTCTAAGAGAGATAACCAAATGACCATGACATGGATACAAACAGTGCCCTAAGAGTTAAAATTAATAGCTGATTTTGTGAAGCCCCTAGTTTATTCTCTAACCTGAAGGTGCCCTGGAGTCTCTTCCCCTTATCTTGAAATACCACAAAACTTCCCCTTATCTTGGACCCTAAAATTCCCCTGTCTCTCCCCTGCCCCCATCCTGGGTCATAAGATCTCCTTGTCTCCCTTATCTTTAGTCATTCATGGTCCTCATCTGGTGTCCTTATCTCCCAAGCCTTATCCTGTCCCTAAATCTCCAACCCCCATAAGAAACCCTAAAATCATCCTACAGGCTGTATAGCTTTCTGTCTATATAAGTCTGGTTCTTTTCCCTTATCAGGGCCTTTTATTTAGCTCCTTGCTAAATCTCAGGTCTGCTGCTTTTGCTCCCAATGGCTACAGAGAAAGTCTAAGTGAATTCTTTCACAGTTGAACCTGCTCCCCCAACTCTGACCATCCTTTTATTAATAAATGTGCTGGACTTATTAATAAGATGATTAAATTGCCTATAAATTATGTCTCTTGAACCTTTTTAAATGCCACAGTTTATGGCAACCACAAAGGGCTTTTAGAGGAAAGGAGAGGTCTGGCCTAAGTCTCCTAGAAAATGCCCTCCTTTCTGAGTGTGCACAGGTGAAATTCTGTGACCCAGAAAGAGAGTTTTTCCTGAGAAACTGTAAGTTGAAATTTTGACTGTTTCTTCAACCAGAAATTTGATTCTAACTTTTAATCATCTCTGGATAAGCATATATGTGTCTCTATGTTTGTTCAAAGCATATGAACTACAGCTTTCTGAATTTTTCATTCTCATGAGCAGAGGATGTTCTTGACACAAGCTATGGGGACAGATGTGCACAAATGAAATGGTTGAAGAGGGCTTTTAAAAGAAGTCTCATTTTAATTTGAGCTTTCGAGGTTGCTAGCAGAGATTATTGGGAAGTTTGCTCCCTGGGAGGCTTGAATTCACTTTGGAATTGGAAGTCTGAACCATTTCAGTCTTGCTGTAATTAAGCATGTGGTCCAAAGTCTCTTGAAGGCAAAGTTCAGTTGAAAGCCCTAGATTTCTGGCAAGAGGTGTAGTGTTCTGCCAAAGAGTTTTGGAGGTTCTGTTTAAAAGGGCTCCATATTGGAACTGAGGCAATTGTGATGAGAGTACTCTATGTTTTTGTCCATACTTTGTCTTTAGCAATTTTTAAAAGTTCTTTTGTGAGTTTTGGAGGTCAAATCAGGGAAGGGGTTTTCTCTTAGAGTGCTTCTTTGAAATAAAAGGCTTAATTTTTATCAAGCGGCCCAGAGCTGTAGCCTTCTAGAGCTGATGAGAGAAAGCCACCCTTCATTTTTTAATGGCCAATGAAGTGAAATTCAAGTTCACCTAAAGTGAAATTAAATAGCCACAAAAGGATTTTTTTTTTTTTTTGGTGCATGAAGAATGGAAGACAAAAGGAAAAACCAGCCAAAGTGGAACAGGTGAGAAATGGTTTTGAATGAGAATAGTTAGACGGAACAGGACCCTTGGGAAAAACTATAGGAAAAAAAGATTTTGGCCAGATCATCTGAGCATTTTAAATTTTATTTGCAGATCTAAATTCTGCACTAGTGAAAGGGCTTTCAAATACATATTGCCCCCATTAAGGGAAAAGATCCTTCCCTTTCTTTCATAGCCCTGAACTGTGATCAAGTTGGGGGGTATAAGGGTTGCATTAACATTCTTTAGAATTTGTATTAAGGGAGATTTTAAAAAACCCATTGTTCCACTGGAGGAGAGGAGGGACTGCCTACCCCAGCAGACCACGGGCCTGAGCCCAGACTGGTGGTAGATGGTGAGGATAGCTATTCACAATGAGGGCAGAAGGGAGGCCACTGGGAATTCTGGAAATCCTGGAGCAAAACTTACGCTTAAAAAAAAAAAGATAGTCTCCTCTTCCTTTCTGACTGTGGCCAAAGTTGGAGAGGCAGAGAGGAGGGAAACAGATTAGAAAAATACTAGAAACAGCAGGATAAGGTATAGGATGTGACTGGTAAGGAAAGTGTGATAATTGGGGTAGATTAAAACCTAATACATACTACCACTTTTAAAATCTTTTGCAGTATATTAACCAGAAATGGTGACTCCATAATACGAAATGCCTGAAAGAAATACCCCTTGTGTAACATATGAAAGCACATGCTTGGCATAAAACAAATGCTATATTAATGTTAACTGGTTTTATTAGTTCTTTACTTAGATGTAATTGTTTTATACTTGATAACTTTATATAGAGAGTTTAGATGTGATCAGCATATACTGCCAATGGTGATGAGATGAATGATTTTCTGCGTAAGGTAACTTAAAAATGCATTGAACTAAACTGAGGTCACCTGATTGGTAATGAGTTTTGTTTCAAGTTTAAATACATGATATAATCTAGATGTTGTACAGTTAAAAGAAGGTTAAAAAAATAGGTTAGAAAACTATTATGTCACTAATGCCTTATTGATGGAGTTGTGAACTGATCCAACCATTCTGGAGAGCAACATAATATAGCCCAAAGAGCTATAAAAATGTGCATACCCTTTGACCCAGCAATACCTTTGCTAGGTCTGTATTCCAAAGAGATCATAAAAATGGGGAAAGGACACACAGGTACAAAATTATTTATAGCAGCTCTTTCTGTGGTAGCTAAGAATTGGAGATTGAGGGGATGCCCATCAATTGGGGAATGGCTGGACAAATTGTGGTATATGAATGTGATGGAATACTACTGTTCCATAAGAAATGATGAGCCGGTGGACTTCAGAAAAACCCGGAAAGACTTACATGAACTGATGCTGAATGAAGTCAGCAGAACCAGCAGAACATTGTACGTAGTCACAGCCACATTGTACAATGACTGACCTTGATAGACTTAGCTCTTCTTAGCAACGAAAGGATCTAATATAACTCTAAAAGACTCATGATGGAAAATGCTATCCCCATCCAGAAAAAGAACTATGGAGTCTGAATGCAGATTGAAGCAGACCATTTGCTCTTTTTTGTTTTGTTTCTTCTTTCTTATAGTTCCTCCCATTGGTTCTAATTCTTCTTTACAATATGACTAGTGTGAAAATATGTTTAATATGAATATATATGTAGAATCTATATCAGATTGCATTCTGTCTTGGGGTGGGGAGGGGAAAAGAGGGGAAAATTTTGGAACTCAAAATCTTATGGAAGTGAATGTTGAAAACTAAAAATAAATAAATTAATATTATTTAAGAAAAGAAAGAAAGCTGTTACATTATTCTATCGGCCCTGTTGACCATGTGCTGTAATATTCTGAAGCACTGTGAGAACTGAAACTTCAAGTTTTACCTATATATAAGAGGAAGTTTCATCTGAAATTATTAGCCTATCATTTGTGAAAATTATGAGATTTGTTAATTAAGTTATAGTGTAATACTGTTAAAAAGCTATCAAATATTTACTTTGGTAGTTTAAAAAGGAAAACTGATAAATGATTAATATGTGAGAAAAAACCTTGTGAAAACTTCCACAGATTGTGGGATCCACCTAATCATAAATTTTTATATTACATATTCACTATCTATGTGGGATTCCAGAATATAACTATTTTCTTGATTTCTAGTGATATATTTTATATCACGTTGAGTTTACACTCCAGGAAAAGACAAATGGAAGAAAAAGATATTTAGTAAAATTTTAAAGGCCTGGTAAACTTTGTTATTGTGATAAGGCTAATTTAACTGGGCATACGGGGGGGAGGGGGCATTGCTCCACTTAGAAAAACTGAATCTCCTCCCCATGGCAAACACTTTTTGACCAGAGAACGTTAGGAATTTTGTGGTAATTAGGAATTCATTTTATTATAGTACTTTTGAGATTTATTTATGATATACTTAAAGACATTTATACCAACTTAATTTTGATAAATTCCAATTTTAAAGATTTATTTTTGCTTTAAGGCTGAATAAGAGAGAGAGAAATAAGTTTCAAGGCTTCCAACTTCATGAAAGTTTAGTGATTATCTTTTTAAAATCATGATAAATTTTAAACTGTTTTTAAGAAAAGATGAATACTTTTAGGAAGAAAAGCTTAAGTAAAAATCTTTTGTGTACATGTTTAAGTAAAGATCTTTAGCGTGATTTGTAGAAAGCTTGCTAACTTTTATTTGTAAGCTAATTTATTGCAATAATTTGATGGTATTAATAACAATTATGTCCAGATCCACTGTGATAATATAGACTTTAATGTCTGAGGAAAAAGCTTTTTTGGGACCCTGAGTATTCTTTTATGTTTCATTCTTAGGTTTGTGTGTCCTTGGACCAACTTCTGCAAAGATGATTGCACTCACCATCGGTACATGTAATGTGCACACTCTTATACACAACACAAAATCCAGAAGACCTGAAATATGAACTGCTCTTGTTGCAAGAAAACTCACAAGTTATCACATCCAAATAGCAGCCCTGAGTGAAACAAAGCTGGCAAATGAAGGCCACCTTACTGAAGTCAAAGCTGGATAAGTAATTTTCTGGAGTGGCCACAGTGAAGGGGAGCCCTATGAAGCTGGTGGAGGTTTTGCAGTCAGAACTAATCTAGTTAACAAGCTTGTATGCTGACCAAAAGGAGTGAACAACAGACTCATGGCAATGCAATTGCCACTTGCCAGAAAGCACCACGCCACCATCATCAGTGTGCATGATCCCACCATGAAGAACCCTAATGAAGTGAAAGAAAAATTTTATGAAGACCTGGTGGAGACCCTCATCATCAACATGCCAAAAGAGAACAAGCTTATAATTCTAGGGGACTTGAATTGCAAGAGAAGGCACAGACTAACAGACATGGAAGGGAGTCCTTGGGAGGAATGGAGTTGGAAATAGCAACAGCAACCATAACATGCTACTGAAGACTTGTTCATCTCATGATGTCTTTCATTTACCTAAATGCTTTTATCGTGGATGCACCCCTCACGGTAAACATTGGCATTTAATAGAGTATACTGTTGTAAGAAGAAGAGATAGACAAGATGTAAGAATGATGAAGGCAATGTGTGGCACAGAGTGCTGCACTGATCATAGATGTATCTAAATCTCCAAGCTAAACTATTCACACTCAACAGCAACAGCAGCCCCAAGGCAAGACAACTATCAGAAAACTTAATGTCAACAGATTAAACAGTTCTTTGTTAACTTGGAGGGAAGGCTAAGCCAACACATGGCTGGCAACAGGGGAGTAGAAAAAAAAAATGGGCAGCTTTCAGAGATTTGGTTTATGGTACCTCATTTACTCATCCAGGCCAGAAGACTCACAAACATCAAGCTTGGTTTGACAGAAATGATGGGGAAATTCAGAAGCTACTAAATGAAAAACAAGAACTCCACAGGTTTACCAGCAGGATAGTTCATTCATCTCTAAGAAGGCAGCATTTAACTCCATCAAAAGTAAAGTGCAAGCCAAGCTTAGAAAGATGCAGGATTCTTGGCTCAGTGAGAAGGCAGATGAAATTCAGTTTTATGCTGATAATTAACAATCCAAGGAGCTTTTATGAGTCTATTTATGGGCCAAAGACCTATGGTGCATTTCAACTATTCAGCCTGCTGGAGCCACATTGATTAGTAACAAGGACATGATGCTGGAGAGATGGGCTGAACAATTCCATAGCGTTCTCAACAGACTGTCATCAATCAATGCTGAAGCCACTGACCATTAACCCCCATTGGAAGTCAACCCCTCTCTAGCCAAGCTTCCAACTGAAGAAGAGGTTTTGAATACCATTAGGTCCCTCTCATGTGGCAAAGTGCCTGGTGCTGAGACTTACAAGGTGAGGGGACCACTGCTCATACAAAAGCTGACTGAAATTTGCCATATGTATGGCAAGGGGAGGTTTCCTCCAGGAATTCAAGGACGCCTCCAGTGTCCTTCTCTAATAAGGATAAGGAAATAGGATGTCCTGTGACAATCATGGGGGCCAGGGGGTAGGGGTGGTTTTCAGTCACTGCAGTCAAGATTCTTGCCAGAATCCTCCTTGATAGGCTGATCCTTCACCTGGAAGAGGTCATCTGCCTAAGAGCCAGTGTGGCTTCAGAAAGGGCTGAAGAACAGCTGACACGGTGTTTGCTGCCCAACAACTCCAGAAGAAATGCCAGGAGCAGAACAGAGGTCTGTACACAACATTCATCAGTCTGACCAAGGCCTTTGATTCTGTTAGTCATGAGGGCTTATGAAAGATCTTTGGTTTCCCAGAGGAGTATTGTACATCAATTTCATGAAGGCATTCTTCCCCGGGTTATAGATAACAGATGATGCCCTCATACTTTCCCAGTCACCAATGTAGTGACACAAGTCTGTGTTCTCATTCCCATGCTTTTTAGCATGATATTTTCAGCAGTGTCGTCATAGGCCTTCAATGAGGACAAAAATGGCATCAAGGTCAGCTACCACACTGATGCTAAATTATTTAACTTAAAAAGGCTACAAAACCAAGATGGAAGTGGAGGAAGAGTTGGTTCACAGATGACCGTGTACTCAATGCAGCTTCTGAGGCTGAGATGTAGCAGAGTATGGATGAATTCTCTGCTGTTTGTGCTAATTTTGGCCTAACAATCGATACCAGCCAGCACCATACCATTCCTATGGAAAGCCATCTGTTTCAGGAAATCGAGAAGTTTTTAATGCTGTGGAAAAACTTACTTACCTTGGCAGTATATTTTCCAGGGATGTACACACAGATGATGAGGTTGATGCACACATTGCCAGAGCTAGCTCAGTGTTTGGGAGGCTCCCAAGGAAAGTATGGGAGAGAAGAGGTATTAGACTACCTACCAAACCGAAGGTCTACAGAGCCATTGTACTGACCTCATTGTTGTATGCCTGTGAAACCTGGACAGTCTACTAGCGCCATGCCAGGAAACTGAATCACTTCCATTTGACTTGTCTTCGGAAGAGTTTGAAGTTCACCTGGTAGGATAAGGTGCCAGACACTGAGGTCCTTTCTCAAGCTAAACTGCCAAGTATTCAAATTCTACTGTAGAGAGCACAACTCCAGTGGGCTGGCCACATTGTTTGAATGCCAAAAGTACTATGCCTAAAGGACTATTTTACAGAGACTTTATACAAGGCAGGCATTCCCATGGTGGTCAAAAGAAGCAATACAGGGACACTTTCAAGGTCTCTCTGAAGATCTTTGGAATTGATTGTGAGACATGGGAAACAATGGTAAAGGAAAGGGAAACAGAATTGCAGTAGCTCAAAAGAAACATGAGATGCTCAAACTAAAAGACATCTAATGTTCATGTGGACTATTTGTGCCCCCCCCATCCCTGGCCCCCTTCCCCCACTGTGGTGGAGCCTTCCAAGCTCATGTTGGTCTAATCAGCCACACTGGATACCCTGTACCTTAACTCCAATGTGGTGATGTCATTTTGGTCCTCTTCAAGAACAAAAGACCAACTGACCAACCAACACTGTAATTCTTAAAGTGCTATGGAAATAGGATCTGGAGGCAAGAAGCCAGAGTTTGTGCTCCAGGCTATTACTAGCTCTATGACATCATTGTTTCTGTGAGCCTCCATTTCCTTCTCTCCAAAATGGTGGCCATGATACCTTCCTGAGCTCTACGTTGAAGGGTTATTGTGGGGAAAGCAGTTACTATTCATCTACGAGAACTTCAAAAGCAAAAAAAATCACAATACAAAGCCAGCTATTATCACGGCAGAGATTTTCTGAACAATGGACATTTTTATCTAAATCCAATATATAGAATCCTTAGAAGCTACTGAACCACACATTTTACTACTTAATACAACTAGGCAAAGTAGCAGAAACCGTGCTTTCATCTCCCCCTTGTGGCAGTACTAAGTACTTTCCTTTCAGAAACCCTGCTGAGGCAAATCTGACAATTTCAAATGGTCTTTCTGGGAAACTCCACAATAACAATTTACCCACCCTAGCTCAGAACCAGGATCTAGATCCAATTAATTCTTTCTGCCAAAACTAGCATATGTTATTGGGGGGAAATGAAATACTAAATAATTTTGAAAATAAAAAAAAACTAGCATACATTAATCATAGAATTGTAGAGGGAGGCAGGAGCCCAGGAGTTGGTCTAATCCTTTCCCTGGAGTGTGTGAGTTGAAGTCTGTCTCCCTGGAAGTTCTACATGTTGATCCTAGTCCTGTCTTTTAGGGCCGTAAACCCTCTCTTTTCCAGTTCTCTTTTGTTTATACGTGTTTTAAATTACTTCACCCTGGTAGATTTTCTCTTGGAAATAAACCCTAGAAAAGCTCATCCTTTTCTTGTGAGGTTTATATAACATTCATTTTTGAGTCCATCCCTATCCTATGAACCTTGAAAGGGAAGGATTTTCACAGGGATGTGGAAGGGGAGCTTCCCAGAGATGAGGGCCATCTCCAAGGGGAGACTAGATGATTTCTAAAGTCCCTTCAACTTCTGATTGTATGAAGATGATTTTTTTGAAAACAAGTATCAGATTTTACATTTGTGCCTATTAAATTTTATATTAGGTTTGCTCCAGCAGTCTAGCATCTTTCAGGATCTTAACTCTATCATCCAAGTGTGTTAACTATTCCTCCTACAAACTTGATTCATGTGTCACTTTCATCTTGATCCAAGTCACTAGTAAAAACATTAAGCACAAAAAAAGCAGCAACAAATCCCTAGGACATTCTAGAAGAGACCTCATTCCAGGTAGATATCAAGCAAGAAGTTGATGCGATGATCCTGGATTTTAAAATCCTTGGGTATGGTTATTCAACCACTACTAAATTCGATTAATTTGGATCAGTGATGTGATCTTCACATCCTCTAGTTCCTTCTGTACCCAAGATTACAATTCAAGCCCCAGGTCTGGCAACATGGATTCAAAGGCAGACTGATACTCTACCACATGCTGGATTTGAACTCCCATTTAGGTAGTTCTGTTATTTCCAGTCTAAAGATTTAAATGACCTGTATAAGACAAGATCTAGCTCTTTCTCTCATATTAGTTAGCTCTTAAACATGATATAGCACCCTTAAATTGCAGGAAAACACTAACAATATGAGATTTTAACTTTGGTGAAATGCTGGAAAAGGTAGTAGCCACCGCTGTTTTTGCCTATTAAAAAAACCAGCCAGCTAATTTTGCTGTTGTCTTGGCGCACAGCGGTTTCAAGAGGTAGAATGTAACTTGCGATTTTTTTCATACGAAGAGCTGCCTTCTCTCCATCCCACCTTCTCCTCCCTTTACCTCCATAGAGAAAGCAAGAAAAACAAAACCCCTGCTACAAACATGCAGAGTCAAGAAAAACAACTTCCCACGTTAGCTAAATCCAAAAAAAAAAAAAAGTCTAAGTGTCCATGTCGGTCCTGTAACCTCTCTATCAGGAAGTAAGTAAACTGTCTCGTCACGTGTCGTGTCCTCCACGGCGGTCGGTCACAGCGTCGGTCAAGTTCCTAATCTCTAAGAGTTGATGGTCTTCACAACACTGTTATTACCATGTAAACTAAAGGCAACTAAGTCGTATTGTGGGTAGAGCAGGGCCCAAAATAACAAAGAGCTGAATTCAAATTTGGCCTTAGACAATTCCTTGCTGTGTGACCCTGGGCAAGTCACTTCATTCCTACCTCAGTTTCCTCAACTGTAAGATGGTCAGTAAGTCAATAAATATGCCAGGCAAGAGATACGAATAAAAATAAAAACAAAGTTCCTCCCCTCAAGGGGCTTACGATCTAATGGAAGACAACACCACAAAAAGAAACTTCTGATTAAAACAACTCAACAACAACCACGGTCATCTATTTTGTCATTTTTAAATCTAGCTTCAAGTTTTAATTTATTAATTCAATGGTTTGCATTCAATTTTGTTAATTTCTCCTTTGATTTTCAGGATTTGTATTTGTTGTTCAAAAATTTCTTCTTTGTTATTATTCTAGATTTTTGGAGTGGGGAGAGAATTGAGGCAGTCAGACCCAGCAACAGACTTGTCAGTAATCAAGGTGTGAGGTGATGGAGGCCTATACCAGGGTTGTGGCAGTGTTGGAGGACAGAAGGGAACAAATTCAAGAAATGCTTCTCAGGTAAAATCAACAAGTCTTGGCAACAGCTTGGATGGGGGCAGGGAGGAGAGTGAGGAGTCCAGGATGACTCCTAAGGCCTGCAGGGCTGGGAGGATGGTGTTGTCCTCTACAGTGATAGGGAAGGCTGGAGGATGGGAGGGTTTAGGGGAAAGATAATGAGTTCCACCCTTCTAAAACTCTGTTCAGGTCCTTCATTTCTTTTTTTTAGGTTTTGGTTAGACTTAGCTAGGTCTGAGAGGGCTCCCCACTATTATACTTTCACTGTATATATAACATACGTAATATGTATTTTGCTATACATGTAAGAAATTTCACTTTTCCTTTAAGAACTTAAGACATTTGATACATATGATCAGCATTGATCCATTGTCTACGGTGCCTTTCAGAAAAAGTTTCTTTCTTTTTATTGCCTCTATTTTTGTTGTTGCTTTGTATGAAATTATCATCACCTCTACCTTTATTACTTTAACTGAAGCATAACAGATTTTGCCCCAGCGTGTTATATCTATGTATATCTTTCTGTTTAAAGGATACTTATAAACAACTTATTTTTGGATTTTATTTTCTAATCTCTTCTTGCTGTCCCCTTCCATTTTATGAATGAGTTCATCCCATTCAGTTATGATTGTTAATTGTGTATTTCCCTCCATCCGGTTCTCTTCTATTTTTGTCTCTTCCCCACTCCCTCTATAAGAGTTTGTTTTCCTTCTGGCCAATCCCTCCCTTACGATCTCCTCCCTCTTATTTCTTTCTCTTTCCTCTAACTCCTTTCCCTATTTCCCTTTGGGTAAGATTAATTTCTGTACCCAATTGTGTGTGTATATGTATTCCTTCCTCCTTTGATCACTTCAGATGAGTGTGGTTCAAGTGTTGCCCACTCTCCCCTCACTCTGATGAGGGCACAGTCTCTGGGAACCCCCTTGAACCTGGAGTACAGTCTCTCCTTGAATCTTTCCACTTGATCTGGCCCTGGCCCTGGCCTGAGGCTATGACCTTACATTATCATTAGGCCCAAACCTCTACCTAGCCTTGCCCTTTATTGTCCAGCTACTTGCTTGATAATATCAATATCCATGCCTTCAGCTACTTCCCACCCTTAATCCCATTCTCTTGGCTCCTGGAGTCTGACCTCATCCAGGTCCCACCAAGATGCTCCTCAGACTCCTCCTCAAGACCCTCCCTAAACCCCTGCTCTAGTCACCCCAGACCACCCCTCGATCTCTCCCACAATCTTTGTGTATATAATCTCCATCTTACCTCCATGAAGGTGCTCAGATTCAGTATAGCTCAGTAGATTGAATCTGGCCTGCTTGTGAAAACAGGCATCACAGAGGGTGGGATTTCTTAAAGACAACCCATTGTGGTGAATCCCTAACAAACTCTGTCTTTTCTCTTGACTGAGAAGGCTTGAGTCGAATTCTTTCGGCAGGACCCAGCGTGTCGGTATTTTGGGGTCTCGAGCACCCCTAAAAACCTATGCTTCACTACCATCATCATTTTTCTTAAACCTCTTCAACTCCTTCCTCCTTGTAAACACTTCTTTATACCCCATTTATGTGAGATAACTACCCCATTCTTCCTCTCTGACCCACCTTTCCCAGCTCATTTCCTCTTCTCTACTCTTTCCAGTCTTTAAGACCATCCAAATACAACAGACTCACTTCTACTAGGCCCTCTGTCTAATTAGACTTCCCCTATGAACACTAATGATACTAGAGTTGAGGGACTATGTGTATCATCACCCCATGTAAGAATGTAACTACTTTAACCTTGTTCAGTCTCTATGATAGCTCACTTTTGTTTACCTTTTTATGCTTCCCTTGGCTCATCAATTTCTCAAATTTTCAGCTTTGGTCTTTTCATAAGGAATGCTTGTGTGTGAGGTAAATAAAATGTGAAGACTTCACAGGTTAGATTTTACATACATATATATAAAGAAATGTTTAAAAATCAAGAAATAGGGAAGTGAAAAAAAAAATTCTGAGGCCGTGAGAGTCTGATGGCTCAGCCTCTGGGAAAGTTTACCCTGAAACTTTTTGTTCTTTCTTCTGGTTCTGGTTTAAAGATTTGTTCAGCAAGAATAGGGTCACTGTGACCTGCTTTCCTTTACTGTAAAAGTACTGTAGAAGAATGGAGAGGGTCTCCCCCTCCCCTTATCCTATTCTCTTTCAGATTGATAGATATCACCTCAGGTGCAATTATTAACTAAGGAAATGGGAATTGGAGTTTCTGTGCCTTGATTTCCTGGTTCTTTGTCTAGTTCTTCATGCTCAGATTGGAAGCCCGCCTCCCAGCTAATGGTGAGAAGGGTCACAGGTGGGCGGGAACTCTCTTGTGTTAGGTATAATCATTGGTACTTTGCCCCTTGTAAAGCGCCTCCTTTGCCGGTTCTGCTCTGTGCTAGCACAGGACGCCCAATTCTCAGGAACTGAACAAAATTTATTTCTGTTCCCACCCTGAGATGGCTCCTTGTTATAAATTTAATTGGTGAGGGTCTTTCATCCCACACACTTGGAAATCTTCTATTTCATTAAAGATCCATTTTTCTCCAGTATGATAATACTTAGTTTTGCTGGGTAAGTCATTCTTGGTGGTAAGCCTAGATTTTTTTTTTTTTTGCCTTCTGAAATATCATAGACCAAGTTTTTTTTTTCCTCCTTTACTGTGGTTGCTGCTAACTCCTATGTGATCCTGATTGTGGCTCCTCAATACATGAATTCTTTCTGGATGCTTGCAGTATTTTTTCTTTGACCTGGAAGCACTGGATACATAGGAGTTTTCATTTTGACTTTTCTTTCAGGAAATGTCTAGTGGATTCTTTAGATTTCTATTTTGTCCTCTGGTTCTAAAAGTTCTTGGAAGTTTTTAATGATCTCTTGAAATATGATGTCTAGGTTCTTTTTGCTGTTGTTCCTGACTTTCAGTTGCTCCACTGATTTTTAAATCACCTCTCCTCAATCTGTTTTCCAGATCAGTTGTTTTTGTTATGAGATACATCACATTTTTTTCTGTTTTTTTTTTATTTTTTTTTATTTTTTTACTTTGAATATTTCTTGATGGCCCATGAAGTCAGTAACTTCTATTTGGTCAATTCTAATTTTCAGGTAGTTATTTTCTTGGGTAAAATTTTATACTTCTTGATCCAAGTTGTTAAGTCCCTTTTCGTATCTTTAATAGCTCTCATTTATTTTCCCATTTTTTCCTCTACCACTTTCATTTTTATTTTTGTTCTTTTTTTAAAACTCTCCTAGGAATTCTGATTGCATTATACCCAAGCTGCATTTTTCTTTGAGCTTTTCCTTTTAGATATTTTCAAGTCAATCTCTTCTCCTAGGTTTCTGTTTTAAGCTTCCCTACAGCCATAATAACTTTTTATGGTGGCATTTCTTTATTGTTTGCTCATCCTTCCTGCCTACTTCTTGACACTTTATGCTAGTGCTGGGCTCTTGTGCACTTTTGAAGAGAATGTCTGGCCTCAGCTTCTATCCTCTTATGTCATTCTGCTGCTTTCACAGTTCGGTCTGGGAGCTTGCAAGTTTTCAGTGCTTTTGAAGTGATGTGATCCAGGGAGAAGCCTGCTCACTGTCCTCCTGGTCTGAGCTCTACAAATTCCTTACCCAGGTTTAGATTTGTTGGCTTGTCCCTGTTCGGAACTTTGAGGAGATTGCTGCTGGACTCAGCCACTGTGATCCTGGTGGGAGGCTAAACTACAGGCTCCCCTTTGGTATGGGACTCCTGCACTGGTTATTTCACTGCAGACTTCCACACTGGACTAGTGGATCCCTGTTCTGCCCCTGAATTTATTGTCTGCTCAATACACAGGTAGAGCCTGATAGCAACCACTCTTCTCCAAGACATCTATGCGCAGATAACCCATCAGTCTGACCAGGATGCTGGTAGTGGGCAACAGAGCCATCATATTGCATCCATTCTTGTATCCTGCTCTAGTTCAGGGATCCCCTAGGATCTTACTGCCCTAGTGCTTCCTGCCCCGGTACCTGGCCTCAAATCTCTTTTAGTCTCTGGAGACTGTAATGTTTCCCCACATGGCATGCTCCTTGCCAAAGCATATCCCCAGCATTCAGAGACCTTTTTGTCTGTCCCTAAGCCACCCTGTGCTGGAACAATTACTGTCATTTTTCCTCATATCAGAATTTGGTCTGATACATTTTTTGAATATTTGTGGAGGAGGTTTTGTTGAGGTGGAGGGGTAGGCTATACTTCTTACTGATACTCAGCATCTTGCTTCTCTCACTTTGCAATCTGAAGCACATTTTAACTTACAATGAAAATCTCTTAGGAGGTCAAAGAATTAAATGTTCATACTTTCTTCATAAAAACTTAGTGAGGTAGCCAATAAAAGTAACTTGTGTAAGGTCACAAAGCACAGCCAAGACACAAACTCAATACTATATGCACATCTTAAAAAAAAAAAAACCACAAAGACAAATAAACAAGTAGTTTTATAAGGCAAACTTGACTCACATTTTTAAGTGTTAGTTTGGGAAAGGCATTTTTCTTTGCAAAAGGCACAAGGACTAGCCATGCATCTTAGAATAAAACTTAGCACCAGAGGCCACACTTGGACACCAGGACTGGCATCTCTTTTTGGAGAGCACAGAAACAAAGAATCTCAGAGTAAGAAGGGACCTCAGCGTCATATCCCCCAACTTTACACATTCCTGGCATCTGACACAAAGCTTCTAATGGGAGCCATCTCATTATGTCCTACTTTGGGAAAGTTCTAATGGTGAGGAAGTTTGTTCTAACAGCAAACCTGTCTCTCCTCTTCCAGATAATGGCATGATGTCAGAAAGTGCAAGCAAGAGAAGGTAGTGCTTCTAAAGCCAAGGGAAAAGAAATCATTAAATGGAAAAGATGGAACCACACTTGGATTCCCTATCAGCACCTTAAAGTCAAAATGTCCAAAACCAAACATTATTACCCTCCCTCAAAATCTGTTCCAGATTTTGCTATTTACATCTGGGATACTAAGAGTCACCCTGTTTCTCATATTCTAAACTTCAGGGTAATCTGTGACTGAGTCACCCTCCCTTCTCCCTTTCCCTCCATATCTCTCTCTCTCTCTCATTTCTCATAAAATAATATCATGCTTTTAAAAGGTAAACTTTTAAAAATTGAGTCTGGTGTAGCAATTTAAAGAATGTTCTTCAAATCTTGTCTTCTCAGTGTGTGCTAAAAGTAAGGGAAAATATCTACAACTATCCAAATATATTTGCTCTTGTAAAATGCACCCAAAAAATTACAAGAGAAGAAACAGCTTATGGCAAAGGATCATAGATAACAGTTTCAAAGATTTAAAGCTAGAAAGGACTTTAGAAGAAACCTAGTTGAAGGTTCAAATTTCACAAATGAGAAACCTGAGGCCCAGGAAAGTTAAGTGACTGGTCATGGTCAAGGTCACATGGGTAGTAAGCAGCAAAGTGGGATTTGAACTTGGGTCCTCTGATTCTACATCCACATGGAGGCCTGGAGCTAGTCAGTCCACGATGTCTGAAAATGGAAAGGATGACTTCATTAAGTTGTGACCTCAACAGACTTGTTCCCCTTGAGAAGATGAATGTCCATTTGTCTGGGATGCTTTAAGGGGATTCATACTTCATGTATGATGTGTATGACAACAGTAAAACTGAATAGATGATCTTAGGTTCCTTCCAAATATAGGGGTCTATTATTATAAACAGAGGTCATGAGAATATGAAAAGTGAGTCTACTAAAGGTTACCACATGTTGCTATTACAGCCTCTTGCTGTGATACTTCCCAATAACTATCCACATCTCAAACGTATAAAGAAATGAGAGGTATGGAGCACAGTATGCCCAGGGCACAACAAACAGAACAAGAGAGGTCTCATAGTATATTATATGATGGACATTAAAAAGGGACCACACAACACTTGGCATCTCTCTCCCTATGTACATGTCCTTCTTTGTTGTGGATATTCTGACTCTTGAGATATTCCAGGGATCAGAGACGGCAGCATATGAGCTACAATTATGGCCCTGGTTGGAAGCAATGCTGGCAGAGAAGCTGGCCCATGAGCATAAGATTTGTTGAATGCCTGCCCAGTGTTTTGAGAAGTCACATTATCCACAGATGGTGGCAGGTATATATGGTGGGCCAGAAGACTCACCTTACCCCATGACCTTAAAAGTGGGACACTGAAAGCACTCCCCTGGGGGGAAAAAAAGCTTTAGCTGTATCTGACAAAACAGGAATAGAAAGGGTTGGGGGTGGGGAATGGCATAGCAGAGTGAAGACTTCAGTCTTAATTGGACATTCCCTTTAGTCTATATGTGAGGAAACTTTTTGTGGTCATATAAGCTAACACAGATTAAGATCTTGTGGGAGTAGGAGTTCAAGCTGTTTTACAGGTTATGAATTATTGTTGGGAATTAATCATATTTTTAAATCATATATAAAATCTGATAATTTGCACCTCTTTGGTATAGAGATTCAGAAAATCAAAAGGGGTTAACATGGCAGGAATGGTCCTTACTAAACTGGCAGTCCAATCAATCCTGGGAAGGATTGCTTCAAATTAGATTTTTCACATATGATGTCACTCTCATGCGGCCCACACTGCCCACCATTCTAAGCACATTCTAAGCTCTATTAACTTCAAGTAGTCCTAAAAGATGGCAGGGCAGCTGAAGAATGCCACAAGTAAGAGGGAGGAAGGTGAGTGGGGGGGAGGGATGCAGCATGGACATGCCTGTCATCACGGGCAAAGCAATAGCAAACATAAGATCCTAGTCATTGGGCAATGGCGTTCTCTCCCTCCCTTCTCACAGTCTATGACTCTGTAAGCTGAGTCAGCCAACACTAACGGCTGTCTTAGGCAAGAAGTCATGCAAGAACTCTTTAAGGCATTAGGGTCTGATCCCTGGAAAAAGTAGGTGATTTCTGAACACTGCTCTTGTATATTAGGTGTGAAACATGATAAAAATAATGGGTGTTATGAAGAAAACAGCACTAACAACACATTTCTGTACCCTAGACAGAATACTTAGACCACTAAGGAGAAGCTTACCAGAGCACTGGCTGTAATAATACCTGCAATCCATCAAACACTCACTAAGCACTTATGTGCACAGCCAGTTGCTAGGAGCTATGGTCAAGATGAACAAGAAATGATCTCTGACCTCAAGGTTGAAAAGGGACCTACTTCTTAACCATCTAATGTAAAAACAAGGAGAAAGGGAAGAGAATGTGGGGTGGAATGGTCACAGAATGGATCCTGGAAACGTAAACTTGTTCACTAAATACTTGTATGTTAAAACTAAAGTACCCCAAATTCCAAGATCACAGAATTTCAAAGGAAGGGCCTTGAGAAGCCACCTAGTTTAAAGTAAGCTACAACCCTAACATAGTGGACAAGTGATCATCCAGCCTCCACCTGAAAACCCCCAAAGAGCAGGGACCTACAGCCTCTCCAGATGGCCCATTCTGCTTTCTGACAGCTCTAATGCTTAGCAAGTTTTTCCTAAATTGGCCTCCCTGATGTTCCCCTTGCCCCACCAGGGTTCTTGATTTCTGCCTTCTAGGGATAAAAACTACACATGAAAACCCTTCAAATACCTGAAGACAGCACTTATGCCCCCCAACTCTTCTCGGCTACACTTTCACAGTTCCTTCCACCAACCTTCATTGATAGAAACTTGACCAATCTTGACCAATTCATTACGGCCTAACCTAGGTTGCCCTGAGAAGGATGAGGAGGAGATGTAGACCAAATTGTGGTTTTCAGTTGCTCCTCCCCTGCTTGGACCCCACAGGTCCAACTCTGATTCTATCCTAGTCAATTCTGGTCCAGATCAAGGCAGAATGCAACAATCCTCTTCTTTGCTGTAATCAAATCACACTGAAAGTATGTCATCTAGTTTTGGGTGCCACACTCTTAGAAGGACATTAACAAGTTGGAGTCCATGCACAGGAAAATGACCAAAATGGGAAAGGGACTTTTGTCATATGGACACTGTAGCTGAAGAAATTAGTGAACAGACCACAGCGCATAAAGACCTGGAGATTTGCAGAAGCAGCCAACATGTTCATTGGTTTTGCTTTACTATTTATCATGTTTTTTATAAGGAGCACTTCTGTTCTGAAAGGACGTATTGCTATGTTAGTGGGCAGTGGAAAATATGAGTAATGGTGGTACTTCTGGCAGTGCACGAGGATGTGGAGGGCAGGAGCCCTGCCCCTCCATTCAGAGCATGAGCACATGTTCTATGACTGCAGCTCTTTACTTGGTATAAGATAAAGAAAGACATTTAATTAGTTAGATGCTAGACTCTCCTCCCTCCCTCTCCCTCTCTCCTTCTCTCCTCCCTTCTCTTCTTTCTCTCTCTCTCCACCTCCAACCTTAACCCAGGGGCTTTTTTGAACACATTTTTCTTTTATCTGAACCTAGAGAGCAACTTCATACATTTATAAAACCCTGTTACAAAGCTCACTTTACTCCTGGAGGTAATATAATGGCCCCTAAAGTTCACTTGGTCACCCTCAATTTGACTTTTATTTCAGATGAAACATTCTGAGATCAGTCACCCCAAGTTAGGAAAATTCCTAATACCCAGGCAGATGCCAGGCTCTCAGTCTAACTTTACAATTAGCTCTTTCTCTAGTTAACCCTCTTTGTGGCTGCGACAGCATTCAGGTTCTCGGAATCCTTTTTGTAATGAAAGGGCATATTACATTAGCATATCTATGCACAGGAAAACATGGAGAGGGCAATTTGCGGAAAGAGCTGGGCTCTTCTTGCAACTTTTCTCAGGCTTCCTACTGCTCTGAGATGCCTCGTCGTTGACTCTCTTTACTATCTCCCTTTGCTATTACAACTCCATTAACCCTCTGATACTCAAAGCTATGCTGGAAATAATAATGCTTGCTCCAACCTCTCAAATCCACAACCTCAGAATCTGTACCCCCTCCCTACCCCCTCCTCTGAAATTGATTCTTTCTGTTTTACAAATTCTCAGGGTATGACCCAGTGTCTCTCCCAAAATGGTTCTGATTGGTGCAATCAAAAAAATCTTCTTAATATAAGGCAATAGTTTTAAACGTGTAGGATTATTACTAAAGCTCTACCCTCACACCCTCCATCCATTTTTATACCATCTGTCCTCAGCAGACACAATGGTGTTTGACAAAGTCCATAGTCCCAAATCCAGGATCGCATGTCAGTGACTTGAGGAGGTTCTGCATTATCTTTCTGAATGCCTTCCCCAATGCCTCTTGTGCAATAAGTCTTGGGGAAGTTTGTAGTTTGTTGTCATCAAATCCAGAAATTAACTATTTCTTCTCTAGAAGTTGTGAATTTCCACTGTAGCAAGAAAAAGGGAGGGAAAAGAAAAACACTGACCTCCAGGTCCAATCCTCAGAGACCTTCTCTTCCAGACCTGGGGAGAAATACAGCTCCCAGATCTTCAGGGATTCGGCCTCCTCCCATGCCCTCAAAAAATCCAGCCTAGTTAATGAACTATGCAACACATGCATGATGCTGATGTAAAAGAGAAAAATGTACAAGAGGAAAAACAGTAGTGTGCACCAATCAACGTGCGCATTGATAAGCACGTGTAATTATTTTTTTTAATTTAAATTTATTTAACACATTTGGTTTTCAGCATTGATTTTCAAAACAGTTTGAATTACAAATTTTCTCCCCATTTCTACCCTCCCCCCCAACTCCAAGATGGCTTATATTCTGGTTGCCCTGTTCCCCAGTCAGCCCTCCCATCTATCACCCCTCTCCCCTCTCATCCCCTTTTCCCTTCCTTTCTTGTAGGGCAAGATAAATTTCTACACCCCATTGCCTGTGTATCTTATTTTTTAGTTGCATGCAATAACTTTTTTTTTTTGGACATCTGATTTTAAAACTTTGAGTTCCAAATTCTCTCCCCGCTTCCCTTCCCACCCACCCTCCCTAAGAAGTCGAGCAATTCAACCTAGGCCACACATGTATCATTATGTATAACCCTTCCACAATACTCATGTTGTGAAAGGCTAACTACATTTTGCTCCTTTTCAACCCATCCCGCTTTATTGAATTTTCTCCCTTGACCCTGTCCCCTTTCCAAAGTGTTTGTTTTGATTACCTCCACCCCCATCTGCCCTCCCCTCCATCATCCCCCCCCCCCTTTTATTTTATTTTTTTATCTTCCTCCCTCTTCTTTCCTGTGGGGTAAGACACCCAACTGAGTATGTATGGTATTCCCCCTCAGGCCAAATCTGATGAGAGCAAGGTTCACTCATTCCCCCTTCACCTGCCCTCTCCCCTCCTCCCACAGAACTGCTTCCTCTTGCCATCTTTATGCGAGATAATCCACCCCATTCTATCTCTCCCTATCTCCCTCTCTCAGTATGTTGCTCTCTCATCCCTTAATTTCATTTTATTTCTTTTAGATATCTTCCCTTCATCTTCAACTCACCGTGTCTGCACTCTCTCTTTTACACACACACACACACACACATATATATATATAAACACACATATATATACACATACATATACACATATATACATACATACACATTCACTTATATATATACATAAACATATACATATATATATATATGCACATTCCCTTCAACTACCCTAATACTGAGGTCTCATGAATCATACACATCATCTTTCCATGTAGGAACGTAAACAAAACAGTTCAACTTTAGTAAGTCCCCTGCAATTTCTGTTTCTTGATTACCTTTTCATGCTTCTCTTGATTCTTGTGTTTGAAAGTCAAATTTTCTATTCAGTTCTGGTCTTTTCACTGAGAAAGCTTGAAAGTCCTCTATTTTATTGAAACTCCATATTTTGCCTTGGAACATGATACTCAGTTTTGCTGGGTAGGTGATTCTAGGTTTTAATCCTAGCTCCACTGACCTTCGGAATATCGCATTCCAAGCCCTTCGATCTCTTAATGTAGAAGCTGCCAGATCTTGGGTTATTCTGATTGGGTTTCCACAATACTCAAATTGTTTCTTTCTGGCTGCTTGCAGTATTTTCTCCTTGATCTGGGAGCTCTGGAATTTGGCAGCAATATTCCTAGGAGATTTCTTTTTGGGATCTATTTGAGGAGGTGATCGATGGATTCTTTCAATTTCTATTTTACCCTCTGGCTCTAGAATATCAGGGCAGTTCTCCTTGATAATTTCTTGAAAGATGGTATCTAGGCTCTTTTTTTGATCATGGCTTTCAGGTAATCCAATAATTTTTAATTATCTCTCCTGGATCTATTTTCCAGGTCAGTGGTTTTTCCAAGGAGATATTTCACATTGTCTTCCATTTTGTCATTCCTTTGGTTCTGTTTTATAATATCCTGATTTCTCATAAAGTCACTAGCTTCCACTTGCTCCAATCTAATTTTTAAAGTAGTATTTTCTTCAGTGGTCTTTTGGACCTCCTTTTCCATTTGGCTAATTCTGCCTTTCAAGGCATTCTTCTCCTCATTGGCTTTTTGGAGCTCTTTTGCCATTTGAGTTAGTCTGTTTTTTAAGGTGTTGTTTTCTTCAGTGTATTTTTCATGGTCTCCTTTAGCAAGTCATTGACTTGTTTTTCATGGTTTTCTCACATCCTTCTCATTTCTCTTCCCAATTTTTCCTCTACTTCTCTAACTTGCTTTTCCAAATCCTTTTTGAGTTCTTCTATGGCCTGGGGCCAGTTCATGTTTTTCTTGTAGGCTTTGGTTGTAGGCTCTATGACTTTGTTGTCTTCTTTAGGCTGTATGTTTTGGTCTTCTTTCTCACCAAAGAAAGAATCCAAAGTCTGAGACTGAATCTGGGCACGTTTTCGCTGCCTGGCCATATTCCCAACCAACTAACTTGACCCTTGAGTTTTTCAGTGGGGTATGACTGCTTGTAGACTAACAAATTCTATGTTCCACGTTTGGGGGGGAGGTGCCAGCTCTGTCAGACCCGCACTCCTCCTTCCCCAAGAACCCCCAACCCGAACAGGGCTTAGATCTTTGGCAGGCTGTGCACCCCTGCTCTGATCCGCCACTTAATTCCTCCCATCAGGTGGGCCTGGAGCCGGAAGTAACAACAGCTGTAGCTGCCTCACCTCCGCTGCCCCCGGGGCTGGAATCCGAACCGGGAACTCCTTCCACTCCCGCAGCTTTTCCCACTAACCTTCTCCACAGTCTTTGGTGTTTGTGGGTCGAGGGGTCTGGTAACTGCCGCAGCTCACATATTCAGGGCGCTAGGGCCCCCTCCGCCCGGCTTCTGGTCCACGCCGCTCAGGCTGGGCTCTGCTCCACTCCGTTCCCAGCTCCCAGCTCCCAGCTCCGTGTGGAATAGACCTCACCCAGAGACCATCCAGGCTGCCCTGGGCTGGAGCCCTGCTTCCCTCTGCTGTTCTGTGGGTTCTGCCATTCTAGAATTGGTTCAGAGCCATTTTTTATAGGTTTTTGGAGGGACTCGGGTACGGAGCTCACTCTAGTCCCTGCTTACCAGCTGCCATCTTGGCTCCGCCCCTCAAGCACGTGTAATTATAACCCTATCCGAAGGAAATCAGAGAACCAAGAAAAAGATCCAAATGTAGAAAGTATCCACAGCAATTCTTTTTATAGTAACCAAGAATCTGAAACCATGGGGCGCCCTCTCATTGGGAAATGGCTAAACGAACTACAGTGGGTGAACGGAACACTATTGTGCCATACATAATAGCGCTGTGCCCACCACGCAGTGTTTAACAAATGCTGGACAGTTTTATAGGAAACGGGGAAGACCTCTATTAATGATACAGAGTGACATGAACCATTTATACAATGACAACACCATCATAAAGAAAAACAACCTCAAAGACTTTGGAACCACAATCCAGCACAAGTCCAGAGAAGGGAACAACTGACAATGCAGGACGAGATGAGCCTTTCTGGACACAGGCAATGTGGGGATTGATTTTCTAGACTACGTGTTTCTTTTCATTTTTTAAATTGTGCAATGGTGGGATGTGCTACATGCGCATAGTGCTTCTATTAGGGTCTCCCCATGTGGAAACCTGCCTCCTGCTTCTGGGAAGGCTGCAAAGCCATTCAAGAAGGGCTTGGAGTCTACAAGCACGAAAGGAGCCTCTGTAGCTGGTTTCAGCCAGCTAATCCCTGGCTGTGGAGGTGTCCACAAAAGCCTGGTGCTCTTGGAGGAGCTCAGTGCTGTTGCTTGTCCTTCATTCTCAAAGAGGACCCTGATATCAGGGAGGTGAGGCCACAACTTGCAGCTGAATTGGATTTAAGTGAGGCAGGGCCATGCAGGATCACCAACCTCACTTTCTCCTCCAGAGCCACTTGGGTCCAGCAGCCAGATAGAGATCAGGATGACTGGAGATGGCCCCAGATGCAGTGGGAGACCTCAGCCTCTTTGAGTCAAGGTCTTTCCAAGGTCCCAGACTGACTGAGGCAATGCTCATTTAGTGATTAAGAAATGAGACAAAGAATGGTCTCCTTTACCTAGTCAAGAATAAAAAAGATCAACCTGGGAGGGGAAGATCGTCAGGGTCTCCAGCCAGAACACAAACAATTGCCATCCACATTCACTCTAAGCCATCAGAGCCCAAACGATGACCACTGAGCGCTGCTCGGGCTGGGACCCACTGTTGGCCGATCCACGAGAGCCAGAATGAACGGGGCTTAAGGCATGGCCCTTAGGAAAGAAATCCAGCCCACAAACTCCAAGATCTCCTGCGAGGTTTCAGTGATCAAAACTTACATTCCTTTGGGCAGAACAACTGCAGGTAAGGGTGTGATACCCTCTGTGGACAGAGGGAGAGGAAGAAAGAAGGGAGGTCTTGATGCCACCAGGGTCTGAATGGACTGCAGTCCAGGGTTCAGGAGTCCAGATCTGTAGTCAGAACAGCATCAATGCTCTGAGGACCATGCAGTGACCTTTGAGACGTGAGCCCAGCATAGCTGAGGCAAGAGCGTGTCTGGCAGCAAAGTTACTTGGGAGTAAGAACTTGGTGGGACTGATGCTACTGAGGAACTAAGCTGAGCTAAACCTTTACCAGAGATAAAGCTGGTGTGAGTGACGAAGACAGCGGTCAGAGTCTAGGTATCACAAGACATGTGTGGCACAGATGGTAGACATTGTAATTGTTCGCTTGTTTCGGTCGTGTCCAATCCTCTGTGACCCATCTGAGGTCTTCTGGGCAGAGATACAGGAGCGCTTTGCCATTTCCTTCTCCAGCTCATCTTACAGATGAGGAACTGAGGCAGACAGGGTGAAGTGACTTGCCCAGGGTCACCTAGCTAGGAAGTGTTTGCAGCTGGATTTGAATTCAGGAAGATGAGTGTTTCTGACTCCAGGCCTGGCGCTCTATCCACTGCTCTTAGAGAAGGCACTACAATTTGAAGACTGGGAAAGGCCTTCCATGGCAGGTAGAATTTGCAGTGAGTCTTGAAGGAAGCTAAGAGGCTAGGGTGAAAGGAGAGAGCACAACAGCCTTCCAGGACAAAGATTAGAGAGGTGGGTAAGGCCCATGTAGCTGGATCTCAGGTGCACTGAAAAGACTCAAGCAGAAGAAAACTAGAAAGATGGGAAGGGGCAAGCTTATAAAGAGCTTTAAATGCCAAAGGGAACTCTATCTTTGACCCTGGAGACAAAAGTGATGTGCTCAGACCTTCGCTGCTACGGGAACAATGGGGTGACCAGAGAGAAGGCTACTGCAATAGGCCAGGAGGAAGGCAGTGAGGGCCTTGACCAAGGTGGTAGCTACGGGAGCTGAAAGAGGATGTACAGAAAAGATGGGGTGAAAGCAGAAAGGACAGACCTAGCAGCGGGCTGGGTAACAGTGACTCTAAGGCTGCAGAGCTGTGGAACTGGGAGGATGGGGGTGTCCTTGACAGATTAAGGGAGAGTGTTAGAGGAAAGGTAAGGAATTCTGTTTTGGACATGCTGAATTTGAAATGCCTATGAGACCATCCAATTTAAGATGTCAAAAAGACAGTGTGTGACCGAAGAAGAGACAAGGGCTAGACTTATAGGTCTGGGATCTAGACAACATCATGGGAAGCAAGAAGATGAACAATTCCCAGAACAACCAGCAGAGTAAAGCAATTAGACAGGGGAAGGGAAGGAAGCAAGCACTTATTAAGTACCTACTCTGTGCCAGGCACCATCATTTTACAAATCTCTCATTCCATCTCCACAACAACACTGTGAGGTAACTGCATTGCAAACACCATTGCATCAATCAAAAACTCTATTATAGTGACCTGAGAAACAATTGAGGGAGAATCTCTGAGGGAGGATATGCAAAGTTTCTGGCCATCTAAATGGCTACAAGAAGTTCAACGTAACAAAAGCACAAGTTGAATCCAAAGCTGAAATTAAAAGGTTTGTGAATATAATGAAGGACAGAATGGCTGGACCAAGAGGTGACCTCCAGATTGATGGGCCAATTATACGCTCATGTACTTTCAAGAGTTTGGATTAGTCACCCCCCAAAAATCTATAAATCATTACGGGAAAATATTTTGAGGGACAAAAAGGGTGTGCCAAACAGTTCCAGAGGTGCAAAAAGCAATTATCAATTCGGTGATTGTTGAATAAGCCACTCAGAAACAAAGTCATAGCATTTACACCCCCTTTATTATCACAAGCCTTTAAAGGACTTGGTTCTACACTCATGGTTTAGTTGTGTACTGCAAACGTATAAAATAAGTCTAAGCTCAATGAGAAAAGTAGAGTATTTGATAATTTAAAATATGGCACCAACACAATAATCTCAAGGATCTGAAGAGGTTAAAGCAAAAATGATGATGGTAGGGGAACCATAGGTTTCTAGGGGTGCTCAAGACCCCAAAATACCACCATGCTGGGTCCTGCCAAAAGAATTCGACTCAAGTCTTCTCAGCCAAGGGAAAAGACAAAGTTTATTAGGGATTCACCACAATGGGCTGCTTTAAGAAATCCCACCCTTTGTGACTGTTTCCACAAGCGGGCCAGATTCAATCTACTGAGCTAGATTGAATCTGAGCGCCTTCATGGAGGCAAGAAGGAGATTATATACACAAAGATTGTAGAAGGGATTGAGGGGTGGTCTAGGGTGACTAGAGGAGGGGTTTAGGGAGGGTCTTGAGGGGAACTCTAAGGAGGATAAGGTAGAGTCAGAGTCCAGGAACCAAGAGAATGGGATTAAGGGCAGGAAGCTCCTGAAGGAATATCAAGGTTGGGAAATAACTGAAGGCATGCATATCTAAAGTAACAATAGAGGGCAAGATTTAGGTAGAGATTTGGGCCTAATGATAACGTGAGGCTTGTGGCCTTAGGGGGAAGGCCAGATCCAATTGGAAGATTCAAGGACAGTTCAAGGGAGCTCCCAGAGACTGTATTCCAGATTCAAGGGGGTTCCCAGAGACTGTGCCCTCATCATTTCCCCCTCAAACAAATAGGACCCAAATTCTTTTGGGGTCAGGGACGAAGGTCTCAGCTTCTGAAACTGTTTCCTGCTAGCAAGGGGTGTAGAGCTGTCCCTGCCTCGATGGGTCCATTTCAAGGGGTACACAGTCTGAGTCATAGTCTGGAAGTTGATGGCTTGGAGCCTGGAGGACACAAACCTGGCAAGAAGGTTAAGCAAACAACAAAACAGACAGTACAGGAGTACAGAGAAAAGACAATATCCCTGGTGGGAATTAAAGATGACTATTTCATACCTAGCTCCCCTAATCACTTGTTCTGTGTACCACACTGCTTCAGGGTTCAGGAGTATGTAACACATCCAAATTGGGTAGGGGGTATCTAAGAGCAAGGCTTGGTATTTGGTGAGCCTGTGGTTGGCTAGCCACTGGTGGCCCTCTGCTTCTAGGATGCTCTGGGGAGTCAGACCTTCTAGGGGCTGGTCTGCTAGAGGTTTAGAAGCTTCCTCAATTGGAGTGGCTATAGCAGCCAGAGAATCTAATTGTTTAGTTTTCAAAGTCCCAAAAGCTTGTGCTGGGTAGGGGCTCCACTCTAGAGGGAGTGAGTCAGGGCCTTGAGTGGCAATTAATGGTTGCAGTCCCTCCCAAGCCTTGGGCTTAATTGGATATTGAAGGCAATGGAGGGGAACTATGGCTGGGGTGGCAGAAGTAGCTTGCCCAGGAATTCCCTGATCTCAAACAATTGGCTCAACCTTCTCCCACACCTCTGAGGGAACATGGGGAGGTCTGGTAAACAGAGGGTAAAGGGAGGTATGAGGTTTAACTAGAAAAAATTGGCTCCCCAATTTCACCATCAGGTCCCTTCCCAACAAGGGCGCAGGGCCAGAGAAGGACTGTTCAGACAATAGATCCTTGATGCCCATGACCCAATGGATCGAGGAGCGTGGAGGGCCAGAGCAATTAGTTAAAACAAGAGAACACAGCTGTGATAAAGTGGGTAACCTTACCTTCAGCCTCGATTTTGCCCAGGGCTCCTCGAGAGAGGTGGAGAAAGTAGAAGCACTGCCAAGCCCCAGGCTTTCCCCTCCTTCCAAGTCTTGAGAAGACTGGAGGACAAGGTACTGGGAGGAGGCTCTACCACTTTTCCAACCTCGGGGACAATCCTTCCTCTAATGTCCCTCCTGGTTACATGCTGGTCACAGTCCTGGAGGCTTCTTCCAGGGGGGCGCCCTCGAGGGGTACTCCTTGGGTCTTTTCCTGGCCATGGCAGCAGCTAAGAATTGAGCGTGTTCTCTGTCTCTAGCTCTTTCCCTGCGTTTTCTTTCCTCTGCTGCAACCAGGTCTCTGTTGTTGAAAATTCTGAAGGCCATCTCGAGTAATTGGGCCTGAGGTGTTTGGGGTCCCATGGCCAATTTCTGCAGTTTCCTCCTAATATCTGGGGCAGACTGATTAATGAAATACATGTTAAGTATTGCCGCCCCTTCAACAGAATCAAGATCCAAATTTGTATACTTCTTAATAGCTTCTACTAGCTGGGCCTGGAACAAAGCAGGGTTTTCCTTTTCTCCCTGAGTAATCTCCCTAATTTTTTGAAAAGTTATTTGCTTTTGAAATGCAGTTCTTAGGCCTTCTAACAGGCAAATTACCATATGGTCTCTCTTTTCTCTATCCTCACTCCTTTGATAATTCCATCCTGGGTCACTAGTGGGAAAAGCAGCTATACCTGGGGGATATTTTATGGGGTTACTGCTAGCCAAACTATCCCCAAATTTTTGGGCTTGTTCCCAGATTCTCCTTTTCCCCTCAGTAGTACAACAGGTAGAGAAAAGGATATGCAAATCACACCAAGAAAGTTCAAATTGTAGGGACAAATCCCTAAAACCCTCAGTAAACTTGGTGGCATCTTTTGAGTATCTCCCCAGTTTTTCTTTAACTTGAATGAGATCTGGAATGGAGAATGGAACATGCACTCTCCTTGTCCCGGTGAGGGAGGTAGGCACTTCCCTCAGGGGAAAAAGCCCTGAAGGCGCTGTGGGGACTGGAGCTTGGGGAGGGATATAGGAAGTCCTGCTTCTGGTGAGGGAGGGGCTGGGAGCTGCTGGCTGACCTAGATTAGACTGCAAGGCCAGGGCATCTGGCTGGCAAGGAAGATCAGCTGGTACCTGAGGAAGGGTAGGAGCCAGGGAGGGAGACAGCAAAGAGACCTGAGTGGGAGCCACCTTAGAGAGAGGGGCCAGGGGAGGAGGTACTGCCTTGGGGGCAGGGCCCGAGGCTGGAATCTGAGTAGGGGTTCCTTCAGAGGAAGGGGCCACAGAAGGAGGCACCTCAACAAGACCCTTGGCTGGGACCTGAGCAGGGGTCGCCAAGGGGGCAGGAGCCATGGGAGGAGATGCAGGGCAGGAGACTTGGGCCGTGAAGGAGGCAGGAAAAGAGGAGGGTTGCACTACAGGAAACCAAGAGAAAGAGGGGATGGCCATGGAAGGGGGAGCACAGGAAACAAGGGTGCTCCAGGGAGGTTGGGGAGCAGGAGGAGGGGCTGGGGCTGAAGCCCTGGGGGCCATAAGGAGGGGGTTATCCAAAGTGTCCTGTTGACCCCCATTGCCCCTTTGTGGGGGTGCTCTAGCTATGCGCATCTTACAATCTTTTCTGAGAACGGGGTTCCGAGAGAGCTCCACGAAGGTCATTATGTAAGGAATTTGTCCATTTTCTTTCTCACTGACAATATAATTTTAACTGTAAAAGAGTATTATATTGTAAAGTCCCAAAAACAGGCCAATCTTCATGGCCTTCTAGGTGATATTGTAGCCAAGAAGTATTGCAAAGGTATACCAGCTTTTTCCTTTTAAGTTCTTTAGAGAACTTAAATTTTTTCCAATTTGTAAAAGACAACCCAAGGGTGAATTTTTGGGGATTGAGGAGAATTGACCCAGTGTGAGGCCGGGGGAGTTGGAAATCCCTTCCTCTGCAAGGGGGATCTGGGAGTAAGCCTCAAAAAGGAACAAAGCAAGACAGGAAAAAACAAACACAAAAAGGTACCTGAGATTTTCCCATTCCCTAGCACTGAGAGAATTGGGAAAATTGGGGGCGCACTTCCGGATAGGGCATCTGTCCTTGTCCTCTATGCTTCAGAAGGTGTGCCCAAGTCCGTAGCCTTGAACATAAACCACTGGACCGAGAACCTGAGAGCATCAGGCTAAGTCTGAGACAGCGAGCAGCTGTCTGACCTACTGGGGACCTGGGAAGTCATGCCCGAAAAGCACTTCCAAAATGCTTGGAGAGCGAGAAGGGGTTGGGATAGGGAGAGGCTTACCTTCCAGTCTTGGCTGGAGAAGAACTTGAGATGAGCAGTATTCCCGGTGCCAGGGAACCAAAAATGAAGAGGTTAAAGCAAAAATGGTGATGGTAGGGGTTTCTAGGTTTCTAGGGGTGCTCGAGACCCCAAAATACCACCATGCCGGGTCCTGCCAAAAGAATTCGACTCAAGCCTTCTCAGCCAAGGGAAAAGACAAAGTTTATTAGGGATTCACCACAATGGGCTGCTTTAAGAAATCCCACCCTTTGTGATGCCTGTTTCCACAAGCGGGCCAGATTCAATCTACTGAGCTAGATTGAATCTGAGCGCCTTCATGAAGGCAAGAAGGAGATTATATACACAAAGATTGTAGAAGGGATTGAGGGGTGGTCTAGGGTGACTAGAGGAGGGGTTTAGGGAGGGTCTTGAGGGGAACTCTAAGGAAGATAAGGTAGGGTCAGAGTCCAGGAACCAAGAGAATGGGATTAAGGGCAGGAAGTTCCTGAAGGAATATCAAGGTTGGGAAGTAACTGCAGGCACGCATATCTAAAGTAACAATAGAGGACAAGATTTAGGTAGATTTGGGCCTAATGATAACGTGAGGCTTGTGGCATTAGGGGGAAGGCCAGATCAAGTTGGAAGATTCAAGGACAGTTCAAGGGAGCTGCCAGAGACTGTATTCCAGATTCAAGGGGGTTCCCAGAGACTGTGCCCTCATCATATTCTACCTCACTTTATATCCATTACAGTCACCCAAGAGAACTGAATATAGCTTTCAATTCAAGAAGCATTTATTAAGCACCTACTATGTGCCATGCTCTCTGCTAAGCACTTTACAAATATTATCTCATTTGATCAAAACATCTTAATAATCTTTTGATGCGCATAGAATATAGAAAGTTGTATGACTCCGCAGAAGAACACATCATACAAGCTACTTCATCTTGTGGACACTTTCTCTAATGTTATAAAATGTAATTTGAGCTCAGTAAAGCACTCAGCACAGCTCTTGGCACTTAATAAACGCTTATTCCCTTCCCTATAAGTGCAAAATTCTTAATGTGTACCAAGGAAGGGTAGAGATTTGTAGGATTTGAGCTTAATCTGAAGGTGATGTTGAGTCAACAAATAAAGGTGATGCTTACAGATCCCTTGCTCTTCTTAAGAACAGACACAATGAGCATAAGGCTCAAGGTATAAAGGGCCAAGAAGAAGCTAAGGCTGTGAATGTTAATAGACTGTTATCCTGGAGCTAAAATTAAAGGGGAAGACTATACTTATAGTACTATGGACTCTTAAGTCTTAACTTATGCTTACAGCATAATAAAATTAATGACAATGGATCTAGAAGATGTTAAAAAAAACAGCACAATGTCAATAAAATATGGGGCTTATGACCCCAAGGCAGCTATATAAAAATTAACACTTCTTCATCAAAAAGGAGGAGGGGGCTTGATAGCTATTCTCAGAGCAACTGATGAACAGGTTAAGTATTTACAGAAATCTTTCTAGAAGAAAAGTTCACAAGTCCCAACTAAACACAAACACTAGGGATGCACCACTGATTTGGTCAAAGGTGGAGCTGATGAAATGGCTACCATCTAAGAGTGAGATCAACAGGTGTTCTATTGGGTAACATCTACATGAACTCAATTAGCATTATGTCAACAAAGCAGAGATCAATAAATAACGGAGTCATGCAGACTTGTTTTCTGACAGTGGTTCAGAATCAGGTCATCGCTACCAGAAAGGACAGAGAGCCTTCCTACCCTAAGCAGTGGATTTAGAAAGAAGGATCAAAGCCATCCCTGCCATCCAAGAGCCTATATTCTGACAGGGGAGACAAAATGGAAGCAACATGGTACATACAATGGAGCAGATGGAAGACAGTAATAGAGAGGAGGACCCTACAGCAGGGAGATCAGAAAAGGCTCCTATAGAAAGGAGGCAGTAACTTTTCAGTCGTATCTGACTCTCACTCTCCATGACCCAATTTGGGGTTTTCTTGACAGAGATACTAAAGTGGTTTATCATTTCCTTCTCCAGCTCATTTTAAAGATGAGGAACTGAGGCAAACAGGGTGAAGTGATTTAACCAGGGTCACACTGATTCCAGGCCTAGCACTCTGTCCACTGAGCCATCTAGCTAACCCTGCTCAGCAAGTGAGCAAAGCCTTAAAGAAGGCAGGGAGGGAGAGCACTCCAGGCATAAGGGAGAACCAGTGCAAAGATGAAGGTGAAAGACGGAGTATTGTATGAAAGCAATGACAGAAAGGCCAGTGTAGCTAGATGATTGAATAAATGGAGGGGAGTGCTTATCAGATCCTTCCTTTGCTGAATCTGCATCCATGTCAGCCCATTAGCTGTGGGTGTCACCCTAGGCTCTGCCCTGGTAGTCCCATATATTCTCTCACTTGGTGACCTCATCAGCTCCCATGGATTCTATTAACAGCTTTATGCAAATGCCTCCAAGATCTATATATCCAGCCCAAGTATCTCTTCTGAGCTCCAGGCACACATCACCAACTGCCTATTGACAATCCTTTCAGATAATTTGAAGCCCAATAAGATCCAAAGCCTGAACTAGTCAACTAAACTGCTCTAAAATTGCCCTTTCCTGTGTCAGCAACTTCAAAGACCAGATAAGGTTGACAAGGAATATTTTTCCTGTTGGTGACAGAATGTCTGCAACCCAAACAGTGGGATTTCTCTTATGTTGCTATTCTAGGGACATTTGCATATACAGGAGTGGCACAAACATCTTGGGAGTGTAATCTCTGACACTACCTTGTCAATTGTCTTGTCTTACTGTATCTACAACTCATTCAGCTAAGAAACTTCCTTTCTTATGATATGGGGATCGTAAACTGCAGTTGGGATTGTTCTAAAGTGTTTTTAAACCTTGTCATTCTTCTGTCAGAAGTTTGCTTCAGATTCCATGATCACGTATCTGCTAGCTTTAAGAGAGTAAACAATATGAGTTAATATACCACCTAGCCTGTTTACCTCCTTTAACCAAACTTTCAGCTCGACACTATTGAACATCTCTATCTTGAGATGCAGCAAGAATCCAAGACTGAACATGCTCAGAATATATCTCAAATATATCTTTCTCCCAAAGCCCCTCTTCTTCTGAACTTCCATATTCCTATCAAGAGCATACCATCCTACCCATCACCCAGGTTCTCTTCTTCCAAGTCATTCTTGATTCTTCTCTCTCACTCACCCCTTCTCGTCATTTCTACCTTCATGACATCTCTAGCATTCATCTACTTCTTTCCACTCACATAGCCACAAATCTAGATAAGACCTTTGTTACTTCTTGCCTGGACTACTTCGATAACCTCCTAGCCAGTCTCCCTGCCTCATGCATCACTCAGTTACTTAGATGATTTTCCTAAAGCATAGCTCTAACCATGTCACAACCCTAGTCAACAAATTTCATTGATTCCTTATTAGGAATCTATCTCTAGGGTCAAATATAAACTCCTACTTGGTATTTAAAGCTTTTAAAGTCTGGCCCCCTCCCACCTTTCCTATTTCTGTACTTCATGATTTGGCAGTACTGGCCTACTTGCTGATCTTCACACAGGAGGTCCCATCTCTGTGCCTTCACACTGGTCATTCCCATGTCTAGAATACTCCCCCCCCAAAACCCCCCAACTTCTTCCTCTTCCTTCAAGGCTTACTTCAAATGTCACTTTTGGCAGATGGCCTTTTCTGGCCCCCTCCACTGCTAACATTTTCCCTGCTAGGTCTATGTTGCATCTATTCTATATGTTTCTGTATACACACAGTCTCCTTTATCAGAATATAAATTCCTTAAGGCCAGAAATTGTTTTGCCTTTTTTTGTATCTCCAGTATTTGGAATACAGTAAGGATTTAATAAATGCTTGTCTAGTTATTACATTACAAAATCCACTTCTTTCCACAGAACATTAAAACAGAACAGTTATTTATGCTGTTCTTTAGGGTTTTTAGGTATGCCATTGTAATAGCAATTTCGATTTGAAGATCTTTCCCGTCCATTCATAGGCCATGTGACCTGCTTACATCACAGGAAGCCTGAGTCACATGTGGTAGGAGGAGCTTGCTGAGAGGAAAAGGAAACTGTGCCACAGGAAATGCTGAGAGAGCAGTTACAACAGAGCTGAGGGAAAGAGAGCAGACGTGTGATAGCTGTGCTGTGGTGGCTGTGAGTGTATTTGTGGGAAGGCCCCAGCAGGGGATGGATGGTTTTGGGACAGTGAGGCTCCATGCTGTCATACTGTGTATTGAATTCTTTGCTGCTGTGATGTATTGGGCGGATGGCTTATGGGATCTAGTCTTCTGGTGTCTGAATAAATGGTTTACTTCTACCTTCTATGTGGAGAGTCTCGTACACTTTGTGATACAGAACCACGTAGGCATTTTGACAATTATCATCTATATTGTGATTATTGCCTTGCTGATACAGTCATGGATCATCTTCACTGGAAAAGCCCTCTGAGCTCATCTAGCCCACCCTCCAGGACCACAAACTCATCTGAGTTCATGAAGCTACCTAGGAAAAAGGCAAAACAAAAATCCAGGGCTCTTCATTGGCAAGAAGCAAAAACACCTAGATGTGAGCCCTGGCATTTCCTCATCTGTAAAATGGAGGTAACATCTGAACCCCCCTTCTCCCAGGGTATTATAAGGAAGGTGCCAAGAACTCAGAGCCCAGAGCTCTCTCTACCTTTGATGACCACATTAAAACACAGGAAATCCTATGCAGGTGTCCACAGACAAAGAAAATAGATACCTTTAGTAGCACTAACTTCCCTATTGGGTCCCAAGCCCTAAGTCACAAAGGTGCTTTCACCTTAAGAGGAAAGTGTGACCAAGTCTTATCCTAACATCCCAGACTAACTACCCTCATCTTCTTCTACATTAATATCCTCTATATCAGCGTGACTTCATGGCAGGAGCCAAGCGGTAATCTCATCCTATTTCTGCCATACATATGCTGTCTGATGTCAAGCCAGGGATTTTTCCTTCTGGATCCCAGGCAACTCATTGTAAAATGAAAGCTTGGATTAGATGATTTATGGTCCTCTCCAGTTCCAAGATTCAAGGTTTTTAAGATTTAACCATATCAACTGCATGAAATTTAAGGCACGTTAAGGTAATTTCACAGCATCAGAAATAGCTGGACTACCTCAAAAGATCATTAACAGAGCTAACAAGGAAAGAACGGGAAAATATTCTTTTAATTCCCAGTATTCTTGAAAACAGAAACAGTATGGCACAGTGGGTAGAATTCTGGGCCTGCAGTTAGGAAGACATGATTTCAGATATCACTTCTGACACCAACGTTATGATCCTGGGCATCATTTCATGTGCCTGAAGCAATTCCCTCAGACTTATCTATTGTTGGCATTGGTGAAGAGAGTTCCATAAGAAAGGAGTATTTTGAAAGCATGAAAGTAATGAGTGAAGTCATCACTGAGACTAAACAAATTCAGTCTTGGAAAATGACCAAAGATAGGCCAGAATGACAACCAGGAAGTACATTCAGATCTTTCAAAAAAAGGCTCAATAACCTTTGGTTTCTTCTGTGCACGAAGGTCAGGAAGACAGGATCCATCTGAACCATATGCTGACTAGTTATGTCAAGGGCCTAATATGGGAATAATAACAGACACTGAGAACAGTCCCTGCGTTTCACCCCATCATTGGCCTGCTTCAGCTGAATTTATATTTGTCCCAAAAATCAGGGCCAGTCTTTTAATTTCTCACAATTCTTCTTTTTGCTTAGTTATGAGGTTTTAGATGTCATGCTCTAAATCTGCTCCTTGAGACTGATTCAGGAACCTGATGAAATGCCCTGATTTGTTCAGGCTGACCAACCCAAATCGTCTGACAGAAAAGCATGCATAGAAACCCCCCCCCGCCCCGACTAGAACTCCACTGCTGTTTATGAGAGCCCCATGCAAGTACCTCCTGTGAGCACTGACTGCAATTCCCGATTTCCTTTAAAAAAAAGAAAGAGAGAAAGTCTCACTGCTGTATAATCTATGGAATCTGGAAAAACAGTAGGCATTTATAAAATGCAAACACTCACACACAAAGGCTAGCACACACTGAACAGGAACAATCATGGCTCCCCCTGAGCCAAATCCCCACTACAGTTAAGAGAACCCCTTTACCCCGCCCCCCACCCAGTTGTTTGTTCAGACTTCCTGCAGAAGGCATCCTGATGAGGCAAAGCCACCACGTGTACCCTGGCCAAAGGACTTTACCTGACAGGGCTTTCATCATGCGGACAGCTTTTGCCCTCTCCAGTTCCAAAGCACCAAGCCATTGCTGCCTCTCCACTTCTGATCCGGCCTTTAGATGATATGTCCTGCCCCCATAGGAGAGCAAAATATTACAGGAATCCTCACGGTCAAAATGAGCTGTGGACAAGTTGATTGTTGCACGACAGTTGTAAGCCATCTCCCCCTGATTTCTGCATGATGACAAGAAAGGAAACTGGGTAAATCTCCCATAATCCACATTTATACTCCTGGGGAAAATTAATAATTATACCAAAATAAATGAGAGCTGACATTACCAGAGTCTATGCCATCTTTAACCACAGACAAAAGTCCTGTCTCTCTTGTTCTGTCTCCATCACCATTCTCTTTCTCATCTCTCCCCCTTACCATTATTCCCAGTGTTACTAGCTCATCATCTCACTACTTGACAAGTGCCACCTAATCTCCCCTGCTCCAGGCTCTTTTCTCTCCAATCTACCAGATTAATATCCATAAGGCGCAGGTACAGTGCAGGTCAGGCATCTACTCAAAAAATAGTATTCTCAAAAATCTTGCCAGAATCTGGGTAGACTGTATCTCCAGTCAAAAAAGAATTAGGTTACTATGCATGACCTGTTCTTGACATAGTCAGAGAGCTTCCTTTTTTTATCTTCACTAATCATCCTTTCCATAATTCTTTCTAGAATTTGAAAAATAATCGAAGTCAAGCTCACTGGCCTGGTAGAGTCTTAAGACTCTAATATCCTTCCAGGATTTTTTCAAAGATCACTGACTTTTACTCAGCAATAACATCAACCAGTTTATCTGGGACTGAACTAGTACCTTTAACTTAAAGTAGTGTTGACTGCCTGTCAGAACTAGCCTGACATTCAAGGTCTTCCATCATCTCATCCAAGCCTTCTCTCATACACTCTATGCAAGCCACATCACCCAGTTTCCTTCCTCTGAGCCCCATTTTGTTTTTCGTTACCTCACCACCCCTACTATGTCCATTTGCTGAAAGTCTACACATCCTGCAAGGCCCAGCTCAAGCTCTATCTCCTCAATAAGCCTTCCCAGATGGCCCCAGGGGCTAGTAAACTCAACATTCTGGAACTCTCCTCATTCTGGAATACTCTCATCTAAATGAAAACTAGGTATATTCCATTCTTCCCTGGTTTATTGTAAATGCCTTGAAAATAAGGTACATGTCTTACTGGCTTTGAAGTTCTCTAAAATTAGGAGGTGGGGAGAGAGTCTAGAGAAGTCTTCCTGACTCCAGGCCCAGCACTGTATTCTCTTCCTGAGTCAAATCTGGCCTCAGACATTCACTAGCTGTGTGACCCTGGGCAAGTCACTTCACCCTGTTTGCCTCAGTTTCCTCATCTGTAAAATGAGCTGGAGAAGGAAATGGCAAACCACTCCAGTCTCTCTGCCAAGAAAACACCAAAAGGGGTCATGAAGAGTCAGATACCCCAGCCTGTCTCAGATCTTTTTTAGACAAAGTGATGTTTGATGATGCTAGTGGACAATGAAGCTATTGGCCAAGCAGATAAGAGTGCTGGCCATGGCGACAGGAAGAAACGAATTCAAATTCAGTTTCTGTATGATTCTGAACTAGTCATTTACCCTTAATCTGCCTGTGTTGGTAAGCAAAATGGGCTCCTTAGCACTTAGTTCAACCAAGTGCCCTTGAATACTTTGGCTTTTGTTCCCTTTGAGTAATTTAGTGTATTTCATTGAGCCTTACTAAGTGCTAAGTCCCAGGCCCAAACCCCTATTAGGCGTAAGACCTTAGTGGGTGTGGATTGGCAACTAAGGTGGGGCCCAAGGTGGGGCTAACTCCAGGGAGGGCCTAGTTTACATGTCTGGGACAGCAGAGACTCTTAGACCATGTGGGTTTAAGTCACCTCTTTGTGACGATTCTAGGTCACGTGGGTGAGTTTCATGTGTGACTCACCCCTGCTGCTGAAAAAGATATAAAACCAGGGGTTGGCCTCCTCTTCCTTGGAGCTCTTTACCGCAGCAGTGGTGGCACACGTGACTCTGGGCCAGCCCTTGTTCTGAGCTCCCAGGCTGAACCTAGATGTTGGTAACTATGAATTGTGTTGGGTCTGTCTGTTGATGTTTGTAATTTGTTTGTATTTTGCTCTGAAGTTCAGTGTGCTGGCTTTTTCCCCTGAACTAAGTGGATGATATTTGTGTGCTGAATTAAAGTAAGCTTGCCAACCCCTTAACCTTGCTTTCCTTAGTTAAGCAGATCAAAAGAACCTGTGCTGTTGGCGGCTTTCTGGGTGCTGGCTGTGGGTGGATCTTATACCCCCACAGAAGCTGCTAGCCGGATTGCTGAAACACTGCCTCAGTTTCTTCAATTGTTGTAAGGATCGAATGAAACATCTGTACAGCCCTTACTTATTTGGCACAGTGCCTGGCATATAGTAGGCCCGCTGGGCCACGCCTCTGCCAGCTTGTACTTAAAGTTCATTTTTTGAATCCAAGTATTAGGCTTTTCTTTTAATTCTGTTAAATTTTATCTTAGAAGCAATATGGCACAATGGATCCAGAGCTGGTCTTGACCTTGGACTCAGGAAGATCTCCATTCGTAGCCTGTCTCTGGGTGTGGGACTCTGAGCTTCTCAGTACCCCAGACAATTTTTGCAGACTATAAGCTACACCCACAGTTATTGATTGGCATCTGCAAGAGGAATTTCCTTATTGAGAAATCCCAACTTTGATGAAAGCACAGGTCCGGGCCAAAATTTTCATTTGATGTTATTTGTCTAAATGCTCTAACTGGGGACAGTTCTGACCACTCAAAAGTCACTTGCGGTAAAGTGTAAACTGTGAACTACCCAGTATGGGAGGAGGTTGAGACAGTTTGAGATCCATACTCCAAGAAAACCACAAACAGAAGGAGGAGAAGACACAGAAAGTGGATGATAATGAAAATAAGGGGAAATTACCAAAGGCTTCAGGAAGAAGAAAACTAAGTTCTTGAATATAAACAGATAAATCAGCAGGAAAAACAGTAACAACAGAAGGAAACATGGCCTCCAGATCTAGTAAATAAGTTCAGACACCTATGAATACTGAAAAAAAAAGGCAAGGGTGATGAGACAGAGGTCACTGTAGTATTTGAGGAGAATGTGGGACCACAACACACTGTTCCTGAGTAATTTAAAAGAGAAATTAGAATTGTGAGAGTAGAATTTATGGCCTGCACAACAAAAATAACAGAATAGAAAAACTTGACTCTGTAATGGCACCCTTGCCAAAAAAACAAGTGACAACAACAGACTGGGAACGCAAATACACAAAAGTGAAGGACAATCTAGAAGATGAGAAACAAAAAACGAGAACATTAAGAGAAAATGTGTTCTCTATGCAAGCAAAACATCATATTGATCTTGAAGACAGGGTGTGTAGAGATAACCAAAAGATCATAGGTCTCACAGAAGAACACAACAGGACAAAAAAACTTTAACATCATCATAAAGAAGGAAATAATAAAAGAGAATTATTCAGAACTTTTAAACAGAAAAAAATTAAATACCAAATGAAAGAATTCACAGATTGCCTCCAGAAAAAAAATCTAATACTGCAAACTCCAAGACACATAGTGGCTAAATTCAACAATTTGATTCAGAAACAGGTTCTGCAAGCCATCAGAAGAAAGACCTTCAAATACAAAGGAAAGGACACTCGAATAGCACAAGATAATTCTGTATACACTAGAAAACATGGGAGGAGAAGGAATAATGTGTTCCAAAGAGCAGAGTTAACAATAACCTGGGGTGACCTATTCTAGAAACCTGAACTTAACCATAAATGAAAAAAGATGGAGGTTCAAAAACAACGAGGTATGTGAAACATTTTTAGAAAGAAAACCAGAACTGGAGAGATCATTTGATCCTCAAACACTCCAAATAACAGAAATGCTGGTTGACTGGTTGGTTTGTTGTTGTCATTAATTCTTGAAAAGGACCACAAGGACATTATTACATCAGGGTCAGAGTGCAGGGTGTCCAACTGTGGCAGATCAGAGGAATGTGAGCTGGAATGGCTCTCTCACAGGTCAGGCACAAATAGTCCACGTGAACATTGAGAGTGGAGATGTCTCTAAATTTGTGCATCTCGTGTTTCTTTTGAGCTACTACAATTCTACTTCATCGCACCTTCTTTGATGTGGGCACACCACGCTGGGCAATCCTGTGCCAGTGTCTCTCATGCCTCAAGACCAATTCTAAAGTTCTTCAAAGAGACGTTGAGACCTTGTATCTCCTCTTCTGACCACCATGTGAGCACCTGCCTTGTGTAAGTTCTCCATCAAATAAGTCTTTTAGGCAAACATACATTTAGCATTCAAACATGTGGCAGCCCATCAGAGTTGCACTCTCTGAAGCAGAGTTTGAATGCTTGGCAGTTTAGCTCGAGTAAAGACCTCAGTGTCTGGTACCTTCTCCTGCCAGGTGATCTTCAGAATCTTCCTAAGACAATTCAAATGGAAGTAATTCAGTTTCCTGGCATGGTGGTGGCAGACTGTCCAGGTTTCACAGACATACAACAATGAGGTCAGCACCACAGCTCTGTAGACCTTCAGTTTGGTAGGTAGTCAAATACTTCTTCTCTAACCACACTTTTCTTCAGAGGCTCCCAAACACTGAGCCAGCTCTGGCAATGCGTGCATCAACCTCCTCATCTATGTGGATATCCCAGGAAAGTATACTGCTGAGGTACGTGAATTTATCCACAGCATTCAATATTTCTTCATTTGCTATAACCAATGGTTCCAAATATGAATGGTGTGGTGCTGGCTCCTGGAGATCCTGTTTTCTTGGTGCAGCCGGCAAGGATAGTAACAGCAACAGAAGGACAACAGAGAGACCAGTAAGAGACTTTTTTCTAAATGTACACAAGAAGACAGAAATGAAGGTAGTCATTTGGTAGAGGTAACAGTGAATAGGCACACAAAAGACACCATAGAAAGACCCCAAAGAAACTGTGCCTAAAGGCGAATCAACGGTTTTTTTGTTTTTGTGGGACTAATCACAACACACTGAAAAAGGGAGAGGAGAGTAGGGGGACAGAGAGGAGTATATGATGTCCCAGGGTCAAATCAAGGGCTAGCAATGAAGGGAAGTGGCCTTTGTGGTCTCAGAAAGAGAAGAGCCTGTATAGAGGGAAGTGGGTGAGAAGGAAGAACAGAAGGATTGAAAAGGGTCAGGAAAGAAAGGAGGTCTTGCTTTGGTGGTGGGCAGGGGTTCCACAGATGAATGCTCCCATGAGTATGGTATATGAAGGGATGGCACTTGAAACATCTACTCATCCTATATGGGGGTGGGAGGGCAGGGGGAATTTGGAATCTGGGGGGGCAGCCACAAGCAACTGGCATGTGGGAGAGGGAAAGAGCATGGACACGGGGAGGAGATTTTGAGGCCAATGTGGAAAAAAGGTACCCAGGGGAGGGTATAGATCAGTGGTGAGCTGCATAATCAAGGACATGGTGAAGGAGAGGGGAAGTATTCTCTCTTGATACTTGCACTAATTGGCACTGCTCCGGTAGTAAGGGAAATTCATGGGGCAAGCCCTACAAGGTTGTGGCACAAAGTGCCTAGGTCAGAGGTAGAAGGGATACTTTGCAAGCTCTGATCTCCTCTGAATATCAAGGGAAATGATGAAAAGAAGTAGGGACAGATGAAAGGGGAATAACATTTCCAGACCTCAAACTGTATCATAAAGCAACAGTTATCAAAACCATCTGGTATTGGTAAAAGAACAGAGAGAGAGTAGTAGAACAGAAACTCAGTGGGATTGCTCTCTGGGAGAAGGAGGAATACTAGGAATACCTATGGTGACATAAGAAACAGAAAATATCAATAAAAACTTCTTAACCGCTCCTGGTGCAGCAACAAACATGACTGGTCTAACTTTTTACAGTGAGTTTATAGTAAAAGTCAACAGAAAAATCAGATCCATTTTTTTTAGTCAACTCTGTAGGAACAGAATCATTCTATAAATATAAGGATACCCACGGCACAGTTTGGTATTTATTGTTTTCTGTGGAAAACACTTATTCCCTTCAATGTCACAAGTCACAACTCCTCATAACTTCAGTGGTCCTTGTGACTGACCATCACTGAAATTACCATTACAGGCAGTTGGTCTAGAGGCAACAAAAACCTCCAAAAATAACAAGGCTGGTCCTTAGAGAGTGAAGACCACAGGCCATCACTGAGCCTATAATTAAATGCTCTCCAGCCTGGTAAGACCCAATAGACCCTGTGATTTTCTAGCATAGCTTTTGGGTCACTTCCATGTGTCCAGGAGATGTCTACATAGAATGGCAAAGATGCCATGATAACCCTACTGCACAGGGAAAGAAACTGAAACGAAGCCTGCAGCAAAAAGTTGTCTGTGTTTACAAATAATTTATACCAAGAAAATGTCTCCTAACTGCCCACTGAGAGATAGATACTGTCAGGAGGAAATGCAGCCGATAAAATGTCCTCCTTTGCCTCTTTACCTCTCCATTAATAATCAGCTCCCACTCCTCATTCACTTCACTATTTTCTTCAGGATGCCCTGCAACTTTCATGCTCCAGAGAATGATATTCCATGGTGACTGTGTGATAAAATCACATGAAGAAAGCTCTTTAAAATATGGGGATGGAAGATGAAAATGCAGCACCCTGTAAAGTGTCATTTGGCAAAGACTGCCGGGTCCCTTCTCAGGCTCTCCTCAATGATGCACCACTGAGTAGTCTGGAAGACGCGGTAAAGACAGGCCGGCCGTTAGCTGCTGCTGTCTTCTTGCTCTCCTACAATCCCTCCCTTCTTGAATCCACATTCTTTCTCTACAACTCCCAAATTTATATTTGTAAAGCTCAAGTAGGGCTATGTCAGTCTCTTCCCATTATTTAGAATACAACACAAATTTTCTGTTTAGCAGTTAAACTTTTGACAATAGGACTCCAGCCTCTCTGCAAGCTACCCCCCACACACACACACACTTAATTACATAGCACTCTTTCTCATGTACTTTATTCCTCCTCTCTGCTGTTCCCTATAGACACACCATCTCCCATCTCCTGGCTCTACACAGGCTCCCAGGCCAGGAATCAAATCTACCTCATCTCCACCTACTGGGAGCCAACTCAGGCGCCACCTGCCATTCCTATGTTAATTTGTTTGTGAACATGCTATATTCCCCTAGAGAAAGTACACAGAGTACTGGTGGAATCAGGAACCCTTGAATCTGAATCCAGCCTCAACCACTGACCAGCTGCAGGACCCTGGGCAATTCACTTGGCTCTTTCCTCACCTATAAAACAGTAACAGCACCTGCCCACAAGGTCCTTGGGAAGATCAAGTGATATTTATAGTGTCTGGCAAATTGATGGAACAATAAGCATATTGGAATTAATATATCAAAATATACCAGACTTATATAAAGTCAACTATAAAACTTTTCATTTTTACAGAAATAAAAGAAAACAAGAGAGGTAACATGGTATAGTGACTAGAGTTGCCCTCTCCTCAAAGTCAGGAAAGCCCAGGCTTATATTGTGCCTCTGATTCACAATCTCTCGATGCCACCAGGCAACTTTCTTGGACTACAAATTGGAAAATAGGTGACAAAGAGTTTCCTCCCTAAGAATTCACTATACAATTAAATCATAGGTTCAATCCCCCAAAAGGGAAAAAAAAAAAAGGTAATATTCAGTTATCCTGGTTAGGATGAGCTAACATAAAAATGATATAATAACATATAATGTATAATACTTCATGAATTTATACATTTAATGCTACAAAGATCAAGATACTAGAAGAATATTCTATGGAATTAAAATAAAGTTCACATAAAAAAAGGTCAAGAAAATCAATGGAAATTATGAAAAAGAAAAAATTGGCAAAGAGAGTTGAATCCCCAGATTTCAAATCATCCTATAAAACGGTCCTGAATTTAAAAGCAGAAAGTAGATCAATGAATTTCATACCAGCCATTCACAGGAGTTTAAAGTTTGATGACTGGCCACAGAAAACATTTACTTCAAAGGAAATATGATTTCATAATTACCAGCATCCCTCTTTCAGCATTGTTATAAATATACTCACGTTATCTAGGAATAAACAATACTAGTTAGGAAGACAGGAATGTTTCAATTATGTTTTACATTTATTCATCCTGAATAAATGGGTACATCCCCTGAACAGAGTACAAGGGAGTACAAGAACTCAGACAGACGTCATTCCTTTTATTAACTGCAATTCGAATCTCCCGCTTGGCCCTGCATTGGCCAGAGGCAACCCCCTGACTGCCTACATCATGTGCTCCTCAAATGGTCCCTCAAGCATGAGTACAATCCTCTAACCAAGCCACCTAGATCACAGCTCTGATTAGAAGCAGTCCCCTGACTTAAACATTCTGCTAAAGCTGGGGGGTGGGGTGGGGGTGGGGAGAGACACTTTCAACTCTGTGGAAACAAAACTGCTTCTACCAATTCTCACAAGCATGGATCCCAAACTAATAAGGCCTATCTGTCCTATACAATGCTAGCCCATGTTTCCCACAGATTCTTCCACAGAATACACAGCCATGAGAACAAAGTCTTTTTATACTGGGGTTCCCAGCGGACCACTGATCTGTTATCCTTGATTCCTATCATGTAACTAGTCTTCCTATTTTCCCAATCACACATTCTATTTTTGCTTTTTATCCTTGGATCCTAGTCATTAGCAGAGTTCTTCGCACATAGTAAATGTTTCATAAATCCTTTTTCATTTATTCATCTGTAATAAGGGTTTGAGAACTGACTACAAGACCTGGGACTCGTAGTTCGCAGGAACAAACATCCACATTTAGCCTTGAGAGCAATTAGGAACTTCAGTGATCTGGAAGGTGGATTTGAGTCATGCCTAGGTGTTCTTAAGGGACACACACACAGTCTAACGGAGGAACTAAGAGCAAGGAGTGAGGGCTTCAAGAGCTGAGCCGCAGAGAGAACTCCCCACCCCCACAGCCCTGCCAGGACTCAATGAACTGGGCTGAAAAGAATCAGTAGCAACAGATAAAATCACCATTAATAAACATTTATTAAGTGCCACTGAGGATAGAAGTAAGGTAAGCCTGGAGCATTAGGTGAAGAGAGAAGCTGAAAGGAGAAAGTAAAAAAAAAAAAGAGCTGGGATGAAGCAAAGGAGAAAGAAACTGAGGCCCGGGAGGCATCTGCAGGCATTTCAAAGCAGACACCAAAGCTACTTGTTGAGTCTCCCTTTTGAAGATCTCCGGGAAGCTCCAAAAAAAGTCTGTTCTCCCTCCACCCACTTCCCCTCTTGTAAGTGGACCTATAATCTACTCTACTTGTTCTTTTTCCCAAATATTTCCTGTTTCCTAATTTTTGCCTCACACATGAAGAAACAATAGAGTTAAACTGAAATTTTAATTAGGGCGGAGCATCATGAATTTCCTGACTGGGGGCTCCAAGCTATTGCAACTATAATAACTTTTATTTCCATAAAAACTCCATAAAATAAAGGAAACATGTGGCCCTGCGGGTCATTTTCTTTCCCCCTGGCTAAAAAAAGTAAGCTCATTATTTTAACAGGTGGCATCAAAATCTCCAGAGAGAAAATGGAGTAGGGAAGAGAAGAAAGATAAGTTTACTTTCCACTGCAACACCCCAACAAGTGTTAAAAGAAAAGATCAAGTGCTATCCAAAAAACTCTGCCCACATCAGTGTAAACCCTCTCTAGGGCTACTTTCTTCAAATCCCCCCTCACTATGGTGTTCTGTGGGCCCAGAAGATGACTGATGACTTCTACTTCCAGGGTTCCAGGGTTCTAAGGCTGGAGGGGTGGGGGAGAGAGGGTGGTTATAACTGTCACAAGTCCCCATCCTGTGTGCTTCCAACTAATTATCAGCCAGATTCGATTAGCTTTTAGAAACAGTAATTGCAAACAGGTATAGCAAGGATGATCATTAAAGAAATATACCCCCCAAATTGTGGGTCCCCTTTTCGTTTGAGCATACAAGGCACACCAGGAAGGGTGGGCTCCAATGCAGAGAGCCCATATGGCCAAAAGATAAGTTCTCAGATCCTGGTTACCAGAAGTTCTTCTCTCCCTTTGTGCTGTAATGAAGTTTTCCTAGGCATAGGTGTTGGCTGGTCTCCATGGGCTAGTGTCTACCCTTCTGGAGTCTTGAAGCTGCTTTCCCTCAGCTTGTGGACATAGCTACCAAGCCCCAGTCACCAGTGGGACTTCTGATGGACCTCCTAAACACACAGTTGTCCATGGAGGGAAAGATGAGAGAATCTTCCAGCCTCCTCAAGTGATTCCCGGTCTAGAACTTGACTACAAGGGTTCCACCATGAACTAGACTGACCTACTGCCAGAGTACTTATTCTGAACTGTCTTGCTGTGTCATATAGGCTCAAAAGTATACCCAATTCTTTCAATCACAAGACACTTCCTGTGTAATGTCATATGTCTTTATCCAACGATCAAAACACTTTCTTCCTACAAAATTAATTCAGGACTTATTCACAATTAGTTTACATCCTTGATTAACTGATTCAATTGACAAGTCTGAGCCTTCTATGTTTCCATTAACTGGAATCCTCTCAATAATGCACAACCTTTCATAAGCCTAGTTCATTAACTGGAACTACAAAACAGCTTATTTGTAGCCACTAGGTGTCTCTCCACTTCTTCAGGTCACCCACAATTCTGATTCTTCAGCCTCTGTAGACTTCCAAGATTTGCAACCACATGGCATTAGCAGAATATGTGCACTGATAGCAACCACAATACCATAAAAGAAAAAGAAAAGAAAAGAAAGTGAAAAACGTTAGAGCCCTGATCGACGCACTGACCAATTCTGACTATAGGGAAGTAGAAGCAAGATTCCAACCTGTCCACTGGCAAAGAGGGGGCAGGCAGCAGGTGGGCAATGAAGCATATTGGGGCCAGTGTGTTCCTTAGTTTTGCATGACTGAACTTGTTGCAAGGTGATTGGAAGATCAAAGTTCTGGAATGAGAAGTGACTTCAGAGGTCATCTTGTCTAACCCCTTCATTTTATTTAAGTATGCTACTTTTAAAAAATACTTTGTTTTCCCCAATTACATGTAAAAACAATTTTTAACATTCATTTCTTAAACCTTTGAGTTCCAAATTCTCTCCTCTCTCCCTTTCCTCCTCACTGAGAAGTCAAGTGATTGACATGTTACACATGTGGGGTCATACAAAACATATTTCCATATTAGTCACACTGTGAAAGAAAATGAAGGCCAAAGAAAAAAACAAAAAAAGTATGCTTCAATCTACCAATCTTCATTCAGAATTCAGACTCCATCATTTCATTCTCTGGAGGTGGAAAACATTTTTCATCAGACATCCTTAGAAATTGTCTTGGATGATTGTATTGCTGAGAATAGCTAAGTTAGTCACAGCTAGTCACCGCACAATGTTGCTGTTCCTGTGTACAATATTCTCCTGGTTCTGCTCACTTCACTTTGCATTAGTGCAGGTGAGTCTTTCCATAACCCTTTCATTTTAAAGATGAGAATTGGAGGCCCAGGTAGTTTAAATGGCTTTCCCAAAGTCACAAAGTCAGTAAGTGTCACGAATGGGATTTGAACTTGGATTCTTTGACTACAGAGCATCAATCGTTTGGGGTTGTTTTTTTCCAAAGAATAATTGTAGGACTTATATGTACAAATATACATGTAAACATATGTGCAAGTGTATATTTATACATACACAAACACACATATAATGTATAACACAGCACTTTTTGTTGTAGCAAAGAACTAGAAACTAAGGATATACCTATTAATTGGGAATGGAATGAAGAAATTATGGTCTATGCATGTAATATAATATTACTGTGTCTTAAAAAATAGCTAAAGAAATGGATTCAGAAAAACCTGGGAACACCCAAACAAACTAACACAAAGTGAGATATGCAGGACCAGGAGAACTATTTATTATAATGACTACAATAATGACTTTACACTGTAAACTTTGAAAGATTTAAGTCTGATTAATGTAATGACTAACCACAAACCCAGGACCAATGAATCAGGATTCTTACCTCTTGACAGAGAGATAATGGATTAGAGGTGCAGAATATGGCATCATGGTCAGATATCGCTAAGAAGTGGATCTCTTTGATCATGACTATGCCAACTTGTTACAAAGGAGGCCTGGGGACTATTTGAGGGAGGAAGAAGTGGGGAGAATTGGAAGGTAGAGGGAGGCTAATGAGAGTGATGACAAGCAATGAATGAAAGAAAAGAGTGGCTCTGGGGTATTTAAAAAAGGAGGGTTCAAAGGACAACACAGACATAGGAGCTACTTGGGCACTAATGCTGAACTGAGTACATACATATTCATTAGGTATCCAGTGTCATACACTATACTTTTTTCTTTCTTTATATAAGGACATGTTTATATTTATTGGTTTTTTTAAATTCAGAAGAACAAAAAATTTAATTTTTAAAAAAGAATACTGGTCAAAATGGTCTATCAATCAGTTAAACTGAGGTGCTCTGAGCCCAATACTCCAATCAGCCTGTATTCCCTCATTCCTGCTCATCAAAACCATGGGCATGGAATGGTGTGATTTTTTTTAACCTTTGTATCTTCAATCTATAAGACAGTACTTTACACATAGTAGACAAGTAATCAACGTTTGCTGAATTGAATTCAATCTCAGCCAATACTCTCATTTTAGAGACAAAGAAACTGGGGGCCAAGAGAAGTTATTTCCCAGAGGTCACTAGCTAGTAAGTGGCAAAGTCAGAGTTGGAACATGGGTGCTTTTAGACTCTAAATCCAGAAGCCTGCCCACTGGGCTGTGCAATCTCTTACATTGGCTGTTCTTATTTTAAAGTACTGCTTTACCTGATGCCCAATGAAAGAGACAAGGTGAACATCAGCAGTGCCCCCATACAAGTGTAATGCCAAACAAGACACTTGATTTCTAGGCATTATTTTAGCCATATGAAGAAAACCCTTGAAATCAGGAAATTCTGGCCATTCACAAACAATTCTGTCTCCAATGTCAGAAGGTATTAACTGAGGCAAGAAAGATTTAATGAGTCATATTTACTCTCTCCTCCTGGAGCGTAGAGCTGTCATCCTCATATCCAACACCACGTATATCTCATGCCTACCTCATTCTTAGTCTTAAAATGAGCACAGTAATGTAGTGTTTGATAAACCCAAAGATCCCAATTACTAAGGCAACAATTCATATTCAACAAAAACAGTTAGGAAAACTAGAAAGTAGTCTGGTAGAAACTAGGTATAGCCAAACATCTTACACTGTATACCAAGATAAGCTCAAAATTCGTATATGATTTAGACATAAAGGGTGATATAAGCAAATCAGTGGAAGGAGGAAGAAATTACCTGTTGGGGATCTGTGGACAGGGGAATTTTTCATTACCAAACAAGAGAGACAAGAGAGGTTCACAGAAGGTAAAATAGGTAATTTTGTTTATATAAAATTTAAATTTTTTTGCACAAATAAAAAACCAATGCAGCTAAAATGAAAAGCAAAAAAAAATGGGGGGGGGGGGATCAGGGTTAAGTGGGTTGCCCAGCATCACATAGCTAGTAAATGTCTGAGGCCAAATTTGAACTCAGTTCTCCTGCCTCCAGACCCAGTACTCTATCTACCGTACCACCTAGCTGCCTCAATTAGGGGAAAATCTTTGCAGCAAGTTTCTCTAATAAAGGTCTCATTTCTAAGCTATATAGGGAACTGAGTCAAATATACAAGAATAAGAGCCATTCCCCAAATGATAAATGGTCAAGGGATATGAATAGGCAATTTCCAGAGGAAGAAATCCAAGAAATCAATAGCCATATGAAAAAATGCTCTAACGCACTAATAATTAAAGAAATGCAAATTAAAACTCTTGTACATATATATATATATATATATATATATATATATGTATACACACACAGTAACGACAACAATGTGAATGTAAAGGAACACACCAAAAAAAAATCAAAAGTAAATGTAACAAAATTACAAACATTAAGCATTATTCAAATGAAGAGAGATGAGAAGACAGCCCCCAGCCTACTTCTTCATGGAGATGGTAGATTTACTTGTGTAACACATTGCTGACTTTTTTTTCTTTCTGAAAAATACTATTTGTCAGATAAGGCAGCTCTCTGATAGAGAGAAAGGGAAGGATATTTCAGATAACTATAGTGATGTAAAAGAATTTTTTTAAAGAAAATATCAATAAAAACTTTTTAAAAACTAATAGTAAATTTTTGCTTAAATCTATGTATCCAAGTCCCCACAAGAATGTATACTTAGAAGCTTCATTCCACTCACATTTTTATACTTTGAATCACAGAATATTAGAAATAGAAGAAATCTTAAAACAGAAAATAAAAAATCTGAACTGGAAGGGATTGCAGAATACAGAATATTAGAACTAAAAAGGGCTTTGGAACACAGAATTATAGGACATTAAAGCTAGAAGTGACCTTAGAGATAATCTGATCCAAGGGTTCTTAACCTGGAATCAGTGAACTTTTTAATGAATGGAAACTCCACTTTGCATTCGCTGCTCTGCCTAGTTTCAATTTCAGGGAACAAGATGCTCCTCCAACCATAAGCTCATCCCCTCTGATCTCCTCACTACACTGCTAATTCAAGCCAGGACTGATACCAGATACCACCTTCTTTAGCTGCCTCTCCCCTCTGACTGGTGGGCTGAGTACCAAACTCTTCCCAATGCCTTCCGTTCTAAAGGGCAGAAACTGGTCTCACTCCACAGAAGCTGCACCCTGGATACCCACTGCTATTGTCGCACTATTGCTTTCCTACCTTTTATGTGTTGTCTCCCCTCATCAGACTGTAAGCTCCTTGAGAGCAGGGACTGTCTTTATAATTGTATCCCCAGGGCTTAGCACAGCGCCTGGCAGATAGTTGGCACTTAATAAATGTTTATTGGAGAGGAATGAATAAAGCTTTTATTAAGTGATTAGTATGTGTAAGGAGTAGTCAAGCAGGGCCACCAACGTGACAGCATCCCTCCCATGTCATGCAGCACATGACACCAGCCCAATCTCCAACCTCGTTTAGGAAGAGTGCCCCACCCCTCCACTCAATGATGAACATTCTCACATCTGCTCATACTCTTCACATCCCAGTGATTCTGAACCCCTGTAGATTATCTTCCAAACCCCCCTCTCTACCCTCCCCATCACCCAATTCCTTATTCCCATCCCCTTCAACCCTCCCAGTCCAAAGTTTCAACCAAACACCACCCAGCCCTCTGGAATACATATTCCATGAGCAACATCCCTTCTTCATCTTTAATCTTTTCCTCTCCTACTCCATCCATATACTAGCTATTATTGAAACCTGACTCTCCTCAAATGACACTGCCACCCTGGCCACCCTTTCTAGTACTGGCTGCACCTTCACTCATTCTCCCCAGTTCACTGGTCAAGGTGGGGGGGACTGGAATATTCCTTGTTCTCCACTGCCACTTCCAGTTTTTCCTCCTACCTCCATCACTTGCTTCCTTTAAGGTTCATGCCATTTCCATTTACCACCCAATCAAATCCTGGTAGCTATTGCCTACAGACCTCAAGTCACTCCCCTTCCACCCTCAATGAGTTCAGCACTTGGCTCACATTTTTTCTCTCTTCCCCAACTCCTGCCCTCATACCAGAAAACTCCAACAAACTAACCACTTAGTTTCTTAATCTACTCACTTCCCATGACCCACTCCTCCACCCAAGCTCAGCCACACACAAAGATGGTCCTATTTTTGATCCTTCCACAACCCACAAATGTGCCATCTACATTTTCAAGAAAGTCCCCTTATCTGACCATATTCAATCAGTTTTATCCCTTCCTGTAACTTCCTTATATGATCCTACTCTTCATCCTCACCATGACTTCCATTTTCTTGACCCTTCAATTCTCTCCAAGGTCACCTCCCCTGCACTAGCCACTTTCTCATCTTTTCCTCATACTGAGCCCTTGGTAAACCAATTCGACTACACTTAAAGCATCAGCTTTGGATCACTCCCACCATTCAATGCCTTCACTCCTACACACATGCTACTGAATGAAGGTGGAAAAAATCACATGATGATTCTGGCTGGGTCCATTACAAATTTATGTTACACAACCTCAACTGGGCCCTCACAGCTGCTAGGCAATCCTTCTATACTTTCCTTATCACCTCCCTCTCCCACTCTCCACAGAGGCTCTTACAACCCTTTCCTTTTTTAATAGTATTTTTCCAATTATATACAATGACAATTTTTAACATCCATTTTTACAAAATTTTGAGTTCTAAATTTTTCTCCCTCCCTCCCCTCTGCCTAAAACAGTAAGCAATTTGATATAGGTTATATATGTGCAATCATGTAAAACATATTTCCATATTAGTCATAGTTGTGAAAAGAAGAAGCAAGACCAAAAGGAAAAAACCATGAAAAATATAAAGAAAGTCAAAATAGTATGCTTCAATCTGCATTCAGAGTCCAGCAGTTCTTTTTCTGGATGTGGACAGCATTTTCCATCAAGAGTCCTTTGTAATCGTCTTAGACCATTGTACTGCTGAGAATAGCTAAGTCATTCACAATTGATCATCAGACAATATTGCTATTACTGCGTCCAATGTTCCCGTTTCTACTCATTTCACTTTGTATTAGTTCATTTAAGTCTTTCCAGGTTTTTCTGAAATCATCCTGCTTGTCATTTCTTATCACACAATAGTATTCCAATACATTCATATACCACAACTTGTTTAGCCATTCCCCAAATGAAGGGCATCTCCTCCATTTCCAATTTTTTGTCACCACAAAAAGAGCTGCTGTATTTTTTTAAAACTCTTTTCATCTTTCCTCAAATTTCCCATAACTCCCCCTCTGCCAACTCTCTCAGTTGAGAAACTTCACTTATATTTCACTGAAAAAAATTAAGGCCGTTTGTCACAAGCTCCCTCTTCTTGCCTCTTCCTTATCTCACTTTAACCAGATACCTCCTCTCATTTCTCTTCCTTCACCCATCTCACATGAAGAGGTAATCTTACTCCTTACCAAGGCTAACCTCTCTACCTGTTCAAGCAATCCCATTCCATCCCATCTCCTCCAATAGATGGTCCACTCTGTCATCCCTACTCTTTCATTTATTTTCAATCTCTCTCTGTCTACTGGCTCGTTCCCTCATTTCTACAAACACATCCATGCCTCTCCCATTCTGGAAAAAAACCCTCATTTGATGCTTTCTTTCCTTCTATCATTCTATATCTCTTCAACCCTTTGTAGCTAAACCCCTTTAAAAGGGCCCTCTACAATAGGCACCTCCACTTTCTCTCCTCTCGTTCTCTCAACAATCTGGCTTACCATTCCACCAATGCTGCTTTTTCCAAAGTTACCAACAATCTCTTCGTTGCCAAATCAAACAGCCTTTTCTTAATCCTCATTTTCCATGACCTTATTTCAGCCTTTGACATTGCTGATCACTCTCTCCTCAATGTTCCCAGGTTCTCCTCCTACCTATCTGACCTCTCCCCAGTCTTCATTGCCGAGTCTTCCTCCAGATCATGCCTTCCGCCTATAGGTGTCCCTAAGGGCTCTCATCTGGGCCCTCTTCTCTTCTCCCTCTATGCTACTTTCCTTAGGGATCTCATCAGCAACCCTGGATTTAATTACCAACTCTATGCTGATGATTCTCAAATCTACCTATCCTGCCCCCAACCTCTCTGCTGACCTCTAGTCTCACATCTACAACTGCCTTTCAGATATCTGAAACTGGATTGGATGTCTCCTAGAAAACTTAAACATGTCAAAAATAGAACTCATTATCCTTCCCTCTAAACTTCTTCCTACCTTCCCTATTACTGCAGAGGACAATACCATCAAGGCTTGTTGACTTCACCTCTGCAGCATCTCTGGCATACACCTAAATATGCCCCTTTCACTCCTCTGACACTGCCCCCCCCCGCCCCAGTGCAGCCCCTCCTCAGCTCACCCCTGCACTACGGCAATAGCTGCTGGTCAGTCTCTACTTCCAGTCTCCACTCCAGTCCATACTCCATTCACCTACCAAAGAGACTTTCCTAAAGTTCAAGTCTGACCATGTCACCCCCCTACAAAATAAAATCCAGTGGCCTTCAGGATCAAATATGAAGTGCTCTGTTTGGCCTTCAAAGCCCTTCATCATCTAGCCTGTTCCTCCTTCCTTTGAGTCTTCTTACACCTAACTGCCTTCCACACACTCTCTAATTCAGTGAAGCAGCCTCTTGGCTGCTTCTCAAAAAGACCTTCTATTTCTCAGCTCTGGGCATTTTTTACCTCATCCCTCCTCCCATCCAACTACTAAGCTCCCTGGCTTCCTTTAAATCCCAACTAAAGTTCTATCTTCTATAGGAAGCCTTCCCCAACCCTTCTTACTTCCAGCTGAGTTCCCTCTGTTAAATATTTCCTATTTATCCTGTCTCTGGCTTGATATATATATGTATGTATGTATGTATGTATCTGTTTGCTTAGTGTCTATCCAATTCATTTATAGGCTCCTGGAGGGCAGAAATGGTCTTTTGCCTCTTTTTGTATCCCCAGCGCTTAGTACACTGCCTGTTACAAAATAGGCAGTTAATATTTATTGATTTATTGATTACAAAGCACTGTACTAAGCACTAAGGATACAAATAGAAACGTAAGATAGTCCCTGCTCTAAAGAAGTACATATTGTAATGGGAGAAACAACACATATGGAAGGTTTCAGCTGCTAATCAGATGGAAAGATACCATTGTCTTTAGGGCATAAAAGCAAAGGTGATGGTTATGCCTCTTCTTTACTGTCCACTGATAAAATCACGAACAGTTTATGGCGCTGAACCATTTGAGATTGCCAAGGACTTTGGTGACAAGAACTCTTTTTTAGATCTTCAATAGATGTGGCTGCAGCACCTGCAGGAGCAGTTGCTAGATTGAATCTCCAAAGCAGTGGCTTCCTAGGATGATGCTTCGTGCTGGGCTGGAGGCATTGCTGTTCCCAAGGCTCTTGGATTCAGGGTCCTAGCCTCTGTCCATTCAGGTCTAAGGGGAGATGTTGTTCAAGGGGGTGGTAGTGTGACTTAACCTGACACATGCTATCTCCTATCTATTCCTCAAGATGTCTTCCTGCTTCAGTCGGGCTGGCCTACCTCCCCTGTGAGTGGCAGTTGGTTGGCAGATGGTGGGGATGGCTGGTCACTTATCCACAGGAGTTGCTTCTCAGCATGATGGTGATGAGGGAGGGTAGGAACAGGACAGGTGGTCCGGGGGGAGGGGGGAAGGGACTGCTGTCACTCCCAAGGCAGCTTTAAAATCTATTTTGATAACTGCATTTCAATATACTGTTTCTTTTGTAATCCCATGTATCTTTTATTTATTTAAACACATGATTCAGAGCAGAGGTCCATAAGTTTCACTAGATTGCCAAAGGGGTATATGACACAAAGTTTAAAGACCGCTGATTTGGCCAAACCCCCTAATTTTAAGAATAGCACTCATTTAAGGTTTGTGGTTCATACGTTATCTTCATATATTATCTCATTTAATTTTATTTTTATAGGCAACCCAGAGAGGGAAAGAAACTTGTCAAAAGCTGGTCATATTGCAAGTTTGTAGCCAAGGATGGACTCAAATCCAGGTATCCTGTCTCCCAGTCCACAGCTTTCCACTGCACTGAGTTTACTAGGGCTGTATGAGGAAATGACATGTTCCCCTGTACGAGCGTTAAGCCTCCCTTCGGAAATCGCAGAAAACTAGATATGGTAAGAGGGCTCAATGAGTCAGAAGTTTAAAGTGGCCACCCAAAAAAGTAAGGTGCTCTCAAGCAGCATTAAGCAAAGTCGAGGTTACAGAATGAAGGTGTCCCAGTCAGACCACATGCAGAATACTGGGATCAATTCTAGGCACATTTTTGAAGGGGCACAAACAAGCTAAAGGTCTTCCTTTTGGAAGAAAGTGACCAGGACAATAAAAGAACGCAAAAGAGCATATGAAGATGTACAGAAATAAATGAGGACATTGACTTTGCTTCTAATTCTATCTTGACACACAAGGCTGATGTACTAGCAAAGGAGCTTTTAAAGTACTGAAGGATCCCATGTGCAGTCACTAAACATCTCAGAACTATTTAAAAATACCCAGAGGGTCTGCCCTAAATATTCCACAGCAGAGATTTCATTCCAAATGACCCAGACTGCAGAAGCTCATCATCTGGACTTTTGTTAATTGGGCTGTTACATAAACCATCCTTAGGATATAAACCTATTTGCATGTAGAGGCAGCTGCTGACTTGCTAACTCCAATAATTTTGTCTTTTAGGAAGACAGCAGGTAGTCTTCAAAAAAGATATTGTAAGCCATGTAAAAATGGCTTTATAGAATGTTAAGATCATCAGAATATCATTGCTACACTTAGCCCCACATACAGGATTAAGTACCCAGGTTTTTGGGACCCTTTATATGACTAAACGCTGAAAGACAGCCACAACCCTAGCTATGTGACCTCTTTGCCTACACTGCTGCTACTCAAAATTATGCTCCTGGAGTTCTCTAGCTGAGGCAGTCCACCAAAACACATGCCCTCACACATAAATCTAGAGATATTGAAAAAATAATGAGGTTGAGATTAAAAAGTACCAGTGGAATAGATTTGCCTTTGAAGGAATTATATAAATCAAAATTAGTAACTTTCCAAAAGTGAAATGGTTTACATCCTCACATCTGTCCTGTTCACTCATTCATTCCTCTGAGCTCCTTTCCTGACTCTCAAGACTTCTTTTTCCATGATTTTCCCATGCAAGTGTCTTCCCCACCCACCCCCAACACACACACACACACACACACAGAGTAAGCACTTAATAAATGCTTGTTATATAACAAGAAAGAGCAAACCAAGCAACAGAAAATAGAGACATCTGTGCGAAAATGATTTTGAGATCTAATTGAGACCTAATCATAAGACCCACAATTAGTTTCATAGGAATTCACAGGGGAAAAGTTAGAAGAGACCTTAGAAATCATTTCATAGGAGGAAACTGAGGCTCCAAGAAGAAAAGTAGTAAGCAGATGATCTAGCCAAATCTTCTAGTTCCAAAAAGGAGACTCTTTCTACTATTACTCCAGAAAAATGTCATGCTTTTTTAAAAAATAATTTTTGTTTATATCCTTTGTTAAATTTTATCACCAGGATTTCTCCCAGTATCTCTTCTCCTTCCTCTCTCAGAGTGCCATCCCATATAACAAATAATATTTTTAAAGAATAAATGAGGAAAAAGGAAGAAAAGACAAAAAATAGGCAAAACAATAGGAAAAGTCTGAAAAATACATGCAATATACCTTTTGATCTAGCAATACCATTTCTAGGTTTGCATCCCAAAGAGATCATAAAAAAGGGGAAAAGGTCCCACATGTTAAAAAAAATATGTATAGCAGCTCTCTTTGTGGTAGCAAAGAACTGGAAATTGAGAGGATGCCCATCAAGTGGGGAATGGCTGAACAAGTTGTGGTATATGAATGTAACGGAATACTATTGTTCCATAAGAAATAATGAGCAGGTAAATTTCAGAAAAACCTGGAAAAGACTTAAATGAACTGATGCTGAGCAAGGGAGCAGAACCAGTAGAACACCGTGCACAGTAACTGCAACACTGTGCAATGACCAATTTTAATAGACTTAGCTCTTCTTCTCAGCAATGCAATGGTCTAAGACAATTCCAAAAAACTAAAGATGGAAAATGCTATCCACATCCAGAGAAAGAACTATGGAGTCTGAATGCAGATCGAAGCAGACTATTTTCTCTCTTTTTTTGTTTTTTTCTTTCTTGTGGTTTTCCTGTTTGGTTCTGATTCTTCTTTACAACATGACTAATGTGGAAATATGGTTAATATGATTGTACATGTACAGCCTACCTCAGATTACATGCCATCTTGGGGAAGAGGAAGGTGAAGGAGAGGGGAAAATTTAGAACTCAAAATCTTACAAAAGTGAATAATGAAAACTAAAAATAAATAAATAAATAATTTTTTTTTAAAAGATATGCAATGTGTCACACCTGTGGACCAGCCACCTCTGCAAAGGAGTAGGTAGGGGTGTCTTTCATTTCTTTTCTTTGGAAACTTCAAAATTTTCAAATGAAGAGATGACAGATGCAAGATATATTGTGGAAAGAGAACTGACAAGACTTGGCGACTGATTCTTCTAGACTGGTCAGCCTTCACTCCCCTCTCAGAGGTGCTTCTGACTTCACCACAATACCTCAGCTGTCTTCCCACCCTGCAGTTACCCTCAGTGCCTGGGGTATTCTCACCTTTACTCTGCTGATCCCGCTTTCCCACTGACCAGTTCCTTAGAGGGTGGGCCTTCAGGTTGGGGTCGGGGTCCAGACTAGAAAGCCTTCATTCCCCTCCCAGCTATACTTTTCTTTCTAGAGAAAAGAGAGCAGAGGAGAGGAGAGACACAGAAAGAAAGAGACAGAGGTGCTGATCCACAGTGCCAAATGCTACAGAGTGGATAAGAAGGATCAGAAGGATAAGAACTAAGGAAAGGCCAACAGATCTGACAATTAGTGGGTGACTTTGGAGAGGGCAATTTCAGTTGAATGATGGACTCAGAAGCCAGGTACATTTTAAGCACCTAGGTGCCACTGTGCTAGGTGCTAGGGATATAAAATACAATTCCTACTCATAAGGTGGTTACCTTCTAATACGGGAGACCACAAGGACATCAATTTAAAAACTAGCATTCATCAAGACCTATTATTTGTTACACATTGTGGTAAGTGCTGGAGAGACAAAGAACAGCAAAAACAAACAAGTAATTCCTGCTCTCAAAGAGCTCACAGTCTAATGGAGTAGGTTGGTTGTTTGTTGTCCTTCCTTCTAGAAGAGGACCAAAATAACATCACTATGGTTGAGTCAAGATTCAGTGTGTCCGACTGTGGCTGATCAGGCCAATACGACCTCAGGTGATGTCTTTTGATTTCTGCATAAATTGGATTTAAGTGAGGCAGAGTTACACAAAGTTGTCGGTCTCACTCTCTCCTCCAGAGTCATCCCGGTCCAGTGGCAGGACAGAATCAAGACAACTGGCGATGGCTCAAGATGCAGTGAATGACTTTGGTGTCTTTGATATCTAACCAAGCTCTAAGTGCTCCACAGTGCCTGCTTCAGCTGCCTTCATGGCCGTTGGAACAATTTGTTCTCATCCACCCATTCCACCAAGGAAAGTTTTCACATGCTTGGCGTGGACACCCCCCTAACTCACCAATGGGTTTGAGACCCCTTGGTTACCCTCAAACTGGTTTAGCCTGTCTGCCAAAACGGTTTACCAGGGTGTGGCCACTGCACATGCCACAGCTTCTTGGAGCCACAGGTGAGAGTAGAGTGGAACAGGTAGACACCAAAGGTGGAAAGCCTCCCTGAAAAGGGCTCAGCAGCCCTCACACCAGAGGTACCAGTCCTAGACAACATGCAAATAACTCTGTACAAACGAAGCATACACAGAGTAAATTGGAGATACCCAACAGAGGGAAGGTTCTAGCATTAAGGGGGAGCAGGAAAGGCTTCTTGCAAAAGGTGGGGTTTTAGTCAAAGCCTGAAGGAAGCCAGTAATTGGAGACGAGAAGGGAGAGTATTCCAGGCATGAGGGACAGTCAGAGAAAATGCTTGGAGTCAGGAGTGGAGCACAGTACGGAAGGCCAGTGTCATTGAATCATAGTATACATGTAAGACTGGAAAGGCAGGAAAAGTCAAGATTATGAAAAGCTTTGAAAGCCAGAGGAATTTTACATTTGATCCTGGAGGCAACAAAAAGGTAGCCACTGAGGTTTATTGGGGAGAGAATGGTGGTCAGACCTGCTATTTAGGAAGATCACTGTGGCAGCTGAATGGAGAAAAAGCTGGAATGGGAGAGACTTGAGGAAAGGAGACAACCATCAGGCTACTATAATGGTCCAGGAGATGAGTCAGAGAAGAGGAAGGGGACATATTCAAGGGATGGTATGAAGGTTAAAAAAAAAAAGACAGGACTTGACAACTAATTGGATATAGAAGGCGAGAGAGAGTGAGGAGTCAAGGATGGCACTTAGGTTGCAAGCCTGGATGAATGGGAGGATAGCGGTGCCTTTGACAGTAATAGGACAGTTAAGAAGAAGAGAGGATTTGGGAGACATGATATAATGAGTTCAGTTTTAGACATTTTGAATTTAAGGTGTCTATGGGACATCCATTTTGAGATGTCTAACAGGCAATTGGAGATGCAAAACACAAGTTAAGGAGAGAGGCTAAAGCTGGATCAGTAGATCTGTGAGTCATTTGCAACAGAAGTGATCAATGAAACTATGTGAGCTACTGAAATCATCAAGTGAAATACCATAAAGGGAGAAGAGAAAAGGACGCAGGTGAGAGTCTTGGTATGTAGGCATGGATATGGAAGAAATAAAAGAAGTATAAATACAAAGTAGTTAAATATAATAGAAAAGGAAGGTGCTAGTATTTGAGGAGTTCAGGAAAGGTTATGTATAGATGCTTGAGCCGCATCTTGAAGGAAGAGAGGGATTCTGGGAGGTAGAGGTGATGAGGGACTCTACTCCAAGCATGAGAAATAAACAGCGCAAAGGCGTAGGGATGGAGGACTGGTGTCATACGTGCCGAACAGAGAAGAAGGAGCAGGGATGGAATCTCCTTGGAAATTCCTCGGTCTTCTTCACCATCACTGCTCTGAGACTAAAGGAGAGCTGAAGGTTATGAATGAGGTAGTAGGTAAAACCAATGGCCACCAAAGCCTAAGCCTCCTTGGTCAGATGTTTTTAATTAGACTTTCCAAAAGGCCTTTTGATATTTACAGAACCCTGAAAACCTTAAATGTGAATCTCAACTTGAAGTTGCTAACACCCTATCTCCCATTTCTTTTGTATACCTATCCTTCCAGGATTCCAGGATTCCTTCCAGGATTTGTAACGTTGTTAAAATATGTAATTCTTTCTTTCTATCAATATATATTGCAACCCCTTTGTACCTTAATAGATGGTTTCTGAAAGCTGCTGTGGCAAAAAAAAGAAATTATTGCCTTGTGTCCAACTCTCTGATGATTAACCTCTCCAAATTTATCGGGGTCATCATTGGGTCTGTGGTCACTTAAGGCCTTTTGAGGTTTTCTTAGCAAAGATACAGGGGAGGTTTGCCATTTCCTTCTCCATTTTACAGATGAGGAACTGAGGCAAACAGGGTGAAGTCTCTTGCCCAGGGTCACACAGTCAGCACATGTCTGAGGCCAGATCTGAGGTCAGGTCTTCCTAACTTCAGGCCTGGGGCTCTATCCGTTGTGCCAACTTGCTGCCCTCTGAGTACTCTCCGTTAACTCCACACCATGGTGAGGCATGAGAAGAAGACATTTCTTTGAAAGATGAGAAGCTCATGTAACTCCTAAGTCCTAGTGACATGGAGAGTGTCCTGAGGCAGAGCCAGGGGACTGGGTTTGACTTCTGACTCTGACACAAGCTGTGTGCTCCCGGCCAGGTCACTTTGTACTCTGGGCCTCTCTGTCCATGTACTCTTGCACATCTAGGAAAAGGGATTGTCCGGGGCCGGCCCTGGGCCTACTAGGGCTAGGGGCCTTCCTTTCATTATATTCACGGTGCACAGATATCTGTGGAGCACTCCAGTTGTCTGCCTCTCACTGTGGGAACCAACCCATCTCTTTTCCAGTTCACACATCTCTTTGATGACATACATACTTTATTCTGCTTTTCTTGTATAATTCTTCATTTGGAATACGCTGCAGCTGGCTTGTGCCCACCATGCCGCCTCTTCATTGCGCCCTTTGGGTGATCGTCAACCTCACTTCTTCAAAGAAGAAATATGACTTTTAGCCAAAGGGCACAGAAAGGGCACAGGAATTTAAAAGATGAGCCTTTGTTCTAGTGAGAAGCTTGGGATAATTTTTTAAAAACATGCAATTCCCCAAAAGCAATGCAGCCTTCTGTTAAAGTACTATATAAACAGGAGCTAATTTTATTTCAATTAGTGATAATACAAAGCAAATTTGTTAAGCCCTGATTTAATGTAGCTGTGTCTTGCTTGCAATCTTCACATTCAGACTGTATTACGTTAAGTCTCTACCTTTTAAATGTATCTGCAGCCAAGCCAGATGCCTCTAAAGCAAAGCTTCCCAAACCTAAAGTACACAAAAAGCTTGTCAGAGTAGTACAGGGAATATTAACTAAATAACTATATTGTCCTACAGAAATATTACAAAAACTTCTAATTTATTTCCAATCAATGAAGCTACAAAATTTGGGACATACTTTGAAGAAAACTTAATCTCATTTTATTTTTCATGTGCACATGCACAATGAACTTATGTCTTCTCATAGGGAATAGGAGTTAGGGGAAAGATTAAAAAGCATGAGGACTGGGGGTGGTAAGAGGTCCAAAGGAAAGCCAGAAATTAATCAGGACAGCCAGAACTAATGAAACAATATCACAGTTTCATGACAGACCATCTAAAGTAGCACTGGAAGCTCTTGCCAATTGCAGGATCATTACGTCACAAACCTAGAGTGGGAGAAACATGGTGGACATCTTTCTCAGGGGGAGTTGAGTCCTTTTTAAGGGATCCTTGATGGCAAGGTTTCGCAGACAGTAAACTCAGATTAAAACACGTGGGTCTTAAACTAAACGAGAAAATCGACCAAGCATATACTTTATTTTTTCCATTCATAAAACTTTTTCCACTTACATCAGCTTAATATACATGTTCTTAACAATTATGCTTGGATTGTTCGTTAAAATTTCCTAAGACATTAAACAAAGCTAACCCTCACCTCAAGTTATTTCTCTCTTAAGCACTTGCATGTTAGGCAAATATCAAAAAAAAATCAGAAAAGGATAAAACCTTTAAGGCTAAATAGAGTTTTTTTTAATCTATTGCTCTGCTTGATATACAATGACTTTATGAATATCAAGCAATTCATTTTCACTGAATCTGTACCTGTACATTTGTTCTTAGATTGCCTAAACCATTTAAATGAGTGTAGCAAAAATAATAAAAAGGAACAGCATGTCATTCCATCACAACCTGCTCAGCTAATACGGCCTTCTGAGCCAGCTCATTTTTATCCATGACTGAGTCTTCCGTACCCAGAGTGAATAGCAGTGGCAGCAGATGGACATGGGTTCAGCCATCTGGGCAGGAGCAGTGGCCCATACTTATACTTTACAAAGAAGAAGGAATGTTTCCTCTGGAGAAGTGAAAATTTAGGGAGGATGTGTTCAGTGTCTGTAAATATCTGAAAGGCTACCACACAGGAAAAGGATGATTAAATTTATTCTGCCAGGTGCCAGAGGGCAGAACTAGGACCAATGGGTCTGGGTCTAGTCATGGAGAAGCAGATGTCAGGTCATAACAAGAAAGAACACCCTGCCATCTGAACAGAATGCCTTTTAGGCTAGCAATTCTTCATCACAGACAGGCTTCAGGCTGAGGCTGGATGACCACTTGTTAAGGAGCATATTGTAGAGAAGATGCATGATTCAGGTAAAGGGTCAGGGGCTCTTCACTTTTGTTGTGTCTTGGCCACCTTGGGCCATCAGTCTAATGAAACCTATGGGCCCCTTCTCTGAATAATGCTTTTCAATGCATTAAAAAATATTTTATTATACTGAATCATACTGAAAAAGTTACCAAAAAAATTTTACAACAAATTCATGGAAGTAGACAAATGGGAAAAAAATGGGAATTTCTCTGAAAAGGGTTTGGTATCCAAGATATATAAATAATTAATAAATGTATATAAGACAAATAGGCATTCCCCAATAGACAAATGGTCAAAGCATAAGAAAAAACAATTCTCAAAAGAACTGCAAAGTATTCACAAGATGAAAAAATGCTCCAAGTCACTAATAGTAAGAGAGCTACAAATCAAAACAATACTGAGATTATTCCCCCTCACACCCTGCAAATTGGCAAAGATGACCAAAAAATGCCAACAGTCAATGACAGATGGGTTGTGGGAAAATAGGCACAACAGACACACAACTCATCTCTTCATGGAGATAAGAGGTCCACAGATGTGTTAATAAGTTGCTTTGTGTGCTCAGACGTTTTCAATGTATTGATCTGTTGTGCTGATTTTCTTTTCCTCTTTATTGTTGGTAGATATTGCTGTATATTGTTGGTAGGTCTGTGAAACAGTACAACCACCTTGGAAAGCAATTTAGAATCATATAAAGTGTCTAAAATGTCCACACCCTTTGAACTAAGACTCCATTACTGGGCTTAGACCCCCCCAAGGAAGCCATTGTTAAGAAAAAAGTCACCATACACACCACACTCTTTTGCTGGGGGGGGGGGGGGGGGGGGGGGGGGGCGGAGCCGGGGAGAGCAGCGCACCGCCACGCTCCAGCAACTACCCAGAGTCTCCACATCAACACTCTTCCAGTGACTGAGAGCCCCAAACAAAATGCTAACCTCTGTGTTCATATGCCCTTCTTAGGGCCAAAAGGCTTCACACCTAATCAGCGAAAGAGTGTGGGCCTGGAGCTTTGCACCCTGAAAGACTTAATCAAAGGCACTGGATTACTTTAGCACTCTAAAAGAGGAAACAGTATAAAAAAAAAAAAGTCCCACCTTAATTACCAATACAATTCTCCCTCCATATTATTTCACTTGGTGATTTCATCATCTCCTATGGGTCTAATTATCATCTCTATGCTGATAATTCTGTAATCTATTTATCCAGCCCTAACCTTTCTGCTGATCTCCAGTCCTGCATCTCCAAGTGCCTATTAGATATCTCAAAGTGAATGTCTCATAAACATCTTAAGCTCCACATGTTCAAAACTGAACTTATTACCCTCCCCTGTCTCAGACACTCCCTTCTTCCTAACTTCCCTATTGCTTTAGAGCAGGCCTGCACAACCTGTGGCCACTTGCTCCCCACGAACACGCCAAAGAATTTCCTGTGGCCTGCAAGAAATATAGAAGATGTTTTCCTCTACATTTTTCCCTGGCCACCAGAAATCCTTTGGGAGGCTGCAAGTTGTGCAGGCCTGCTTTAGAGGGTACCACCAACCTCTCAGTCACACAGGCTTACAACTTAAGTGCCATCCTTGGATCTTCAATTCCTCCTTCCTCCCACCCATATAGCCAATCTGTAGTCAGTTCCTGATGATATCTCTCCCATATCCCTCCTTTTCTCCTGTAATACTGCCAGCATGCTGGTGCACACCATCATCTTATTTCTGGTGTGGAACATTTTATATCATTTCATATCATTTTTGTCATTTCAATAAGACTCAGAGCCTGAACTAATTAACCAGAAGAAAAGTCTGGACCCAACAGCTTCTTTGTTCTCTCAGTAAGCTCAGAGATGCCTCCATCTTATGTCAGCAAGCCCAGATGGGACTGTTTAAGAGCATTCTTTCCTTGCTCTGTGCATGGCCATTAAAGATGAAAACCTTGACCCCAGACACTATCTTGAATTATGTGATTTTCCTTATCTTAATATTTTATGGGCACATACTATGTTATGGAACGTTAATGGCAAATTAAACACAGAGATCCTGGGTTGTAATTTCCATTGACACTTTGTCAACTATCCTGACTTATTGTATTTACAATCTATTCCATTAAGGAAAATCCTTGTCTTGTATCGTAATTAACATACATGGGGGTCATAAAAGTGATGTAATGCAGGCTGCTGTGTTGGGACAAAAAATGTATTTAAGCTTCCTCATTTCTTTGTTCAGGGAGTCAGACTTAGTCTGGCCCCCATGTATGCATGTATCCGCTAAGCTTAAAAGGAATAAATAAATGTGTAAGTAATAGGAATTTTTCTATCACCTAGCCTGTTGTTTCCTTCAGCCAACTTTCAGGTTCAACACTGGACTACTGCAATAGCCTGTGGGTTAGTCTCTCTACCTTGTCCCTCCCCACCCTGGTCTATACTCCACTCAGCTCCTAAAACGATCTTCCTAAACCACAGGTCTGACTATATTATCTCCTCTACTCAATAGACTTCAATGACTTCCTATCAAGATCAAATATAAAATCCATAGGCAAAGTCCTTTGTAACCTCCTCCCCTACCCACCTGTCCAGTACTCTTACATTTTATTCTGCCCATCCCCCTACCACGTATGATCCAGTGACACTGACTTCCAGGCTGTTCCTTGCACAAGATATTTAATCTCACAACTCCAGCTATTTTCGCTGGCTCTTTCCCCTGCCTGGAATGCCTCTCCTCTTCTCTGCCTCCCAGCTTCCTTCAAACTCTTTTTGCCCCATGTAGTTCTACTTATGATTTCTTGAAATACAGCACTGGAAAACCAGGCTTTGATAAAGCCCATTCAGATTCAAATGGAGCTAACTAGACTAAGCCTTAAACCCAAATCACTCTAGCTCTCACCTGCCTGGCCAACAAGAGGTCCCAACCCAAGCCTCACTGGGTCACTGTTTGGGTCCCCATGGCTCAGAGTGAGTGAAAATAGCAATTGCTACAGTTCTAGCCGGATGGTTTCCCCTACCAGGTTTGGGTTTTTTTGTTTTTTTGTTTTTTTTTTTTTGGAGTAGGTGAAAGAGTCCATTTACTGGCTCATTTCTTACTTAGCCTTAATCAGGGAATTGGTGTTACCTCAGACAAACTGAGACCTGGGAAAGACCCTAGCTTAAAAAGGTCAAGGTCCCCCATTGCATCCAGGACCATCTCCAATTGTCCAGATAGAGTGGGGCTGGTGACTCTGCACAACCCTTTCTCACTTAAATCCAATTTACTTGCAAGTCAAGACAAAACCATCCTGATGTCAAAATCCCACCTTTTACAGGAAGCCTTTCCTAATCCCCCTTAATTCTAGGTACCATCCCTTTGCTGACTGTCTCCCATCTATCCTGTATTTAGCTTGTTTGCACCTACTTGTTTGAGTATAGTCTCCCCATCAGACCGTGAGCTTCAAGGTCAGGGACTGTCTTTTGCCTTTCTTTGTACCTCCAGCACATAACACGGTGCCTAGCACACAGCAGGCACTTAATTAATGACCATCTATGCTCTCACTTGCTGATCTTATCAACCCATGGTTTCAATTATCAAGTGTACCAAGGTGGATCACACCCAGAGCTATACATCCAGCCCTAGTCTCTTTTCTGAGACAAAGTCTCACACCACCAAGAGCCTACTGGACATTTCAAAATGGAAGGCCAACATGTCCAAGGCTAATTATCTTTCAAAATCAAAACAAAACCCTTTTTCTGTCACCCTTGGGATGATTATCCTTGACTCATCATTCTCTCTCATCCTTCATCATCCAGTTACCAAACCTTGCCAACACCAGCTCCAAAAACACCACTCCCATGTGTCCCCTTCTTTCCATTCTCAAGACCACCACTGGTTTCCTAACTGTTCCCTTCTCAACTGTCTCTCCCTTCTCTAATCCAACCTCCACACAGCTGCCTAAGCACTATTCCTAGGCCACAGTTCCAGCCACATCCCTTCCCTGCCTCAATAAATCCCAGAGGCTCCCTGCTGTGTCTCATATCAAATCCGAGCTTTTCTGCTGGGCATCTGAAGCCCTTCACCATACGTCTTCAACTTGCCTTTCAAGCCTCATTAGGATTCTTCTTTCTGCAGCCTGTGATTCAGCCAGATTGGCCTTTGTTCTGTTTCACACACTCGTTGCCTTAACAAAGGCTCTCTCTTCATCTCCACTGCTAGTTTCCCTCGTTTCCTTCCAGACACAATGCGAGTGCCACCTTCTCCAGGAAGCCTTTCTGCATCCCCCTCCCCGATTGCTCCCCCACAGTAACCCAATATTTATTTTCTCTATTTGTTAGATATCCTGAGCATAGACAGTCAGTATTCCATTCTACTTACTCTATTCTGCTATAAAGCATGTTTTAAAAATGCAACTTGTTCCAACTCAATTGATCTATGGGGGAACAATTTCAGTAGAAGTGAATTCCCTGTGTACTTATTTCATGGGAGCACAAAGCCCATGGACCCACACACCTCCCACATCTACCAGTTCCTTCAGCTCAGTGGGAGTGCTGACCTGCCTGGCAGCAACCCCTCCCATACCCACTTCAAACCTCAGGTCTTTGTCAAAGTGAAGTGGGGCCACTCCTGGCTCCATCTCTTACCCTACCCACCTTTCATTCCAGCCTAGAGTGTTCACTTACCAAGGCTTCCCCCCTCCCCAGCCTGGGCCCTGTGGGAACTGGGGTACCAACAGAGCAGCAGCCTAAGGCCACTGATACCACCACTATTGACTATGGTGTTTATGTACTTCTCAACCATTGAGCATACATAAAACTGGGCTACTATTTTGACTAGGTTTCTATCTCTTTTGTATGTATTATGATGAAGTTTTTGAACATTGTGCCCCAACTCTATTTTTTCCTCCATAAGCCCTGTGTTTTTTATTGCTCATTTTTACACAGCATGGCACTTTGGGGAAACACCTATATTGAGTTACAGCAGAACTGACTGCACTTGTATGCAGGAAAGGCAAGATGGCACACTAGATAGAGAACAGGCATTGAAGTCAGGAAGGCCTGGCTTTTATCTGACTTCTGACACATACTGGCTGTGTGACCCTGGGCTACCTCTCAGTGCTCTAGGCAACATACAAAGACTACAAGTTGTAGAGGGGGTAGCTACCTGAACTGGCAAAGCGAGTTTTCTCATCTGAGAATTCCCTTCCTTATGTCAATGAAATCCCGAGTCTGGTCTCTACTGTCACCTTATAAGAGTCTCCCCTGATAGAATATAATCTTCTTCAGGACAGGGACTAATTTCATCTTTCTCTTCTCATACCCAGAGCACAACACAGTGCCTGGCACAGAGTAGGCATTCAACAAATGATTACTAATTGATTAAATGATACTGGCTCCTGTGCAAATAATTTATGATTAATAATGGGACAGAGGCTTCATGTTTATATGACCACAGCAAATCTAACAAGATGAGATTTTAAAATGCAAAGCTTTTTTTTAAAAAAGCCTCGTACATACAAGCAGCAATATGGAATTATTTCACTGCTTTAGGCTGCTCAAATTACTGTAACAAATAGTCAGAAGCAAAATTAGAGCACCATAAAAACAACAGCACTGTTATATATTAAATGTCTAATTGCATGAAGTACAGACAAGGCTGGGTCTCTCAGGATTGACATATTTTTGTGAGGGATTTATGCATCCCCAAGTTCACCCTCTAGGTAGACAAGATGTCTAATTGGATGGTTTTTTATCACCACCTCTTTTTCATTTTTCGTTTCCCTTCCCCCTTCCTCTGTTTTTTATATCTAAAGAAAAACATAGTGCCTGCTGTGCTGCAGGGGATTCATGCCTACTGGTGAGCAGAAACAAGGCTAGAAAATGTAATGGCGACAAGTGAGCAAAACAACCCAACAATATTAAAACAAAAATAGCCAAGAAAAAACACTCTCCTCCCTCCCTGCCTCCGTCCCTCCTCTCCAAGTGTCTCCTTGCCCACAGGAGAGACTATGCCCTGGGACTGACTCCACACATCCAAACATCTTTCCCCACAGAGCTTGCTCAGTTCTCTTTCCAACTTCCTTATTGCTATCCAGATCACCACTATCTTCCCAGGCACTTGGGCTCCCAACCTAGGTGCCAGCCAGACCCCTCGCTCACACTCCACTCCAAGAGTCACTGTCAGCCAGGTTTGTTTCTTCCTTTACAACAGGGGTCTGATGTCTCCTTCTCTCCACTTGTCTCCACTTCATGGCTGCCATCCTACTTCAGGCTCTCATCACCTCAGCAATCCCCTTGCGGTTGGTCTCCCTGCCTCAAGTCTCTCCCCACTCCACTGCCATAGTGATGTGCAGGCCTGATCATGTCACCCCCTCCCCCAACTCAATAAATTGCAGTAGCTCCCTCTTATTGCTTCCACTATCAAACAGAAAATGGTCTGTCTGCCATTTGGAGGCCTTCACAATCTGGCTCCTTCTACCCTTCCAGTCTTCCTACACCTTTCTCTCTTCCACACACCCTCAGACCTAGAAACATCAGCTGGCTTGTTGCCTTTTCACTGGCCTTGCTCCATGCCTGGAAGGCTCTCTCTCCCCAACCTCCACCTCCAGGCCTCCTTGGTCTCCTCTCAAGACTCAGCTCAAATCCCACTTTCTGCAACAGAGCTTTTCCAATCCTTGAATTCCTCTTCCCCCCACCCCCACCCCACCCAATGTTGGTGCCTGCTCCCTGAGATTAACCCCCCACTTACCCTATGGATCTTAATATATCTTATATGCTGTATGAACAAAGCGATTTGCATGTTGTCTCCCTCATTAGACTGCAAGTTTTTTGAGAGCAGGAACTGTGTTTTTGCTTTTCTTTGTGTCCATATCACTTAGCACAGTGCTTGGTATACAGTAAGTGCTTTTAAAATGTTTGTTGATTGACTGTTGACCTTCCAGCCAGGACACTGCTGCACACTGGTGGTTGCCTTTTCTAGAACACTAGTCAGGAACATCCATCCTTTCTTCATTTCACTTCCTCCTCTCAAGCCAGTCCTCCACAGACTTCAGGCCAACCACCTACATACCACTAACCGACCCCCTTTTTTCTCCTGTGCCCGTTCCCTCCAGCCTGGAACCATGGACCAAGCCATTTGGTCACTGTTTCCAGATGGGCTATGTCAGTGTACTTCCCATAAGCCTAATTTTGATCACTGTCAGAAAAAAAGCTGCCCTCTGTGAGAGCAGGGACCATCTTTGCTTTTGTATCTCCAGAGCCAAGCATTTAATAAATGCTTCTTTACTGAGGTATTCATCTCATTAATTCTTAATTATATACTAATATACACATTTCACAGAGCACTTTCACATTAAGGATCTCAGTCTACAGTCCAACCAGCTAACAGAGAAAAGGCAAGGAGTATTAGTCCAACTGATAAATGAGGTGTTGAACAGAGGCTCAGAACCTGGCAAGTGATGGCACTGGACACCTCCCTTCTCCAAGTCAGGGCTCCTTCCACTTGAATTTTAGCATGGGGCAGAGAGAATTTTGAAAAAAGGAAGCTAAGTAACTTGGCTACACTGGCCTAGAAATCAGTTAAGCCCTTTTCATACTAAAAATTAAAAACACTAATGTCAATTACAAATTCATGCAAATTTATTCTGTTTTACGCTTTAATTTCAGAACTCCTATTTCTTCCCTTCTCCCAACATTATAGGCACTAATATTAATATCAGATTAAATGATTTTTCATTAAAGACACTCCCACACAATGCTCGATCAAGCTCCCCTTTCTCCCAGCAGCCTGAGAAGAAGCAAAAACATGGAAGAAAAAACTGCAATTGTTCTGCAATTGACTTCTACACTAGAGACCAATATGGAGAAGATAAAAAAGAAACTTGTCCAAGGTCATTTATCAAGTAAATAGTATAGACTGAGAGCTGGAAGGGCTATGGAGGCTACAGGGGCCATCCGTCAGTCTCTAAACATCCCTATCATGACTCGGCTACATTCTCCCAGCACCCCCAAAGACCCACCTTCATCGGGGAGCTCCTCCCAGAGCCTCCACCTGGGGGAAAGGCTTAGCCCAGCCACCTCGGCATCATGCCCCCTCCCTCCCAGCTTTCCAGCTCCCCTTTAGGTGCTCATCCTCCTCGAGGGCAGGGACTCTGTATCCTCTGCACCCAGTAATGCGCCCAACACAGGCACTTAGTCAGTTTCTGCTGACTTGACTTGATTTGAACTAGTGGTTATTAATAAGCCCCTTTACCAAAGGCTATAAGCAGCCAAAGGATCTGGATAAACAGTTCTTGAAGGACTGCAAGCTAATGACAACCATAATGAAAGAATCCTCCAAATAACAAACATTAATAGAAACGCAAATCAGAACAATCTTAAGGTTTCCCCACACACGCAGAAAACTGACAAAGAGGACAAAAGACCAGGACAGTCGATATCAGAGGGACTGTGGAGAGACAGGCCCATTAAAGCCTTGTGGAGGGAGCCGGAATTGGCACAACCATCCTGGAAGGCACGTGGAACTCTGAAAGTAAAGTGACTAAAATGCCCATGCCCTTTGACCCAGAGACTGCCCTGGGCACGTACACCATGAAGGCCCTTAACAACAACAAACTCTATACACCACTAAATCTTTCTAGCAGCTCTTTCAGCAACAGCAAAGAATTGGAGTCAAAATGGAGGCTGCTCAATTAGGGAATGGCTAAACAAAGTACATGACTGTAATGGAATAATACTGTATTGTATAAAAAGTTACAAACACAACGATGCCAGAGAAGCGTGGGAAGAATTACATGAACTAACGCAAAGTGAAGTAAGCAGAGCCAGGAAAGCAATATGCACAATCCCTGCAACATCAATGGAAAGAACAATCACCAAAAAAATCCCAAAAACCTAAATGCTGGAAAAATATAAAGTACAAGCTCCAGCCCAAATAGGAGCCGTGAGAAGATGCACTTCCTCCTGCTTCCTCGCAGGGGTGGAGTTCATGAGTTGAAATATTTTGTATAATGTAAGGGGTTTTTTTCTAATACATCAATCAGTTTTATTTTTTTTCTTCCATTTATTTAAAAAAATATTTTGTTGTAAGGTATAGTTCTCAAGGCAGAGGGAAGCACAGAAGGGGGCAGAGGAAGAGAGGAGGAAATCTAGGTGATGTAAAAACAAATGATATCGAGGCAGCTAGGTGGCCCAGCGAGTAGAGCACTGGCCCTGGAGTCAGGAGGACCTGAGTTCAAATGTGACCTCAGACACCTGAAACACTCGCTAGCTGTGTGACCTTGGGCAAGTCACTTAACCCCAACTGCCCTGCCTTCCCCCTTCCAAAAAAAAAAAAAAAGACAAAACCTAAAAAAAAATCAATTTAAAAGACCATTATTTTTTAAAAGATAATCACATTTTATATATAGAATACTATGATCCTGACCACTGCCTAGAGAAGCAGTGCTGACCTCATTGTTGTATGCCTGCGAAACCTGGACAGTCTACTAGCGCCGTGCCAGGCAATTGAATCACTTCCATTTGAATTGTCTTAGGAAGATTCTGAAGATCACCTGGCAGGAGAAGGTACCCGACACTGAGGTCCTCACTCGAACTAAACTGCCAAGTATTCAAAGTCTACTGCAGAGAGTGCAATTCCCACGGGCTGGCCACATGGTTCAAATGCAAAATGTATGCTTGCCAAAAAGACTATTTTATGGGGAACTCAACACAGGACAAGCACTCACATGGTGGTCAGAAGAAGTGATACAAGGACATTCTCAAGGTCTCTCTCAAGAACTTTGGAATTGATTGTGTGACATGGGAGACACTGGCATGGGACCACTCAGCATGGCGCGCCCACATCAGAGAAGGTGCTGTGCTCTATGAGCAAAGCAGAATTGAAGGAGCTCAAAAGAAACTCGAGATGCCCAATTTTTGAGAATCCACCCCAAATGTTCACATGGACTATTTGTGCCCAGCCCGTGGTAGAGCATTTCAACTCCTAGTGGTTTGATCGGCCACAGTCAGGCACATTGTAACTTGACTCTAACGTAATAATGTCATTTTGGTCCTCTTCAAGAACGAAGGACTAACAACCAACCAACCAACCAACCATTTGGGAGGAAAACACCATTTAAACATGAATTAATGCCAGAAGACAAGGGAGACCTGGGTTTGGGTCCATAAGCAGTGTGTAGATAGAGACTGGCAGGTGGGGGGAGGGGATGAAGTGGAAACATCTTTCACTTTCTATGTTACCTTGGGCAACTCACTTCCTCTTTTTGGACCTTTGCTTAATCATCTGCAAAGTAAGGTAACTAGACTAGATGGTCTTAAAAGTTTCTTTCTACTCTGCGTTCTACGAACTCTTCTCTAGCCCTCATGTTCCACGACAAAAAACACTCAAAGCAACATATCAACAAATTGAACAGTAAATGGATACAAGCATTAAGATTTCAAATTTGAGGTATTTTCTTAAATAATTTATCACAATGTTTAGCATTTAGGCAAATCATAATTCAAAAAGCAGAAATGATATGAATCTAGCCCTAAGACCAAGGTTCTACTTCAGCTCTGGAGAGACAAGATAGAGACGTGAACAGACAGACAGACACAGCATTTATTAAGTACTTGCCCAGTGCCGGGCACTGTGCTAAGCATCCAGGATACATAATACAAGCAAAGCAGTCCCCTTCCACCAAGGAACTAATATTTTAATGGCAGAAGGGTTTGGTGCAAAGAGGAGGGAGAACGAATGGCAGGGGCAACGCAAAAGGATGGAAGAAAACAGAGAAGTCTGGAGAGAATCCAGACCAGAGCAAGGTGAATCACAGCTGGGGTCCTTCCTAAAATGGTGGTCCCAGGAAGAGAGGAAGGCGCTAGGGCAAAAATTTCTCAGGGTGGCAATTTGGCAGTCACCAAAGGAGTCCAGGTGAAAGAGTGTTAAAAGGATTAGTCTCCTTTTTAGGTACCATGACAAAGTTTCAACTAGCTGACAAACTAAATCAAAGAGGGTTCAGGAGCAAAAAATAGTCTCAGAGCCTTTATCCAGTAAAAGATTTTCATTTGCCAAAAATGGAAAACTGCAGGAAAGGTGCCTTTACTGTGGCATTACATGGGAAAATCAGAAAAAGACAGCCTCCCTCTATCTTCTATCTTTCAGGAATTCATATATCACTAACAACAGGGAGTAGGTGTACCTATCACTGTCAGTCGAGTACATGATGCTACTGCTTCAGAATTTTATGCCCTTTTATTCGCTAGGCCATAGCTATTAGTTCTTTAGGGTTCATTTATTACTAAGCCAGGTTCTGTGTACTTCTGTCCTTTTACGGGGATCACAAAATTTCAGGGTTGAAACTGGGATTAAAAAAAGACTACTTAAAATTCAGTTTAAGATATTTATAGGACATCCAATTCGAGGTGTCCAAAAAGCAGTTAGAGATAAAAGACTGCAGGTCAAGACAGAGGTTAAGACTGGAATCATGTGCTTAGAAATGATCACTGAAATCAAGGGAGCTGACATGAGCTCACTGAGTGAAATGGTAGAGGGAGAAAGCATCCTCTGCAGTCTCCTCCAACCCCATGGCAGTCACCTTGCCCAGGCCCTCCCCACCCCACTCTTCCTTTCCAGATACACACTGCCTCATACTCTAGGACTACTTCTCCCCCAAGCTGAACTCTATGAAGCACTCTCCCAATATCCAGCCTCACATTTTTAAGTGTCAATTAGACAGCTCAAATTGGATATCTCACAGATGTAAATTCATGGTGGCCACAACTGAACTCTTTGTCTTTTCCCCCAAACTTCCACCTTCTCTTAACTTCCCTATTTACTTCCTAATTATTCTCAAGAACACCAATCTCCTCCCAGTCACCCAAGCTCTCAACCTTCATGTCATATGAAGGGGAGGGTCAGCCTGCCTCAGTCTCTCTCCCCTTCAGTCCACCCTCCATTCAGCCACCAAAGTGATTTTCCTAAAGCCCAGGTCTGACTACATCACTCCCCTATTCAATAAATTCCAGTGGCACCATGGCCTCCAGGAACAAATATAAAATGCTGTTTGGCCTTCAAAGCCCTTTATAACCTGGCCCCTCCTATCTTTCCAGTCTTCTTCCACCTTACTCCCCCATCATGTACTCTTGGGTCCAGTGGCATGACCTCCTGGACAGTCTATGAACAAGATACTTCCTAGCTTGGCTCTGGGCAGAATTCTCTGTCTGTCCCTCATGCCCGGAATGCTCTTGCCTCTTGCTCAGACTACTGATCTCTGACCTCTCTGGCTTATTTTAAGTCTCAACTAAAATCCCACTTTCCACAGGAAGCCTTTCCCAATCCCTCTTAATTTCAGTGGTTTCCCTAATTATTTCCTATTTATCCTGTTGGGGCAGGTAGGTGGCACAGTGGACAGAGCGCCAGGCCTAGAGTCAGGAAGACTCATCTTCCTGCATTTAAATCCTGCCTCAGACACTATGTGATCCTAGGCAAGTCCTTTAACCCTGTGTGTGCCTCAGTTTCCTCATCTGTAAAATGAGAAGGAAATGGCAAACCACTGCAGCGGCTCTGCCAAGAAAACCCCAAATGGAGTCAGCCATGATTGAACAGCATTTACCCCGTACATAGCTTCCTTTGTATATATTTGTTTGCGTGCTGTCTCCCCCATTAGACTGTAAGCTCCCTGAGGGGAGGGGCTATCTTTTGCCTCCACAGCACTTAGCACTGTGCCTGGTACACTGTTGTTATTCAGTCACGTCCAACTCTTTGTGACCCAATGACCCATATTGTCCATGGGGTTTTTCTTGGCAAAAATGCTGGAATGGTTTGTCATTTCCTTCTCCAGCGCATTAAGGCAAATAGAGATTAAGCGACTTGCCCCGGATCACACAACTCCTAAGAATCTGGAGTCAGGTCTTCCTGACTCCAGGCTTAGAACTCTATCCACCGAGCCACCTGGTTGCCTCTAGCATATTATATGTGGTGTATGAATTTTGATTGCTGGTACTTGTAAACTCCAGATTTCCAAGAGTCAGGTTAGTAATTCGCCAGATCAGTGAGCCTGATGAGTGAGCTTGTCCTGGCAGTTCTGGACCAGTTCTACATGAAGATGGTGTTCCTGCAAATGATGTCACTCATGTGAGTGGAACTAGTGACCTGACACCAGGTTCTGTCACTGATGCTCCAGTGATCAATCCTCGCGGGTAGTCACTGAGTGGAATGAAATCAGATGGAACTTATCAGACTATTCACGTCACTCTAGAACCAGAGCTTTCTTATGTTAGCTTTGAAACTAACACAGGTTAGACCTCTTACAATGACTAGAGAATTCGTGACCACCTTTTTTGTGAACCACGTTCTAAATGTCACGGGCAATGTTTTCTTTGGCCCAAAAGACTGAAAGGCTTAAAGATCTTAATTGCTAAATTGCTCAGTGCAGTGATTACAATTTTATTGTTATTAACATCTAATGAAAATACAAGCCTTCTCTGGGGGGAATTTTTGGTGATACCCAGAGAAAAATTATGCTGTGCATAATCCTAATTGAATTGCTAAGAATCAGTAGCAACAGCAGAGTTGATTAAGAAAAATGAAGAAAAAATGCAGAAAGAGATCCCAAAATGAAGGTGGTAGCAGCTTTCTAGTGAATGATACAGGGCCATGCTTTCCACACCCACTACCTTGTAGCTGCAGAAAGCCCTAGATTAGCCATAATATAATCATTTTAAATCACATGCATTACATCGAGGAGTGAGAAATCTTTCGTGACCGCTCTCTACTGAGCTCAGGTATTCTATGCTCCTCTTGCTGTGAACTTGCAATACATGTAGAGAAAAACTTTTACTGGATGAGATTTTACAGCACTCGTAAAAACGATTGGGATTATGCCTGGTGCGATTTTTCTCCAAGTATCACCAAAAATTCCCTACAGACAAGGCTTTCAAATGCATCAGATTCTATTAAATTGCTACCAGATATTTTTTACAGGCAGTTTCTTCCAGTTTCTAGATTGCATTTTGCTTATTAATTCTAATTAAACTTATTTATATTAATTCCTACTTAAACACAAGGATTTCTTTACACTTCAGGAGTTAGAACTTTTACCTTAAGAAAATTAATGATTATGATAGCTGATGATTTTGCTTATTTTATAAATTTTGAGTACTGAAACATTACTTTTCCTCCCTGTATCTTCAGTTCTTTAAGCTCAGTTATTTCACCCTTCCCCCTTTATAAAATGAGCAATATACTGTCACACCGAGTTTACATTAGCCTGTCATGTTTGGGGGAAAAAACCTTGGTTCAGATCTTAAATGCTGGAGAAGATGTGGGAAAATGCACTGCGGGTAAAGTTGTGAACTAATGCAACCATTCTGGAGAGCAATTTGGAACTATGCCCAAAGGGCAAAGAAACTGCGTACCCTCTGATCCAGCAATACCACTACCGGGTCTATATCCCAAAGAGGTCAGAAAAAGGGGAAAAGGACCAACATATACAAAAATATTAAGAGCAGCTCTTTTGTGGTAGCACAACATTGGAAGTTGAGGTTATTTCCACCAATTGGGGAATGGCTGAACAAGCGGAGGTTTATGAATGTAGTAGACTATTACTGTACTATAAGAAATGACAAGCAGGATGATTTCAGGAAAACCTGGGAAGACTTGTATAAACCGATGCAAAATGAAACGAGTAGAACCAGTACAGCATTGTACACAGTAACAGCAACACTGTGTTAAGACCAACTATAAATGACTTAGCTCTTCTCAGCAATACAATGATCCAAGACCATTACAAAGGACTCACAATGCAAAATGCTATCCTCCAGAAAAAGAACTGGTGGATTCTGAACGTAGTAGATTGAAGCATACTATTCCACTTTATATTTCTCCTGGGTTTTTTTTTCTTTTTGGCCTGTTTCTTCTTTCACAACTATGACTAATATGGAAATGTTTTATACAATTATACATACATAACCTAATTGCTTACCATTTTGTTTTCCCAATTATGTGTAAAGACAATTTTGACTTACTAATTGAGAGAAGGAAGCTAGCGATTCTTAAGTCAGAAACAAGGACAGATTGTATTCCAGACAGGGAAGACAGCCTGTGCCAAGGCCAAGAAGCAGGAGATAGGGTGTATGTTGGAAAAGAGTTTCACTGGAAACCACAGAGTACACAAAGAAAAACCACTTGCAATGAGCCTGAAAAGATAAGTAGGCGTCAGGCTGTGAATGACTTTCAAAGCGAAACAGAAGAAGTTATATTTTTTCTTAGAAGCAAGAAGGAATCACTGAAGTCCCTGAGCAGAAGGAAAGTGCTATGATCAAAGCTGCACTTGAGGGCTATCACTATGAAAGCTGTCTGGACTGTCCACAGGAAGGGAAGAGACTGGAAGAAGGGAGACTAATGTACAGATGAGAGGGGAAAACCCAACATAGGACATAGGGTGGGGGGCATGTGAGTGGAGAGACAAGTGGGCAATGGGGACCTAAGATAAGATTTGGCAACTGATTAGAAACAAAGGATGAGAGACAATGAAGAGTCCAAGATGACTCTGGAGACTGTGAAACTTGGTGACTGGAAGGATGGGGATGACCTTGGAGAAAGAGAAAAGTCACAGAGAAGAAAGGGTTTGGGAAGGTAAAAAGACAATAGCCTAAAGAGGCAACAGGGCTTAATTTTTTTTGTGCCGGGTTTTTTGGGTTTGTTTTTTGATCGATGGGGCAAGAACTGAACATATTTGTAGGCAGCAAGAAAGGAGGCTGTAGGTAAGGAGAGATTAAAATGAGAGAAAGAAGATAATGGAAGTGTACAAGTAGAGTGGGTGGCCTTATAGAAGTTAAGGGCCATCTCCTTGTTAGAGACTGGCACAAAGGAGGAGAGAGTGGGGAGAAGCACAGCATCTATTTTGTAGTGATATGGGAAGAGAGGCCTGCTGCTTCCAGGGATGATCTGGGTGGGGTAGAAGGCCTACGGCAGGCACTGTGGTACTCTCAGGGAAGAACAGAAGCAGTGAGGGCCCGGGAAGATTGGAGAAGACCTTGCTTCATGGTCCCTCTGGCCCACTGCTCCCATTTCCTTCTCTATCCCTTCTTTCCTGCTCTCTTCTACTAGGACCGCAGCATCCCAGGGCTGATGGGGACCTTGGAGAAGCCCTGGAGCAGTACTCGCCTCAACACAGAATCTGACAAGGGGCATCCAGCCTCTACTTGGAGACATCTAGGGATTCCACTTTGAGATAGGTCTAACAGTTATGAAGTCTTTATACCAAGCCTCAATGTACCTTTCCACAGCTGCCACAAAATGCTCCTGGTTCTGCCCTCAGGGACCAAGCTCCTCATGAGGAGCTCACAACGATCATGTCTCCACTCTTCACTGGAGTCTTCTCTTCTTCAAGCACAATGTTCCCCAATCCTCCCACCAATCCTCATAGGACATAAGCTCGAGACCCTCCACCCTTCTGCTCCCCATCCTCTGCACATAGCATATTATCCAAGTCCTGCCTAAAATGGGGCACCCAGAGCTCCCTGTATGGTCTGACCAGGGCAATGGACAAAGTAATTTCCCTTGTCCTAGATTCCAGGGCTCTCTTCATGCAGCACGCATCACCTGAGGGCTACCTTCTACATCAGGCCTTCTGTGCCCAGACCCTGCCCTGAAATTATTTTATATGTAATAGGCACATAATTTGTATTTACTTCGACACATACATGTTTCTCCCTCAATAAGATATAAGCACCTGTGGGGCAGGGGCTGCTTTGTTTTTATGCCCCCACACCTAGCACAGTACTGGGCTCATGAGAGAGTCAAACACAATGACAATAATAGACCAGGCTGTATTAAACTCAACTGAAAACACAGATTATGATCATACTCATTCCCAAAACAGTTAAGTCAGCTCTGAGGCCCTTCCTCTTTGGTGGGCCTCCCCCTTCACCAGAAATCTAATATAACTTGTCAGACTGAGAATACTACTCTGAGTGGGTCCCCTCCAACAAGAGGAAGGCTCTTGGGCTTACTAGAGTCAAGCAGCGCCCCCCCATGAGTTCCCCCTTTCCCAGGGGCTTAGTCATATTGAGACCTTGTAGCTGATCCCCTCACAACCCGCCCTCCCCCCCCCCCAAAAAAATAGAGAAAGAATTTAGAATTGCTAACAAATATCACTGCCCCATCATGACTACTACACTGAAACTACTCTGTAGGCCTCTAGACCTACAGAGTTCCCATGCCTCTCAGGCCCAGAACAGAATAAAGGCCAAATTATTATATTAGGAGGTCAAATTCTTTGTGCTTTGTCTTTCCTGGAGATCACAGAATCTCAGTGCTGGAAGTGACCTTAGTTAGAGGCCATCCTCCACTTACTGTCTCTGATGCTGGGGGCTCAACCCAAAGTGGCCTCCCTCACCTGCCTGCCATCCCTAGGGTGGGGGACTGGACTGGCATCCCTCCAGCTCCTCATCCATCTGATGCTTTGTGGCACCTCAAAGCATAGGGTTTCTCAAAGAACTGTGTGGATGTGCAAGCCTCTGCTCTGAGGAAATAAATGGATAAGAATGATAATGGTAATTATGATTATTATAAAACAGCATTTCTGTAGTGCTATACAGTTTGCAAAGCACTTTCCAAACATCTCATCTGATCTTCACAACAATCCTGGGCAGTTAAGGGCTATTTTTGTTGTTTTTCAGTCATGTCCAAGTCTCTGGGACCCCATTTGGGGTCTTCTTGGCAAAGATACTGCAGTGGTTTGCCATTTCCTTCTCCAGTCCATTTTACAGATGAGGAAACTGAGGCCAACATGGTGACTTGCCTAGGGTCACACAGCTAGTAAGTCTCTAAGGACAGATTTGAACTCAGGAAGATGAGTCTTCCTGACTCCAGGCCTGGCACTCTATTCACTTCACCACCTCAGCGTCCAAAAGGGCTATTATTACCCTGTTTTACAGTTGAGGAAACTAAGGTGGAGGCAAAGTAACTTGCCCAGGGTTACTCAGCCAGTAAGTGTCTGAGGCTGGATTTTAACCCCGAGCTTCCTGACTCCAGGCCCAGCACCCTCCACTGTACCACCTGCCCACCTGCATGTGTATTTCTCTCTCTCCCTGTAGATCAAGGGTGTACAAAAGGGCCCCTGTGGGGCACGTACTGATTCAGTTTTAAATGTGATGTCATCTATGCTTTTTCTTTTACTCAATTACTCTGCTCTGGGCCCCACCACCTCCTTGGCTCCTGTGCTCCAAAGCCTCCTTCTCCAGGCCAAGCCTGAGAGCTCAGAGCCACAGTGCCTTGTTAAACCTCCCCACGGCTACGTTATCAGAGAGAACATGATGCCAGAACCAAGCCTCAGTGGAAGCGATGGAGAGTTCACACCTTTGCCAGGAGACAGAAGAGGCTTCTTCTAGAGCATGATTGGACATGCAGCTACATAAAAGATATTTAAAATAGAAAGTTTATTTAAAACAAAACAAGATATTGGAGCCAGGGGGAAATGTAATTAATTTGGAGGCTCTAATGTAATGATTAAAAAAAAAACCCAGTGGCCAAGAAAAACATCATTCCTGACCCATACCATAAACTGGTACGATCCAATATGGCTCAAAAGGTATTAAACGTGTAGGACTTTATAAGTTACTAGGAAATATAATAGAAAGAATGCTGAGCTGAGTCACAAAGGCCCGGACTCAAGTCCCTACTCTTCCCCTTATGGAGTGTGACTTCTACAGGGTTGCTTTACTTCTCTGGGCCTTGGTTTACTCATCTACAAAATGGAGATAATGATGTGTCTTCCTGTCCTCAAAGAGATATTATAAGGCTCGAGAGAGGTAATTCATCAAAAACATTCTGTTACCATAAAAAGTTATTCATGGATGTGCTATTTATTACTACCAAGTGACCTAAAATCAGAGAACTTTTACAACAAAAACAAGTAAAAGGAAACAGAAAAAGTCAGACAATTAGATTAACTCAAGCACTTCACGAGTGGAGATCTCTGTAGGTCGATTAACAAAAACAACTAATACAACCACCTCCTAATTTGGTGACAGCCAGCATGTCAATTAGTACATACTACTGTGCCAATTTCAGCTCCAGGCTAAAGAGAACACTCTCTCCTTCCTCAGTGCGCAGGGAACACAATCTATTCGAATAACTGTCCACTGATTCTGGTTTAAAGAATCTGCTCTCTGCAGATGCCCATCCTCCCTGACAGACCTAGTTAGGTAACCCCATCTCCCAGAAGACCCCACCAAGATCAAAGTCAAGTTCCAGTTTGCTTCCTTAACTACCATGCTGTGACCCAAGCCTCTCAGGGCCAAGCAGGCTGCATCGGGTACCTTGAGGGTTTTGTTAAGTGTCTGTACTACTACTGGCTGGAGCCCCACCGGCTGCATTCCCCCCTTGTGAGGGGACAAATTCTACTTAACTATGTAATGCTGACTGGCTTTTACAATGCGATATTTACTTCAAAGATATAGTGAGAGCAAATACACAAAAATTTCCCTCCAACATCACCCCAGTCTCTGAAGGGGGATTAGCTCAGTTTCTACATAGCACTGGTCGCACCAAGTCTGGGCGAGGGTCCTGAAGGCCCTTCCCAATCTCCTGGTCACTCCTTGTTCTCCAGGGCAACAAGGCTGCACTGGCTGCAAAGCCCAGTCTGGATTCTGACTCCCAGAAGCCCATATGTTGCTCTCTTAGTCTTTACAACTCCCAAGGTCAGAAACTCCACTCCCCATACCTAAAACAAAAAGAAATGATCAAAACGGCCAAGGGGGACCCATTTCTCAGGGACCACATGGCCTGAGACTGCGAGAAGGCACCACAGTCCTTCCTCTTCCACCATGTTCTCTCATAGCACCAGGGTGCAACAGGCCTTCCTGAAGATGACAAACTTATGGCTACTGAGCCAATAAAAAAAGGCTCCTCCCAATCATAATGGTAGGCCAAATGGAACCAGTTACAGAACGTCACATGGGCTCCAGTCTCTCCAAGGTACTTCCTTTACACATCATCATGATTCTCAAAAACAGCTCCCTGCAGAGATGCCATCTGAGCAGGCTGATGAACCAGAGCCCCATCACGCTTACATAAGTTAAACAATACAGCAATCACTTATTAACCATTACCAAGTCACCCGAAATCATAGAACTTTCAGAAGTAAAAGAGTGAGACACAGTCCCTGACCTCACAGAATGTAAAAGCCTAGAAAGAGAGAAAAGACACGCCCACAAATAACCAATATAAAATGGAGTGTATACATAGGAAATAATGAAAGCACTAGGCCAGAGCATCATTGTTATTATCTTAAGGTGTAGAACGCCATGGACGTGAAGAGTGCAATCCAAGGCTGTTTGAAGTATTTTTACTAGCACCTGGACAGAGGTAGGGGGTGAGACCGCTGACACTAATCTCTACTGCAAGAATGGAAAATGGACTTCGTACCAACATTCACTTCTCAACTATGGCTCAAAGAATCAAAGACCATTAAGCTGGGAGGGACCTTGAAGATAATCTAGTCCAAACCCCTCATTTCACACCAGGAAACTGAGGCCCAGAGAGAGGAAAGAGCTTTGCCAAGGCCTCAAAGCTACCAAACGGTAGAGCTCCTGAATCCCAGCCCCAGGCCCTCTCCACTCCACCTGAGATGTCAAACTTCCATCCCTGCTGACGTGTTGACTTAGAAAGCCACAAGTTAACATGCTCTATGTTGTTACTATGGTATTACCATTTTGTTAAATATTTCCCAATTAAATTGAAATTGGAGTGTCGTGGGTGGCATAGGGGCCACATGTCAGACACCTGCACTACACCAGCTGTTCGAGGCAAGCCCTGGATGTTTGAGCCTCTGCTACTATTGTTAAGTCCCAAGAAGGGGGTGTGATGACTTTGCACAGCTCTGCCGAGAAACCAATTCACACACAAGTCAAGACATCATCCCATGATGCCACTGGTCCTCTTTGAAAACAAAAGATAAACAACGTCAACAACTACTCTTCTTGAAAAGAAAGGCTCTTGGGGGCAGAGCCAAGAGGACAGAGTAAAAGCAGTAACTTGCTTGAGCTCTCCCCCAAATCCCTCCAAACACCTGTAAAAAATGACTCTAAACAAATTCTAGAGCTACAGAACTCATGAAATGACAGAGTGAAACAAGTCTCCAGCCCAAGACAGCCTGGTGGTCACCAGGAAAGGTCTATCACACCAGGCTAGGAGCAGAGAGCAGACCAGCTCGGGCTGCACCAGCACAGACCAGGGCAGAGCAGACCAGGTGGGGAGCAGGCCTCAGAGCACTGAATCACTGAGCTGTGGGGATTTCAAGACTTCTCAACCCACAAACACCAAAGACAACTTAGCAGGTCAGTGGGAAAACTCTGTTGGACCTGGCTAAGAGAAGAGCATGGTTCGACCCCAGCAGAGGTGGCGGCTGCTGCAACTGCAGGAGCAGCAGCAGCAGTGGGTGGCTGCTTCCGGAGCTTCAGGCCCACAGACGGTGGGGGGAATCAAGTGGGTGATCAGAGTGGGAGTGCAGGGATCTCTTTGCTGGCTCTGAGGTAGGATTCTCTTGCTTTGCCCTGCTTAGATCTGGGTCACAGTCCTGGTTGGTGATCCTGGGGGGAGAAGGAGCACTGGTGTAGCAGAGCTTGTGGTGGCTGTGGAGAGGAAGTCCTCCTAGCAGTTCCAAAGCATAAAAGAGTAGTTGAGGTAACTCACAGACCACAGCACAGGCCAGTGGGGGAGTAAACATCTCTCCCTGCATCATACCACCTCAGAAGAACTGAAAATTTACAGGTGCCTACAAGTAGTTTGCGAAAACAGCAGTGCAAAACCCCTGAAGCTTGGGCCAGAGCACTCTCCACTCTGGAAGCAGAGTCATACCTTGACAAAGAGCACCAAAGTCAAGTAATTGGCCGGGAAAATGAGCAGACAGTGTAAAAAAACTCAAGATTATAGAATCTTACTTGGTGACAAAGAAGATCAAAACAGACAGCCAGAAGAAAACAACAAAGTCAAAGACATCAAAAGCCTCCAAGAAAAATATTAATTAGTCACAGGCCATGAAAGAGCTCAAAAAGGATTTTGAAAATCAATGGGAAAAGAAATGAGGAGGATGCAAGAATATCATGAAAAAAGAATCAATAGCTTGTTAAAGGACACCCAAAAAAAATACACAAGAAAACAGTACTTTAAAAAATAAACTAGCCCAAATGGCAAAAGAGGTGCAAAAAGCCAATGAGGAGAAAAATGCCTTAAAAAAGCAGAATTGGCCAAATGGAAAAGGAGGTCCAAAAGCTCAATGAAGAAAATAATTTCTTAAAAATTAGAATGGAGGGGGGCAGAGCCAAGATGGCCACGTGAAAACAACATCTTACCCAAGCTCTCTCACAAGTTCTGTCAGATACCTCTAAAAAAGTGAATCTGAGCAGATTTGAGAGAGTTAGGAGCCCTAGTAGACTGAGTGGAGCAAATTTCCAAGCCAGGAGAGTCCCCAAGGCCCACAGGACGGATCTGTAAGCTGGGAGAGTGCCAGGCGCATGGAGCTGCACCAGACCCCAAAGTGGAAGCAGCTGCGGAAACCAGCCAGCGATCCAGGCTGGGAGAAAGCTGGGTGCCTGAAACCGGTGGAGATCCCCAGGCCTCCCAACACAGGGCAGAGAACCCCAGGCCTCCCAACACAAGGCGGAGATCCCCAGGCCTCCCAACACAGGAGGGGAGTCTGTCGAAGCAACAGGAAGCAGTAGTGCAATGCCTGTGGCTGCGAGACATCTACTCCTGAGGCTTGCAGTCCAAAGGTTTGAAACCTGACTTCTTGAACTTCCAGGAGGCATGATGGCCAGGTAAACAGCTTTCAATCTCCTTCCTTGACCCAGAGAATACCTCGGGAAAAACATCGGAATAGAAGAGCCAGAAGTGGGACTTCAGTAGCCAAAAAGTGGGAATTCCTGAGTCCCAGCAGGGTGGAGCCAGCAAAGGTCAACACCAGGAACCCAGATGTGCCTTTGCACACCAGGGGAAGTGGCAGACACCAGCACAGACAACAGCTGAGACTACCTATGCTTGAGAGCAGCCCCAGGGGAAGAGGAGACTTCTGGCAGCCAGACGACCCCTCCCCCACACCTCAGGAAACTGAAGGCTATAATACACAAAGCCAGTAACTAGGCTCACAATTTCCAGAACAAGAAACCTGGGACAGAGCTCCCTGAGCCCCAAAAGCAGAAATCCACTGTAAAGCCAGGAAAATGCTAACCAACATGAAGAAAAACATGGAGAAAACCAAGGACCATTGACTCTTTTTATGAAGACAGGGAAGATCAAAATACCAATTTGGAAGAGGACAGCATTGACACTATACTCATATCTGATACCTCAAAAGGGAATGTGAACTGATCTCAAGCCCAAAAAGCATTCCTGGAAGAGCTAAAGGAGAATTTTAAAAACCAAATTAGGGAGGCAAAAGAAAAAAATGGGAGAAAAAAAAACACTGATGAGATCAAATCTTTAAAAAGTAAAATTGGCAAACTGGCTAAGGAGATTCAGAATCTAAATAGAGAAAATGACATCCTGAAAGGTAAAATCAACCAACTGAAAAAGGAGATTCAAAAGCAAAATGAAGCTAGCAACTCATTAAAAGTTAGAATTGAGCAAGTGGCAGCTAATGACTCTATGAGGCATCAAGAAGTGGTCAAACAAAATGTAAAGAATGAAAAAATAGAAGAAAAAGTGAAATATCTGATTGGAAAAACAACTAACCTGGAAAACAGATCCAGGAGCGACAATTTAAGAATTATTGGTCTACCAGAAAGCCATGATGAAAAAAAGAGCCTGGACAGTATCTTCCAAGAAATTATCAAAGATAACTAAACAGAGGTCCTAGAACCAGAGGGCAAAATAGTCATCAAAAGAATCCATTGATCTCCCCCTGAAAGAGATCCCAAATTAAAAACTCCAAGAAATAGTATAGTCAAATTTCAGAATTATCAAGTCAAGGAGAAAATACTGCAAGCAGCCAAAAAGAAACAATTCAAATATCGTGGAACTATGGTCAGGATCACACAGGACCTTTCAGCTTCTACATTAAATGACAGGAGAAATTGGAATATGATATTCCGAAGGGTAAAGAAGCTGGGACTACAACGAAGGATCAACTACCCAGAAAAATTGAGCATGATTTTTCAGGCAAGGAGATGGACATTCAACGAAATAAGGGAATTCCAGACCTTCCTGATGAAAACGCCAGAACTCAATGGAAAATTTGATCTTCAAATACAAAACTCAAGAGAGACATAAAAAGGTAAACAGGGGGGAAAACTTGTTAATCAATAAGGGCAAATTGCACCCTTATATAGAATTATATTGTTTTATATATGTTTTATATATATATATATATATATATATGTGTGTGTGTGTGTGTGTGTGTGTGTGTGTGTCAATCTTGCGAATAGTACAGTTATTATGACAATTGAAAGGGACACACATAGACTGTGGGTGTCAGTATAAAATAACTGATATAATGATAAAAAAACATAATTAAGAGATGTAAAGGGAGAGTTCTGGGAGAAGAGGTAAGGAGGTAGTAGAAAAGGGTAAATTACATCACATGAAGAGGCACAAAAACATACTATAGTAGAGGGAAAGAAGGGAGGGAGAAGAGTAGTATATGAGCTTTACTCTCATCTAATTTGGTTCAAGAAGAGAATAACATACTCTGATAAGTATAGAAATCAAACTTGTCCTACAGGTAATAGGAGGAGAAAGGGAATAAAAGGGGGGGGTGGTCAGAAGGGAGGGAAGAAGTAGCAAGGGGGAAAAGGTAAGATAAGGGAGAGAAATCAAGAGGGAGGGTAAATGGAGGAAGGTGGTGGTCAAAAGCAAAATTCTTTTGAGGAGTGGAAGGAAGGAGGGAGAAATAAAAGCATAAACAGATGAGGGAAACAGGATGGAGAAAAAGACACAGCTTGTAATCATAACTGTGAATGTGAATGGGATGAACTCTCCCATAAAACGGAGGCAGACAGCAGAATGGATTAAAAACCATAATCCTACAATATGTTGTTTATAAGAAAGACATTTGAAACAGGGGGATACACACAGAGTAAAAGTAAAAAGATGGAGAATATATTGTGCTTCAGCTAAAGTAAAAGAAAAGCAAGAGTAGCAATCCTAATCTCAGACAAAGCAAAAGCAAAGATAGGTCTAATTAAAAGAGATAAGGAAGGACACTATATCCTGCTAAAAGGCAACATAAACAATGAAGCAATATCATTGTTTAACATATATTCACCAAGTGGTATAGCACGCAAATTCTTAGAGAAGACGTTAAGGGAGTTATAGGAAGAAATAGCAAAACCATACTAGTGGGGGACCTCAACCTCCCCCTCTCTGAACTTGATAAGTCTAACCTCAAAATAAACAAGAAAGAAATTAAGGAGGTGAATAGAATTTTAGAAAAGGCAGATATGACAGACCCCTGGAGAAAACTGAATGGAGATAAAAAGGAATATACCTTTTTCTCAGCAGTACATGGCACATACTCAAAAACTGACCATGTACTAGGGCATAAAAACCTCACGATCCAGTGCAGAAAGGCAGAAATAGTCAATGCATCCTTCTCAGATCATGACGCAATAAAAAATTATTTGTAATAAAGGACCATGGAAAGATAAAACAAAAATTAATTGGAAACTAAATAATCTAATCCTAAAAAATGAGTGGGCCAAAGAACAAATCATAGAAACAATAACTTCATTCAAGAGAATGACAATAATGAGACAACATACCAAAACTTATGGGATGCAGCAAAAGCAGTTCTTAGGGGAAGTTTTATATTTCTAAATGCTTACATGAATAAAATAGATAAAAAGGAGATCAATGAAATGGGCAGGCAACTGAAAAGGCTAGAAAAAGACCAAATTGAAAATCCCCAATTAGATACCAAATTAGAAATACTGAAAATCAAAGGAGAGATTAATAAAAATGAAATCAAGAAAACTATTGAACTAATAAATAAAACTAAGAGCTGGTTTTATGAAAAAAAAACAATAAAACTGATAAACTCTTGGTCAATTTGATTAAAAGAAGAAAATCAAATTATCAGTATCAAAAATGAAAAGGGTGAATTCACTTCCAATGAAGAGGAAATTAAAACAATAATTAGGAATTATTGTGCCCAATTGTACACCCATAAATTAGATAACCTTAGGGAAATGGATGAATATTTACAAAAATACAAAATGCCTAGGTTAACAGAAGAGGAAGTAAATTATCTAAACAACCCCATCTCAGAAAAAGAAATTGAGCAAGCCAACAATAAACTCCCTAGGAAAAAACCTCCAGGGCCAGATGGATTTACATGTGAATTCTATCAAACATTTACAGAACAATTAATTCCCATACTTTATAGACTATTTGGGAAAATAGGCGAAATAGAAGTCCTACCAAATTCTTTTTATGACACAAATCTGGCACTAATATATAAACCAGAAAGAGTCAAAACAGAGACAGAAAATTATAGAACAATTTCCCTAATGAACATTGATGCAAAATTTTTTAAATAAAATATTAGCAAAAAGATTGCAGCAACTTATCAGGAGAATAATACACTACAACCAGGTAGGATTTATTCCAGGAACGCAAGGCTGGTTCGATATTAGGAAAACTATCAGCATAATTGATCACATCAATAACAAAACTAGCAGAAACCATATGATCATTTCAATAGATGCAGAAAAAGTTTTTAACAAAATACTACACCCATTCCTATTAAAAACACTATAAAGCATAAGAATGAATGGAATCTTCCTTAAAATTATAAATAGCATCTACCTAAAACCATCAGCAAGCATTATATATAACGGGGATAAGCTAGATGCATTCCCAATAAGATCCAGGGTGAAACAAGGATGTCCATTATCACCCCTATTATTCAATTTGGTACTAGAAATGTTAGGTTTAGCATTAAGAGAAGAAAAAGAAATTGAAGGAATTAGAATAGGCAAAGAAGAAACTAAATTGTCACTTTTGCAAATGATATAATGATTTAGAGAATCCTAGAGAGTCAAGTAAAATACTACTTGAATATTATAATAAACAACTTTAGCAAAGTTGCAAGATATAAAATAAACCCACACAAATCCTCAGCATTCCTATATATTACTAACAAAGCCCAACAGCAAGGGATAGAAAGAGAAATTCCATTTAAAGTTACTGTAGACACTATAAAATATTTGGGAGTACTGTAGACACTACAAAATATCTGGGAGCAGCTTCTACATTAAGAGAAGGGCTTGGAATATGATATTCTGAAAGTCAAATTAGCTAGGACTAAAACTAAGAATCACCGACCCAGCAAAACTGACTATAATACTTCAGGGGAAAAAAATGAAATAGAGGACTTTCAAGCATTCTTGATGAAAAGACCACAGCTGAATAGAAAATCTGACTTTCAGATACAAGAATCAAGAGAAGCATGAAAAGGTAAACAGGAAAGAGAAATCATAAGGGACTTATTAAAGTTGAACTGCTTACATTTCTACAAGGAAAAATGATATTTGTAACTCATGAGACCTTTCTCAGTATTAGGCAGTTGAAGGGAATACACACACACACACACACACACACACATACATATATGTATGTATAGACAGAGGGCACAGGGTGAGTTGAATATGAAGTGATGATATCTAAAAAATAAAATTAAGGGGTGAAAGAAGAATATACTGGGAGAAGAAGAAAGGGAGAGATAAAATGCGGTAAATTATCTCACATAAAAGAGGCAAGAAAAAGCTGTTACAATGTAAGGGAAGGGGTGAAGGTGAAAGGGAATGAGTGAACCTTACTTTCATCATATTAGGCTTAAGGAGGGAATAACATACACATTCAATTGGGTATCTCACCCTACAAGAAAGTAGGGGGAACTGGGATAAGAGGGAGTGCGGATGATAGAAGGGAGGACAGATTGGGGGAGGGGGTAGTCAGAAGCAAACACTTTTGAAAAGGGACAGGGTCAAAGGAGAAAACTGAATAAATGGGGACAGGATGGCACGGAGGGAAATATAGGTAGTGTTTCACAACATGACTACTGTGGAAGTGTTTTGCATGACAATACATGTATAACCTGTGTTGAATTCTTGCCTTCTCAGGGAGGGTGGATGGGAAAGGAAGAAGAGACAGAATTTGGAACTCAAAGGTCTAAAAACAAATGTTAAAAACTGTTTTTACATGATAAATAAGATATACAGGCAATGGAGTATAGAAATCTATCTTGCCCTACACGAAAGTAAGGCTAAAGGGGATAAATGGGGGTGGGGAGTGGGGTGATAGAAGGGAGCGCAGACTGGGGAAAGGGGTAATCAGAATACATGCCATCTTGGGGTGGGGGGAGAGGAGAGATGGGGAGAAAATCTGTAACTCAAAATCTTGTGGAAATGAATGTTGAAAACTAAAAATAAATTAATCTTTAAAAAAAAAAAAAGGCTCTTGCAGGACCAGTACTGTATGACACCAATGATAAAACTCACTGCCCTCAAGTCTGGTTTCAGGCCATTCAGGCCCTAGTCCCACAGCTCTCAGGTAATTAGAGAAGCTGAATGTAAAATTTACCTTATGTCATTTTTCATAAGCAACAAGCATTTATTAAGCGCTATGTGCCAAGGCATCGTACTAAGTAAATGGTAAAGAGACTAAAACAAATGGTTATTAAGAAAATTGTTGCCCAGTGAAACGATGTTTTTCACAAAGTCTCTGAAGGGGCAGCTTGTTGCTATTTAGTCATGTTTGACTCTTTGTGACCCCATGGACTGCAACATGCCAGGCCTGTCCTTCCTCTACTGTCTCCTGAAGTCGTTGCTTCCATATCTATCCATCTCATCCTCTGCTGCACATTTTTCCTTTTGCCTTCAATCGTCAGGGTCTTTTCCAACGAGTCCTGTCTTCTCATTATGTGGCCAAAGTATTTAAGCTTCAGCTACAGTATTCGACCTTCTAGTGAAGAGCCTGAATTAATTTCTTTAAATATTGATGGATTTGACCTCCTTGCTGAACAAAGGCCTCTCAAAAGTCTTCTCCAGCACTGTTGATTCTGCAGTGCTCAGCTTTCCTTCTAGTCCAACTGTCACAGCTGTACATTGCTACTTGGACTATAAGAACCTTCGCTGGCAAGGTGCTGGCCAGATTTGCCATAGAGTTCCTTGAGTTCCATCAAGTAAGCATCTTTCAATTCCCTGGCTGCAGTGATTCTTGAGCCCAAGAATATAAAATTTGACACTTCCATTTCTTCTCCCTCTGTCTGCCAGGAAGTGATAGGTCCCTTTGCCAAGATCTTAGTTTTTTTTTTTCATGTTAAGCTTCAAGCCAGCTTTTGCACTCTCCTCTCTTACCCTCATCAAGGACAATTACAGAGCCATAAAATAAAAAGCGTGCTTATCAAAACTGATTTTGTGCACTAACAGAGAGACCGAATATAAACTGAGTCCTCTTACCCACGACAGGCCTGCCCTGTTGCTTAAAACATAAAAGTCATTTCCTTTCAGCAGGATCTGGAGGTTTTGCTACCAGTCAAAGCAAAGGCCTCTCCTCAGATTTAGGTTCAACATAAAGAAAAACTAACAATGAAAATCATCCCAAGCAGAGGCAAGAAAACATACACAATGAAAGAAAAGTAAATGGGAAAAAATGAAAATCCAAACTAAACACTATAAAATTATAATGACTAAACTTGGTCCCAAAGAAGAGATAAAAAAACCATACCTTCCTCCTTCTTTACATGGGGGGCTGCAGGTGTGGAATACTGCATATGGAGTCCGACTTGGTTAATTATACTGAACAGCCTCACTCCACTCCTTTTGTTGATGCTTCACCCCATTCATGTTAAGGGGTATTGAAAACATCCAGAGTTTTAAACGGCTCAAGGAACAAAGGCTCAAAGGCCACCAACCCTGAGAACAAAAGAAGCCAGAGGCGAAGGGCTGGAGCTCCTCCCTCAAACTTTGGACTGAAGCCTTGTAGAAGAGCCAACACCAACCAATCCACTGGGGCTTGTATTGGCAATCAAGATGGGCTCTTAGCACTTATTCAACCAAGTGCCCTTGAAGAGTTTGGCCTTTGTTTCCTTGATTAAATTAGGAGTCCTTGATGACCTCCTTGCCTCAAGGGAAAGCCTAGTTTACATGGGTTTGAGTGACATGTTTGTGACATCAGAGGCTTTTAGACCAGTGGTGATGCTTTTTTAGACCATTTTTGTGATGCTTTTAGGTCACATGGGTGAGTCACATGTGTTTCTCACCTCTGACCCTGAGCAAGATATATAAACCCAGAGGTTGGCTTTCTCTTTTGGAGCTCCGAGCCACAGCAGCCGTTGTTATAAGCTCCCCAGCTTTGGAGAAAACTCAGATGTTTATGCTTCTCTGGTAACTGTATATTGTGATTTTGTCAGACAGAAATCTGTCTGTTGATTCGTGTTTATTTGCTCTGTCTGTATTTGCTCTGAAGTTCAGGGTGCTGGCTTTTCCCCTGAGCTGAGTGAACGATATTTGTATGTTGGATTAAGGTAAGATTGTTAACCCCTTAACATTGCTTTCCTTAGTAAAGCAGATCAAAAGAACCTGGGCTTGCAGCATTCTTGTCGTTGGGCTTGTTTTGGTTTTTCACCCCCACAGTAGATGCTAGCCAGATTGTTGCAACAGGGCTGCAGCCAACTGTACCAAAGCTTCGGGCCCCCACCCCAAACAGCCTTTCCCTAATTGGAATGGCCAAGTAAATTATCTGTTAACTGCTTAATGTCCTAAAACTAGCAGGGGGCCAGCCTGACTCAGAAAGGGCCTGCAACATGGAGCGAGTGAAGGTAATGTCAAAACAAATGATAGCCTTTCAATGTTTTCTAAAGCAAGCAATGAGCAGCACAAGCTTCACTACAACTTTAACCAGATCGAGCCCCAAAATGACTATGGCCTCTGCCTCTGCCCCTGGGACTTCATGGGGGTCCTCTGCCTTGGCCTAGGTATCAGCCCAGATTGAGTTCACCGTCTGTGACCTCTTCACTCTCGAGTCTTTCCATTTTGCCCTCTCCCAGGCCTCAGGCCTCTCTCCTCACCCCAGCACCTTCTCTGATGCTACAGAAGCTCCTCCCTCCTATCTGAACTGCCCAGGACTGTACCTTTACCTGCCTTCTCCTGCCTCTTGTTGAGGTGGACTTTCAAGGCCTCAGAGGATTCAACATCACAAGGCAGGTCAACCAGGGAGGACTCTGAACTATCACTCTGCTATCTCAATGGAATTCCTTCCGGTCACTAATAATCTACCTGAACTCATTCCTCAGTGATTAGTATTCTCTGACCCTATCATACTCTGTCCCTCACAGGGATTCTGAACTTTCAGCTACCATCATTCAAAACCTGTTCTGTCCCCTACTGCTTCTCCCTTACTCCCATCCCCTCAACCCAACTCTCAAGATGCCACTCCAGATCTCTCCCCTCCCCCCTTATACTTTGCTCTCTGGAATGTTCATCTTAAACTCTAATTTTGCTATTACTGGTCCCCCCACCTGCTAACGTCTACTTTCTGAGAGCAAATTCCATCTACTCAGAATCTATCTAGAATGTACCCATGTTGTCTCCCCCATGGAATAGGAGCTTCTGGGGGATTAGCACAAGGCCAGGTCATAATAACTGCTCAATAAATGTTGATGACCGACTGAGAAACAAGCAGAACTCACGACTAAAGTAAGACAGCATGACTAGGAAGGCTTTGACAGATTAAAAACAAGATGGAAGCTGAGACTAAATCAAGACATTGAAAACAAGCAGAAAATTAAGACCAAATAACCTGTCCTAGTACCCACGTGCTTCTCCTGTGGAATCATCTGCCCTCTCTCACCATTCCTAGAATGCTGCTGTAGAGAGTGTAAGCTCAACAACATTTACACATGGCCCAGAAATGCTTTCTACATCTGCCAGGATTCAGAGATTATTTTTAACTCCTGAGAAGACAGCGCAGCAGCTCCATATCCAAACGTTGCTGTTCATAATGCAGAGAACTAACTAAGCAGCCATCATCCCATCCCTCCATCACGTTCTTTGAGTCCCAGCTGCTCAGCCCAGAAATAACAAAGAGCGGACATCTGTGTCCTGTTGAACTGCACACGGTCACCTGAGGTGTCGCAGCACTACAGAATCTACGCCTTGGAAAGAACTTCAGAAGCCACCGAGCTAGCAAGAAAGGCTGCTCTGTTAACCTGCCTGACAAGGGGCCATCTAGCACTTGCCTGAAGACTTCCAATGAGGGGAAAAGCCCTCCTCTAACTTGGGGGGGGGGGGCTGGGATAGGGGGAGGCAGCAGTTGGGAGGGTGGTTAGCAACTGATGCCAAAAAGAGGGTGATTTTAGCTTTTTTTAAAAATGCAATAATGAAAAAAAAAATGCAATAATGAAAAAAACAGAAGTTAAGAAAGAAGCACCGAGAAAAAAGGCAATCTTGGAAAAAATACGTAGAATACATTATATAGTCGGGGGTTTTTAAAGCAAACAATGTGAAATGGAGATTCAGTTTTTTCTTTTGTGTTCTGTTGTGTGTGTGGAAATGTTTTCTTGTTTGTTTCTTGTTGTTTAAGTCAAAAATTTAAAAAAATAAAACATTTCAAATCAATTCTAAAGCTGGGTGTGGTAGCACACACACCTGTGGTCTCTGCTGCTGGAGCTGAGGCTGGTGCATCACCTCATTGTGGAAGGTCTGAGCTGCAGTGAGCTCAAGCCAGCAAGCGTCCATACTAATTCCAGCAACAATATGGTGAGCCCCCAGGATCTGAAGGCCACTGGGCTTCCTAAAGAGGGGCTAACCAGCCCAGCTGGAAGAAGAACTGGTTAAAGCTTTCATACCAATTAATACTGAGATTGGGCCTGTGAGTGGTCAAGGCCCTGCTAACCTGGGTTGAGATAAGGAGACCCAGTCAATCAATGAATAAATTTTAGAAATGACATACTTTTAAAAAATAATTGTTATGAATCACTTTTGGCCCACTGTCTTTGCTTATTTAGCTCTTGGGGAGCTCGGCAGCATACTAGATAGAGTGCCAGGCCTGGATTCAGAAGGCCTGAGTTTCAATCTAGCCTCAGACACTTATTCACTTACACCTGTTTGCCTCAGTTTCTCCAACTGTGCAACGGGCATAATAAGAGCACCTCCCTCCCAGGGTTGTTTTAAGGTCAAAAGAGATAATAGTAATAAAGCCTTCAGCACAGTGCCTGGCACATGGTGGGGACTGCACCCAAGCTATCTTAAAGGCACTGATGTCTAAGCCCATTATATATTAGTCAATGCAATCTCTAACTCTGCCCACAGGCCAAGGTTCACTGAAATCAAGACTACAAAGTGTCTCTGATGACAGGATCATGGCTTATCTCAACTTAGAAATATTCAGTGTGATCTTTTAGTAAAAACTACAAAGCATGTAAGCATTGGAAACTCCACTGGTCACTTTGTTTCAAGGCGGAAGTATGAGCTATGAACAAAGATTAAATTTGGAAAATGGACTGGGGGGGGGGGGGGGAGGAAGGCCGCCTCTTCTAGATACATTTGAAATCCAAGGTAATGTGTGAAACACTTACTTTCTTCAGCCCCAAGCTGCAAGAAAATAGGAATCTATAACTAATCCCTCTGACAAGCTGCTCTGGCATAACTTTTCTTCCAGTTCTTGTTGAAGCCTAAACAATACTGATGTATTTAAAGACAATGAGCACTACAATTGTAAAAACTGATTCCCTGACTTGTAGCCAGGCATTATCAATTGCTCACGTCATCCCAAGTATTCACAGGCACATTTAATCCACTCACATTTTCATTCACTCCTTCACTCAATAAATCAAGTCAACAAGGATTTATTGAGTGCCAAGTATATGCCTAGCATTGTGCTAATAAGCATTAGGCACAAAACAGTCCCTGCCTCAAGGAATTCCCAGTTTAATGGGGAGGCTGCATGCCAACAACTGTGGACAAACAAGATAAAAGGATAAACTGGAGATATTTAATGGAGGAAAGGCATTAACATTAAAGGGAATCACAGAAGGCTTCCTGTAGAAGGTGGGCCTTGAAGGAAGTTGGGAGACCAAGATGAGGAGGGGGAGAATCCCAGGCCTAGGAGACAGCCAGGGCAAACGTCTGGAGTCAGGAGATGGAGGGTCGTGTGGGGAACAGCAAGGAGGCCAAAGTCACCAAACTGCTGAGTTTGTGGGGGCAGTAAGGCATAGGAAGACGAATCTGTACTGCACCCCTCCTGTGGGTACTCTGCACCACACCCTGGGGGAATAGAGTGACTAAAGGCAGTCCCTGCCTGCTCTTTCTCAGAGTGAAGGAATTCAGCACAGAGAAAACATTCAGGATAGAGGAGAAGGAAACATAACAGCGTTCTTCCAATTCATGCAAAAAAGGCACAAACTTGTTTTCTGTTGCTCCAGAAGGCAGGATTGGGACCCCAAAGCAAATGTCATAGGACCCATTTCTGCTCCAACAAAGAGGAGTGACACATAAGGCCACAAAACAAGAAGAGCTTCCTGCACTGGAGGAGACATCAGCTCTCTGACTTCTAAGATGCCCTTCAACGACACTGCTAAGCTTGTCTGAACAGGAGCGGAATAAAAAGGGCTCCCTCAAATTAGTCTCTGCACTCACAACTTGATCAGTAAAGTTCCTTTTTTCCTTATCATCATAAGATCTATGCACCTTCACACACAAAGAGATAATTCTCGTAGGAAAGGAAGATATTCAGTATTTACTGTTTGAATTTATGTAAACCTTGTAGCTACAAGGATTCTACAACTTTGATGGATAATCCTCACCCTAAGATCCCAGACTCCTTACTTAGAATGTACAGGATCTGTGTCAGCAAAGCAGGTCACATGGAGAAACCCAGTTTGTCTACCAGTGAATGGGTACAAGGAATAGGCCTGAGAACCCATCACACACATCACCGAGATGGCACAGAGTGCTTTACAATTATTCCTAGTCTGGGGTGTACAGATTAGAGAGATGATGAAGACATACTGTGAGAGGTACACGAGGACAGACATCTCCCTCCTGTGCTGGGACCTGCCTTCGCTCTTCCTGATGGAATCATGCAATAAGATTATCTTCTCTGTAACCACATGTTCTAGGTTGGTTTTGAGGAGAATGAGCAGAGAAGTGTGGTAAATTTCTCTCTGCAGTGACAAACCAAAGAAAAAGGGAAACACGTCTCCTCCCAACCACAGAAGATTGGATAAGTAACACCCAACGTTTGCTCTGGGACATCCCAGGATTTCTCTACCTCTTCTCATGTCACAAAATTCTGAAAACTTTGCCCAAGTGAATTTAATTGCAGATCTCCAAATTATGTGCCATGGGACTTTGAGGAAGGTCTCAGAACAACACAAACACCGTGGGATTAATATGACCAGGATTAATGATAAAAATCCCATTAATAAGCATTTATACAGCACTTTAAAGCTTGCAAGATGCTTTATAAACATTTTCTCATTTCATCCCCACAACAATACTGGGAGGCAGGTTCTGTTATTACCTTCGTTTTACTGAGGGAGAAATTGAGACAGGGACTAAGGCACTTCCTTGCCCACATTCAGAGCTCATAAGTACCTAAGGAAGGATTTGAATTCAAGTCTTCACGACTCTGGACCAAGAGCACTGTCCGCTTGGCACCCTGCTGCCTCTGAGGGATAGAAGTTATCCTCTCTCTCATGGAACATGAACGAGGGAGGAGCAGGGGGAGACCGCAAGGCTGATCAGATTGCTCCCCACGGCCCGTCACTGGGTGTCTCCTGACATCTGAATCTACCCCGATAACTGCGCAAAGCTTCGGTCTCCTCGCTCTTCCCCAAGGCTTCCTTAACAAGATCTCACGTGGTCGCTGTACCTCCAGCTTCTCCCCTCTCCAAGGTCCCCGGGGACAATCTAGGCCTGGCCCTGCCCCAGCTTCAGCCGTGACCCCGCAAGGGCCAGCACCCCCTGGGCCATCCAGCCCTCCCGAGAGGCCCCGCCACCGCACTTTTGGACAGCTCAGATTACTACCAGGAGCACAATCCTCTTCCGAGGCCTCTGTCCCTAGGTGTGAACCCCTGCCCAGGTGGGTTTGGGGGCTTTCTGCTGCTCCTCCGAAGGCCCTCAGCATCTTTCCTCGGAGACGGTCCCAAGGCCCGGGCTGACCAGGGTGACTGCCCCCGGGCCACGCCTTCCTCGGCCCAAGATGACAGTGCTTGTCTCAGGGTGGGGAGCGTCCCTTCCTCCCCCCCTCCCAGCTCTGGGCCCCACGTGCTCTTTCTGATCCCTGGCCTGCATCCCCTCGGCCTGGTTCGCACACGCCCCAACCCCTCCAGAACTCCGCCCGGGAGCCTCTGCCGCTGGGACTCGCGTGGACGGCCTCCGGGCGAGCCTCTGCGCCCACAAGACCCACCCGCCCCGCCGCCAGGGGGCCCCCGCCACGCAGGCGCACTGGCCCAGAACGCCCTCCACCGGGGGGCGCTGTGTGCGCTGCGCGCCCTCCTCCCCGCCCCCTATGGCGCAGGCGCGCAGAAGGCGTGCCCCGCCCCGCCCCTACCTGTAGTAGGACAGGAGGCCGTTGCTGAGCACGAACCAGCGGCGTTGGTAGCCCTTCAGGTAGTTGGTCCACTTGAGGAGCCAGCCCTTTAAGATGTCCGGGCTGCCCCCGCGACCGTCCTCGGCGCCCGGAGGCTTGGCCTCCACCGCCGCCTCCTCGGGGATCTCGGGCGACGTCGATGCCAGCGGGGGCCGCGGGGGCAGCGCGCTCATGGCGGGCGCCTCGGTGTGGCACGACAGGCAGGGCACGGCGCTGAGGAGGGACGACAGCCCGCGGGCGCCCCCTCCGCCCCCAGGGCCCCCCGGGCCGTCCCCGCCCGCCGCCGCGGCTTTCCCCATAGACGCCCCCGCGAGCCCCGGGCGGAGCCGCCGCCGCCGCCGCCCACCCCCGCGAGCCCAGCGCCAGCCTGGGGAGCCCGTCACGAGGGCGGCCCCCGCTCCCGCCCGGCGCAGGACTCCCGGCGGGGGCGACGGCGGTGGCGGCGACGGCGGCGACAACGACAGCGGCAGCGGGCCGCGAGGAGGGAGCCCCCCGCGGAGCCCGGCAGGTGTGAGGCCGGCGGCCGCGGCGGTGAGGGTGGCACGTGGGGGGCGGGGCCGTCACGTGGGCGCCCCTCCCGCCTCCGGACCTGAGCCTTGGACCGCGGAGGCAGGCGCGAGAGAGCGCGCGCGCGGGCGCCGCGGTGGTGGGGGCCGTCACGTGAGGGAGCGCCCCTCCCAGCCAGCCTCGGACGGGGGGAGGTGGGGAGGGTGAGAGGCGGCAGCCGCGGTCCGTCTCCTCGCGCGCCCCCGGATCCGGGTCTGACCCAGAGGGAGAGCCAGCTAGAGAAAGCGCGCCGGCCAGCGCAGGTGTGAGGAGGCACGTGAGGGAGCCCCGCCCTCCCGGCCTCCTCGGGCTCTGATTGGCGGAGCGAGCCAGCCAGGACAGCAGGCGGGGCGGGGAGGGGTCCCGCCCGCCCTGCCTCTGCCGCGGGACACGTGCAGACTCCGGCGGAGCTGGCGCTCGTTCTGCGCCCCCTGCCGGCCGGGGCCTGAGAGCTCGGAGAGAGGGCGGCTGGCCTCGGAGTGACTCCTGCGGGCCCTCATTGGCCGAGAGGGAGAGTCCTCGCGCCCTGCGCCCCCTGCCGGGCTCGAGCCTGTAGGAGCGCCCTGGCTGCGGGATGCACGTGGCGAGCACGCCCCTGTCCAAGCCCGTCTGGTCTCCGCAGCGGTGTGGAGTCGCGCCCCGCCCAGTTCCCCTGCCCTCAGCGTGCCCATCATGTCGAGGGCCACCCGCGCTGGCTCTCCTTGTCCGTGCAGTGCTGTTGGTGCCTCTGGGTCCCCTGCAGAAATGTGCTGCGGCTCTTAGCACCGTCACCGAGCAGGACACTGAGCACGGAACAGGCTGCGTAGCTGGGGAGTGTCCGGCTGGCATTTGCACCCGGTTGGCCCGAGCCCTGGCCCAGTGCCGGAGGGAACGGTGTTGTAATGGAGATACGGCAACCTCGAAGGCCCCCGGTGGGTGCAGGGGCCGGAGCCAGAGGGCAGCCTCACCATTGACCTCTGCGCAGCGCTGTCCCCCAAGCGGCCGATCTTCACCATCGCCAGGCATCCCCGGCTCCCAGACCCGGGTGTGTGCAGAGGGTCCCTGACTTGGGGAGCTTTACCAACCAAAGCTGCCCAGGGAGGTCTCATTTTCTTAGTGCCCTTCAGCAGAAGTGCCAGAAAGAACTGTGCTAATGCCCTCCTGTCCCCGCTGTTTGGTCAATACCATTCCATCTCCTTTGCCGTTTGCCCCCTCCCTTGCAGCTCAGCTCCAGCACTTCTGCCCCCCACCCCATCTACTGCTAGTGCCCCCTTTCCCCAACTGCCTGGTATTTGTGTCACATGTACCTGTTGTTCCCCTTTACCCCATGGCCGATGAGGTATCTGAGGTTTGGGAAAGGAAGGGTTCAATCCAGAAGGAAACCTAGAACCAAGACTTGGTAAATAATTACTGACCATTCTCTTGTCTCTTCGGGAGAGCATGGCCAGCTATGATTTTTTTCCATCTCTGACATATCTAATGAAATGATCTCTCACTGCTCTCAGCTAATAAGCACATTAAGCACCTGCTGTCTGTGGGGAATTGTGTTAAGCACTGGGAGTACAAAGACAAAAAGCGTGGTCGCTGCCCTTGAGAAGCTGGCATTTTCATAGCGGGGTGGGTGACATGTAAATTACTAATTAATAAAATTCTAAGACTTATAGATAAGAGGTTCTCAGAGGCAAGCACCACCTCCTTTGTGCTTGGGTTGGTTCAGCACCTTTTTGACCTCCTTGTATGTCACAATAGGGACCGTAATAGAAGGTTCAAAGGCTCTGGTTTAGTCAACCATTATGAAAATTGTTGTAGAAACGTCGCTTAGTGGACCTTTTGCCAGTTGCATCTGACCACTCTAGACCTGATGTGATTCAGCTGGGTCTCAACCCAAGTTATCCACAGACTTGCTTTCATTTCCGTTGCTTTTTGGGGTTTATACAGCTATGCAGTGGTGGGCAACCTGAGGCCTCAAGGCCACCTGTTAGCTACTGGAAAATCAATTTGGCAGCTGAGAGGAGGACCACTTGAACTGGGGGAGAGATTTGAGGCATAGGAAGCCACTAGGCTGCTTTAGAGAAAGTGCAGACCTGCCTGAGGAGATGAGCGCCAGCACCTCACCCGTGTGATGGCATGATCAGAGAGGGTACATTTAAAGAGATGGTGTGAAGATAGAAACAAGAGTCAGCAACACATTGGATATGTAGAGTGAGTGCAAGAGAGATGTCAAGACCACACTGAGGTTGAGAATCTGGGGGAGTGGGAGGACGGTGGCTCAAACAGGGAAAGGTTAAATATGGTTTAAACAAGTCTGAGTGTCCAAAAGGCAGTGGGTGTTGCAAGACTGGAGCTCAGGAGAAAAGACTGGGTGACTGGCTAGTGCCATGAATGTACAGAGGGAAGTCAGAAGTGAGATCAGGTTGGAGAGGGAAGACGAATCCTTTTTGGACCTGAGTTTGGGGTGTCCGTGGGCATTGGGGTATGTGGTTCTAGAGTTCTGAAGGTCAACCCTGGAGATGCACATCTGGTGTCTAGAGTGGACCTGATTATCTGAATGTTATCTGCCTCCATCTAAGTTCATCGAAGCCAAGGACTCCCTTACTCGCCTGTGTCTCTTGAGAATTTGTCCTTTGGGACAGTGGCCTTAAGAGGCCGGCGAGATGAGTTTGACACTTTGGAAGTTGCCTTGAGCAAATCAGTCCACCTCCCTGTGCCTCAGTTTCTTCACCTGTAAAGGGAGGGGGTTAGATTCTGTTGCTTCAAGAGTTCCTTCCACTTCCAGAACTGAGCTCATATGGTGCTGAGGGGCATCTACAAAGTGGGGAGCTCAGCAAATGTTTGTACAATCAGTGTGTTTGAGTTCTCTCTGCTTCTCAGGCCAGGTCCCGGGTTCTAATTCCAACTTGGACACTGCTCTGGGCCTCATGTCCCACATCTCCCCGATGAGAAGGTTTGGCTAGATAATCTCTTAAGGACTGGACTTATGGTCAGCACATCTTACTTTAGGTTCTTTCACAATTTACACATCCTGACCTGGGGCTGGCCGCTGATCCTCACTTTTCCCACCCAGGTGTGGTGGGAACAGGCTTTGTAAAGCAGTCTAGGAGAAGAGCTTGTCATTGTGGACGGGGATGGTGAGTCTATGTATCCCACCTCTCCTCCTTCCTCCCTCCCTTACCTCACCTAATAATGAATAATCCTCAGTGGTTCAGAGTTTACAAGAGTAAAGTATGTTATAAGCTTTGTTTTACAAGGGAAGTGGCTGAGATCTAGAGAGAGGAAGGGCTTACCCAAAGTCACACAGCAGTTAAGGGGCCAGCCTGTCCTAACCGAGGCAGCTACCACTTCCCTCCTCCCTGAAGGCATGACCCACACACAGATGACGCCAAGGAAACAGTGAACAAAAGCAGTTTAGTTACATCGTCTCCAGAATGGTCCTTGAGGCTGAAGCACAGCTCCTCCTCCTTCTACTTCCATCCCCAAGACCAGGACCCCTCTTCTGCTGCTTAGTGGGCGATGACCATGCTTTTCCTGCTACCGGTGCTGTTCAGAGTCTCCACCTGCTTCTTGGGCTTGGGCTTGAATTCATTGCGGTATTTCTGGATGCTCTCCAGGTATCTCTGGATGGGCAGTGCTTCCCGACGCCAGCGGTTCAGCTTCCTCAGCTGATCTGTCATGAACTTCCTCTTCAGGTGGTCATAGAGGTGGCCCATTTTCTTCTTGGTCTTGTCTGCTGCTCTTGTCTTAGAGAAAACAAAGGGGAAGTTAGGGGGGAGAAAAGGGAGGGATCCCTTCATGCCCTCCTCACTGCACCCTCCACTGAGCAGAAACATCAGTGTCCTGATGACCGTGAAGCTTTTCTAAGTGGCTTCACCACCACCCCCAGCCCCAAATAGCACTCATTTGGGTAAAAGGGAACCATCACAAATGAGGTCTAGTCCCAACACCTTCCTGGAGTGGGAATTATCTCCACACCATCCCAGACCAACTCAAACACCTCCAATAATGGGGTTGGGGTGGGGGGGGCTCATGCTACAACAGACTGCCTTGTTTCTTTACCCAGACCACGAATTCCCAACCTGGGACACAGCAGATATGTCGGTGGTGGCCTACATCTGGGAAGTGTCTATTTTATTTCTCGTGTGCATGGTAAACTCTAGAGTGGACTTCCTGTTGTAGTGAAGAGAGGGTATGGAAAGGTCCCCAGAAAAGCTAAAAGGCACAAAGGCCAAGAAAGGTTGGAAACCCCTGAGCTCGACTGAGCTCCTGGCCTGCAGTGGCCTCTTTGTGTCTCCCACCCATATCTCGGCTCCCAGGTGAGGTGGGATGGCTAAGCTGAGGAGAGGCAAGTCTCACCATTCCTCCCGGGTCACCAGAAGGACAACAGAGCTGACACCATGACTCTACCCCTCCGGACTGTCCTCTGTGCCAGGCTGAACCTCGCCTCTGCTGTCCCATCAAGCAATCGCACCCTCTTGGTAAACAGTGAGGTGGTCGTCCAATCATGAAAGAGGGCTTTGGGGCAGCCATGTTTACAATGGCAAAATCAAGGTCCCAAGAAGCGGGCTAGGTTGGCTCCAGTCATGTCTTTCAAGTTCAGGGCTCTTTCTAATACAATATATGGCATCCATCCTTTGTTGGCCTGGAAATAAGCAGGGCATGGTGGACAAAGGGCTAAACCAGGAGACACAAAGACCAGGAATCTAATGCTGCCCCAGACACTTAGAAGTTCTATGACCCCTCAGAGCCTCAGTATCTTCTTCAGAGAACTTGGTTACTCTAATGAGACCACAGATGTGAAGCACCTGGCAAACCTCAAAGTGCTCCAGAATCAAGGGACAACCCAACACAGAAACACCTTGACCCAGTGTCCACTCTCCTGCAGAAGCAGCCACCAGCCTCCAACTGATAGTGAGAGGAGTGGAGATAATTCGGTTTGAGGGTGTGGTGAACTGGGGGGGGTGCCCCACCTTTGCCCCCACCTGCTCTGAGTGACCCAACTCTCAACGGAAGAAGCAGGCACTTCCCGCCCCCCACGCCAGTGTCCTCCTGAGAACCTGGGATTAAGAGCAGCTGTGTCTCTGCCTGGACAGAAACACTCTCTCTTCCTCGGGGATCACAGGGGTTAATCCCAGGGGTTCACCTCTTAAGAGGTGACTCTCCAGTTAAATCCAGGCCTCTCTCTGCCTCCATGTCTTTCCTGAACTCCTTCCTCTGTATTTGCTTCAGTATTCCCACCAGGATATTCACAACCAAGCACTTCCCCACCCCCTGGCCCTATACAGCCATCTTCCCTCCCTCTTCCCAGAAGCCTGGGATGCCTCCTTTTCCTCATCTCTCTCTTTTCCAGCAACTAATCCCCCCTCCCCCGATGAGAGCCAATCTACTGCCAAGTCTGGTGAGTTCTCTCTCCAGAGCATTTCTTAAACCAGTTGCCTTCTCTCCAGTCAGGTCCTCATCACATCCAAACAGCTGCCAATATAACCTTCCCAAGGCACATGTCTGACCACATCCATCATTTCTCTGTGGTTCTAGGATAAAATACAAACTCCTTCGTCTGGCATTCAAGGCCTTATGCAATCCGTCTACTTTTCTGGCCTTACTTCATATTACTCCCACTTCTAAGGTTGTAGATGGAGTTGGGATGGACGTTAAAGGCTAACTAGTCCAACACTTTTACCTAACATAGGCACAGAAAGGTTAAGTGACTTATCCGGAGTCCTACAGCTAAGTGCCAGGGGTAGGACCTTGTCAGTAACGTGGATTTTAGTGTGTGTGAAGTGGATTTTTGTTATTTCTTAGACTTCAGTTTCCCAGGATCTATGGCCATAACAACCCCCGTTTCGCAGGTATTAGATATGAGTTCCCAGGCTCATGGTTCAAGACATTTGCTACCACATTGCACAGCATTATAATTATAACGTAAACATTTGTGCTGAAACTGTAAACATTTACTGTGACTGCACAGTGAGATACAGAGATGAGGTGATGTAAACTTGTGAGGCCATTGCTGGCAACATGCCTTCTTTGTCTGATGCCTATAAAATAGGCGGTCATTGGTCAGTGAGTGCTGCGACAATCCAGCTAGCAGCTGCTGTGGGGGTGTGAAACCAACACCAACCAGCTCACAGAACTGGGAGCCCAGGTTCTTTTGATCTGCTTTACTAAGGAAAACAACTTTTAGGGGTTAACAATCTTACTTTAATCCAGTATACAAATATCATTTACTTAGTTGGGGGGAAAAAGCCAGCACCCTGAGCTTCAGAGCAAATACAAATTACAAACATCAACAGACAGACCTTGTCTGATTTAAATCTCAATGCATAGTTACCAGAGTTTAACAAAGTCCCAACATCCGGGTTTACAAGCTGGAGGGCTCTTAACTACAGCTGCCCAGAGTCTCCACATCAGCACACCCCAAGAGTGAGAACCCTAAGCAAATAGCTCTGTCTTCCCTTTTTATGCACTCTTTAGCCATCACCAAATGTCACCTGAGCGACCAGAACTTAGGCTTCTACTATTGGCTCTGGTCTTAGCAACTCCCCTTAGGACCCTGGGGGCTTCATGCCCACATCAGCTTAGCACCTAGTGGCTAGGGGTTTGGGGCCTACTTGGGATCAAAGATATAATTAGACCTCCCTTCATTGGCCCCACCTAAGTTACCAAGGCAGTGAGATGGGGAACCTTTATGGTTGAATGCACAAGCTGGAAGGCTGTGTGCCTTGATGGGCCCCCATCAAGGCTTGGGAGGGAGCAATCTGTGCTTGCCTCAACCAGCCCCCATTGAGGCTTGAGGGGATTTAGGGGAACCCTTTGGGGTTGAAGGCACAAGTTGTGCCTTTCTGGATTGGCCCCATTGAGACGTAGGGGGTAGTTGCCCCCTCTTCTGGCCAGCCCCTGTAAGAAGGATGATTAGGGAATGCTGTAGGAGTTTGTAGTGCTTCCATTACCAGCAATACTGTGTTAGAGAAGACTAGACTAGAATACAGCTTATTATTAACCCCTATGAAGCTGTCTTTTCTGTCTGACCAGATCAAGAGTGAAGCTGTTAGAGGCTGGAGTCCGAAACCTCCAGTTCCTTCTGTGTATTATCTAACAGACCTGGACCCAGTACCCCTAACTCTAAAGCTCTTCCTGCTACCCCACTATGTGCTCCCCACATTTCAGCCAATTGAGTGCTTGTACCTAGGCACTCCCATCAACTCCTCCCTCCTTCCTGGAATCCTCTTCCTTGCTCAGGGGCTCCCTCTGCCTGGTACTCCCCAAGTGTTCTCTGTCATCTCTTATTCTCCACCAGGTACTTCCCAGGTGTTCTCTATCATCTCTTATTCTCCTGGGGCATTTTGCCACAACCCCTGGTACAGGAGGTTCTCAACTTGTGGGCACTGATGCATGGAAAAGTGTACATAAGACATGACCCTATGGGGCCCTGTGGGTGTGGAACACTATACACCATCACACTCAGGGGTGTTTTATTTTTTAGTACAAGGGATGGCTCACTGGGGAGTGGACGGGGAGAAATATACTTGTAACTGAAGATAATAAGAGAACAGAACAATAAAAATATTTCTAAAATACAGATTACCTGAAAAAGCAGAACCCAAAGTGGTCAGCACAGTCAGTCAGTCAGTCAACAAACATGGATTAAATCCCTATTAGGTATCAGGTACCAAGCTAAACACTAAGGATACCAATATAGCACCCCCTGCCCTCACAGTCTAACAGGGAGACACCATGCAAGATGAAGACTGGATAGATGAACAAAGAGGAGGCACTGAGATTAAGGAGGAGTGGGAAAGGCTTCTTGTTCAAAATGTTACTTTAGCTGAGACCTGAAGGAAGCCAGGAGGAGGAGGTGAAGAGGGGGCGAGCCAGTGAAAATGCCCAGAGTGGGGATAGAGGTATTATGTGGTGGAAAGTCAGGTGTAAGAATGGAAATGGGAGGGCATGATATGAGGAAGGGCTTCAGAAAGTCAAACAGAGGGCTATTTGTTCCTTGAGGTGATAGGGAGCCACCTGGAGTTTGTTGATGGGGTGGGGTGACATGATCACATCTGTATTTCAGGAAAATCACTTTAGCAGCTGAATGGTGGATGGGAGTGGGAAGAGGCAGGCAGACCCAACGGAAGGCTATTGTGATGTTTCAGATGTGAGTGGGGTGATGGCTGTGTCAAAGAAGAGAGGGGGCCATATACAACAGGGATCCTGGAGGGCAGGATCCTTAAGATGTGGCAACAGACTGGAATATGGTGGGTGGGGAAGAGTGCAGGATCAAGAATGGCACCTAGGCTGGGAATGTGGGTGACTGGGAGGTTGGTGGCACCCTCGAAAGTAATAAGGAAATTAAGAGGAGGAGAGGGTTTGGAAGACAGACAATGAATTCCATTTTGGACCTGTCAAGTCTAAGATGTCTTCCAGACATCCAATATAACGTCTAAAAGGCAGTTGGAGATGGGGGCCTGAAGGCGGAGAGAGGGGAGGCTTAGACAAGTAGCTCTGAATCATCAGCTGAGAAATGCTCATTAAAATTATGGGATCCAGGGGCAGCTAGGTGGCTCAGTGAGTAGAGCCCCGGCCCTGGAGTCAGGAGGACCTGAGTTCAAATCTGGCCTCAGATACTTGACACGTGCTAGCTGTGTGACCTTGGGCAAGTCACTTAACCCCAACTGCCCTGCCAAAAAAAAGGCAAAAAAAAATTATGGGATCTGATGAAATCACCAAGGGAAATAGTATAGAGGGAGAAGGAGGCCCAGGCCAGAGCCTTGGGGGACACCCATGATCCAGCAAAGATTGAGTAAGAAGCAGTGAGATGGATAGAACCCAGAGAGACAGAGGAATGCCAAGAAAACCTAGAGAGAAAAGAGCATCCAGGAGGAGAAAGTGATTAATGATGTCAAAGGCTGCAGAGAAGTCAAGGAGAATGAAGACTGAGAAAAGGCCACTGGATCACTGGTCACTTTGGAAAGAGCAGTATCCCTGCAACATGAAGCTGGAAACCATAACACAAAGAGAGGAGAGTGGAATGTGTGTGCCAATAGTGATCAGGATTGGGAGAGGATGTGGAGAGAAAGTGTCATGTTCAGTATGGTGGCATCTTCAGGACAAATTGGTTACACAAGCAGAGTTGGGGAGGGGGGCATCATGGCTCAGGACCATCTGGCTTCCTCTTCCCTCCCCAGCAGCAAGGAGGAGGAGCAGGAAGAGGGGCCCCCAATGAGGTTTTTTCACAAGCCTCAAGACCACCAGGAGCCTGGGCTCGAAGCAGAGTACCTAAAGCCCTCAACTCCCACCCCTTAGGCTAAAGCCCTGGCTTTGTCATTCAAGTCTTTTGTACAAAATCCACATTCTGCTGCCAGCAGAATCTCTTCCTACCACTCTGCCCACTCAAGCTTTTTAAAAAAGAGGGAGAGGGGAGGAGGGAGAAGGAGAGAGAGAGGGGGAGAGGGAGAGAGAGGGAGAGAGAGGGAGAGGGAGAGGGAGAGAGAGAGAGAGAGAGAAAGAAAGAAAGAGAGAGATGGAGAGAGATGTGTTACACCGGAGAGAACTGGAGGGGGAACAGATCACCCCCCACCATTTCCTGGTTGTGGACTTCGGGCAAGTTGGATGCCTTCACCAACCCTTAAAATGCCTCCTTGGCAATCATTTTAAAAGCTCCCATTTCTGGTCACAACAGTCCCTTGAGAGAGGCAGTGCACAAATGAGGGCCACCCAGCTAGGCCTGAACCAAGATTCTGTGGCTAATCCCCTAACTCCCACAGCCCATCCACCCCAGACACGGAACCTCCACATTTCTGATGAGCCTCATACCAAGAGCCTGGGCCAGGGGAGCTCTGGAGGCCCCTTCTGTTTTAAGAAGTGGGAGGGAGAACACTGGCCCAGTGTAACCCTATGGCAAGTCTGGGTGCTACATTACCTCCAATTCGTACATTCGCTGGGCACTGAGGTTGTCTCGGATAATCACCCTAGATAAGTGACTCCTGGGTAAAAATTTTTTCACAGCCACCTCACTGGCATTCATCAAGCTAGAGAGGGAAGGGCAGTATTTACCAGGGATGCTCCTGGGCAAAGCCAGGTCTCTGGCAAAGTCCTCAACTAAGCCAAGAATAAGTAGAAGCTGAGTTGATAAATTTCCTTTGGCAGTGGGAGGTGTGGGAGGTACCTCTGAATGCCTCCAGGAGCCACCTTCAGAACCAAGGTTTTTGGGAGGCACAAATTAAAAGGTGTTGGGGGTGGGGATGGGGAATGTTAAAAAGGGATTTGGAGAGGGGGCCTTGGGTGGGTGTTCTTTGAAGGGGAGGGCTAGAGGGAGCCTAGGAGAAGGGTTCATGGGGGTGGGGTTCTAAATGGGGTGGTGGATTCAGAGGGCTTTTGAGGAAGAATGAGGGAGCTGTCAGGCGGGTAGGAAACTAGGTATTGGCAGAGTTCGAAAGGGTTGGGGAGAGAAGGTGAAGATTGCAAAGGGGATATTTCAGAAAGGCCCTGGGGAGAATTCAAAGTGGGAGAGGGATGTTGGAGTGGAAGGGTTGTCAGGGAATTAGAGGGGTTCAGAGGCTGAGGAACATGAACGGGACCATGGAGAAAGGAAGTTGGGAGAGGATGTGGAGAAGGTCAGGGACACTGGGAGAGGGCAGGGACCCGCTGGGATCCCAGGGATAGAAAGCAGGGTGCGGAGGGGTTCAGGATGACTAGGATAGAGGAGGAGCGCTGAGTGCCCCATTGGGGGAAATCCGGGACGTGGTTGGGGTGAGGGGGCTTTGTCCCGTTCACACGCCGTCGAGCGTGGGGGTGCTGGGATGCTCGGGGTAAGAGGTCAGGCTAGGAGGGCAGAATCCCGGGGAGGGGGGTAGGGTTCCCAGGGTGCAGGTCGAAGGTCGGGGTGGGGGGGAGGTCCTCGGGGGGCGGCACCTGAAGAGCACGGGAGCCTGAGAGCTTCTGGGCTGCATGAACACCACCTGTGGCTTCCCGGCCAAAGGGATATCTGTCCGGCGCCGCTCCAAGTGCTTGTCCAGGAGCAGCTGGCATGGGGACTGGGACGGGGGCGTGGCCATGGCCGGACCAGGCAGGGGCACTTCCCCAGCTTCTGCGGGCTGGGCGGGCCGCTGAATGGAGCCCAAGTCCATACCAGGCCGTTTGCCCTCCCGCGTCGCCTAGGAGACGGGCGGGGCTCGCGGTTAGAAGGCGGGAGCCCAGAGAAAACGAGCCTAGTCTTGGGAAGCGTCCGTTGCCCAGGAAACACGCCGCAGTCCGCGCTGGGGTGGGGGGCGCATGCGTGCCAGGATGGATTGTCCCTGTGCGGACGCCGTAGGGCGGACGCGACCCGTTGCCTAGGAGACGGATGGGGGCGGGAGGGCATGATGGAGGGAGGCGCGGGAGCAGTGTGTGAGGTGGCGGCAGCAGAGGCGGCGCGGTGAGCGGGCGGCAAGCGGAAGCTTCATCACAAAGACGGCGGCGGCGGCAGCAGCGACGGCGGGATCGAGGACGCTGAGAACTGGGTGAGCCTGGGGCATTGGGCACGAGGCTGGCGTCGCTCGGCCCCGGGCCCCTTCCCCGCGCCCCGCCCTCCTCTCGCACCGTCGGGCCCCTTCGCCCCGCCCCCTGCCCTGGCCTCGCCTCCCTTTCCGCCCTCTCATCGGCTCCTTCTCCCCTCCCTGTGCCCGCCCTCCCTTCCTTTCCCGTCGGCCCCTTCGGGTAGGCCTCGGCCCCCGGAAGGCTCTGGCCAGCACTTCCAATCCCATCAGCCCTTTCGCCTCAAGCTGTTACCGTAATTCCCAGAAAGGAGAGCAGAGAGGCCCCTCGAAGGCAGAACCTTAGTATGGCCTGTGGAGTCCTCCTGGAAACCCAGGGCCTAGGCTAGAGAAGCCCCTCCCCAGAGCGTCGTGCTTCTCCCTAGGCCTCAGTTTCCCCATCTGTGCAGCGAGAGGCAGGTGGTACGGGGGGAAAGGGCCAGATTTAAAGTTGGCATTCAGCCCGCATTTATTACGTGCCTACTGTGTGCCAGCCGCTGGACCAGGTCCCGGGGATATGTCTTCAGTACAAAGAAGGAAACTGTGCCCCCCCCCCCCAGAGGTACCCCAGGAAAGCGCGCGGCATCGTGAACACTAAACGAATGAGTACAAACACAGGCTTCCTGCAGCAGATCGGGCTGCGAGGCAGAAGTAAGGGCAGCCCTGGCAGGTGTGCCCACGGGGGCAAAGGTGCAGAGAGGAGAGATGGGGTGTTGCGCGCAAAGACCAGAGAGAAGGCCAAGCAGAGAACGAGGGAGATTGTCCAGGGGCCCAGGGCCAGTCGAACACAAGTTTCTGGTTTCGCCAGGATAGGACAGACCCTTCCAACCCCACCGTGCCTCAGTTTCCCCATAGTGCTGGACCACTTCCCAGCTTTGTCTAGTCTTGCCTCTTGCCTTGACTTCCTTTGTGAGCTGTAGAGGAGTCACTTCCCTCCCTACCTCAGTTTCCTCTTACGAAGGAGTGCACTAAGGAGCCTCCGTGATCTTGAGGGGGTCACTCCTTCTTCCCTGCAGACACGAGCACCGAGATTCTGCTACCTGACTTAAGCCACCTTGGATGGTCTGGAACACTGCCCGAAACACCCAGAGGTAGGTCTGGCTGCTTGCTGCTGGTCTGAGTCAATTTGGCGCTTGCCCTGCCCCACCCTGGGGGCTTCACTCCCCCCCCAGTCCTCCCTCTGCCAAGGCTGATTGCGGCCCCCACTCTTGCAGATCCTCAGGAGCCTGGGGTCACAGCTGCCCCAGCACGAGGCTCCTCGTTAGGGACAGTCACAGGTCAAATGGGAGGCGAGCTGTGGGGACAGCATTGACGTCCTGGGGTCTCCTCTTGTGTAGTGGACGAAGGAGAATAAGCTGCCAGGAGCTGGCGCTTGCCGTGTGCGGTCACCTCTGCCAGGAAAGCTCGGCCATTGTGGGGAAAGCTGACCAAGGCCCTCCAGGGCGGTGCCCAGACTCATCATGCCCCTAGCACTGGGCACATGCTGTGAATGAACGCTAAGGTTCACCACCCTCCAGGCAGCATCGGGCAGCCTCCTGGCCCACAGCCTGGGCACCCGCTTCCTTTCACCATCACTCATTTCCCAAAGAGAGCTGCTTGGGCCACATCATGGAGGTCTCAGCCTCCACATTGAAAGGGCTGCTGAGGAGCTTGAGTTCAATGCTGTAGATTGACTGGATCCATTGTAGGTTTGGGAACAGCTGGTGTGGCAAGAAATCAGCACTTTTAAGGAGACCATCTGACCTGCATAGGTTCAAAACATCAACTTGTCCCAAGTATAAGATGAAGGAGGTGTGGCCAGAGAGCCATTCATCTGAAAAAGACCTGGGGTTTTTAGTGGGTCACAAGCTCCTTGTGTGCCTCCCATATGCAGATGTGATTTTTGGCTTCCTAACCTGGCTTAGGGTCTGGGAGGAGCTGGGGAGTTTAGAATGTAAACTCTGAGAGCGGGAGAGGGTCCCTTTTGTTTTTACAGATCTAGTGACTAACTGTGCAGTGCTAAAGTACTCGTTCACTGGTCACTATCCCTCTTCTCCTGGGCCCTGGTCAGACCACATTCTTATGGTCAGTTCTGGGAACCAGCTTTTTAGAAGGACGGGATCATCTGAAGTCATCCTGAGGAGGCAGCCAGGATGGCGAAAGGCACCCCATTCTTGCTCGGTGAGGATTGCATGAAGGAACAGAGTACGTTTATTTGGAGAAGAGAAGGGAAAGAGATGAGAGCTCTCTCCAAGGACTCGAAGGCTGTTACATGTGAGGGTTCTGCTCAACTGCAACGGGTAGATGGAAGGAGGAGTACAAGCTGGAAGATGAGGGCCAGAAGCCCTTCCTCAGGACAAGAGACAAGTGGGCTGCCTGTGGATGGTGAGCTCCCCCTCCCTGGAGGGCATCAAGCCATGCCCAGAAGACCACCTGTCAGGGTGGGTATAGAGGGGGGTGGCCTCCAGGAGACTCTGGGATTCTCTTGTCCATCCACAGCCTGGCCAAGGGAGTCTGTGCCCAGTCATAGAGTTGTTAGGATCTGTGACCCATACCAATTAAACAACAGATGCTGGCAGGTTTGTGCATGTCCTCCATCCCAGCTCTTCTGGGAAGCCTTCCCTGACCGGACCAGCCCTCATTCGGCCCCTTCTGCCTGGGTGTCATAGAAGCCGCCCGATGAGGCAGGAGTGACGGCCTCATCTCTGCTCTGCTGCTGACTAGGGGGACAACCTTGGGCGCCAACCTGAACCTCCCTTCCCTTAAAGCAAGAGGGTTTGAGCCACCGTTCTAGAAAGTAATTTGGAATCATTTTTTTTCAATCACCCATGTGTTCATACCCATCTTATACATTAGTGAAAAAGAACAAAGACAGGAAAAAAAATCCCATACCTGACCTACAGAGCAGTGTGCTTTGTGCAAAGAACTGGAAACAAAGCTACTCATCATTCGGGGAATGGTTAAAATAAATTGTACAGAGTGCGTGAATGTGATAGAATGTTAATATGCCATAAGAAAATGACGAATTTGGAGAGGCTGCTGAAGCAAGTGAGGATTTCTGTGAACTAATGCAGAGTGAAGTAAGAAGAACCAGACAGCGGGGGTGTAAGTGACAGCCTGCTGAGGAACTGACAGGTGGAGCTCTGCTCAGCGGCGTCACTGATCAGACATGGTTCCCTGCAGCATGCAGGAATAAACATTTAAAACCGTTTCATTGCCTCCTCGGGGCAGAGCCGGCTGGATTCGTATGACCTTTGGGAAGACAAAACCTCCATGAGGCAGTGCACAGAGACCGATGATGGCCTGCGCAGGAGGCTGCCGTGCCAGGAGGGGATCTGGAGTATTCTGGAAAAGGTCGAGTACTGATGGGTAATTGATAACTCCCAAGCTCTCGCCGCTGCATTCCTATTGCTTTACCTAGGAACAACAGCATTGGCCCTGGGAAAGAAAGAAATGCCTCCTACCCGTAGTTTGTTCAAGTTGGCAATCCATCGTTTACCCACAAGCATTTTTAGTCAGACAGTCTCTGGTTCCAGAAATGTACATGGAAGGAACAAAATAATCAAACTGTGTCATTATAATGACCGAGCTTTACCCCAGAGAAAAGTGGAGGAAGTGCACCTCCCTCTTCCTTCTGCAGAGATGGGGGCTGCGGGGCTGTGGCATGGAGGGGCTGGTTTGGCGAGGCTGCCTTTTCTCCTCTTTGCTTTTTGTTACGAGGGATGGCTTGCTGAGCCTCGGACAGGAAGGCATATGTTCAGAAATAAAGGCGGTGTGAAAACAAGACGCGTCTCTGCTTGGCCTCTTGGCTAAGCCAACTGTAAACACAAGCTAAAATGATGAGACTGAAAGATTCCATCATCATGTCTTAATAGCCTCTTACACATTTATAAAGCATTTCGTGAGGTTATCTTCCTTTTACAGACAAAAATACCGAGGCAACTAGGTGGCGTGGCAGCTAGCGTGCTGTGCAAGAAGATCCGGGTTCAAATTCAGCCTGCAAGCCCACTGAGTAGCTGTGTTACCTTGGGCAAGTCACTTCCCCTCTATTTGCCTGTTTAATTTTACCATTGGAAGGGACCTCAGTGGCCATCAAGGCCAACCCACACGTGAAAACAATGCCTCTTCTAGCATCGCTGACAAGTGGTGGTCCAGCCTCTGCTGAAGACCTTCAGGGAGAGAAAGGCTGGGTAGCTCAGGCCACTTTGGGGCAATCACTAGCCCAGTTTGGCTGGAATAAAGTACATGAATGTGGCTGTGGTCAGCCTGATCTGAAGAACATCCTGTGTCCAGTTCTGGAAGGACGCTGAAATGCAGGAGGGCAGCCAGGCTGGGGACTCGAGGAGATTCCATCAGCAGAAGTCTGTTACCAGATCCTGCCCAAGGATATGGACAGTAAGAGTCCAGAGGAATCTGCCCACTTTGTTTCCCAGCAAACAAACCCAGCTCAGCCCCACTGCCCCACAGGGCGGGGCAGGGGCTTTGGAAACCCTCCTGTGGTAACTGGAGGATCATGGAATTCCTGAGCTGCAAAGACATGGAGGTCATTCAGTTCAGCCCCTGAGAACAGGGGATGGAGTACAAGGTCACTGGGGTGTTCATTCCAGTAGTGACTGTCATGTACGTTGTCCTCTCTGAGCCTCCCAACAACCCTGTGTAACTTTATCATCCCCCTTCTACAAATGGGGAAATGGTCCCAGCAGTGAAAATGGGCCCAGGTTGGCCCAGTGGTAGCAAAGCCTGGACTGATGCCCAGGCCATCAGACTCCCAGGTCAGTGCCCTTTCCCCTTTCCTAGACTGCTTCTCCATGCAGAAGCAGCAAACCGTTCTGGTGCAGAAGGTTTTCTTAACACCCAAGAAAGTGGAGCGTGAAGACCCTGACTGTTGTCCCCTTCCAGGGTCTTACAAGGTATTGGGGTGAGGAACCTTTATCCCAGAGCTCTGCTGAACTCCAGGCACCAAGGAGCCATTTGTATTTGGGGCCAGCGTGGCCAGTGAGGCTAACCTCCACCCAAATCAGAATCCCCTTGACAGCATTATCCAGCCACTGCCCTGGGAAGGGGAACCTTCAGAGATCTGAAGGTATCTCTTGTGAAAGAAGGATTAGGCTTATACTGTACCAGGCCAGAGTTGGGGTACTCATTATGAGGGCATCCTCCTGACATCCAGCCTCTGCCCAGGGAAGGGGAGCCCCCCCTGCCTCCCAATGTGGCCCAGGCCAGAGTTGGGGTGCTCTCATTGTATTAGCATTCTCTTGACATCTAGTTATAATCTGCGCCTCAGCAGCTTCCACTCGTTGCTATAGTTCTGCCCTGGGACAAACCAGAGCCAACCCACTCCTTGTGCCATGCTGGTCCTTCCGAGGCTTGTCTTGGTGAGAGGTTTGGGGGGGGTTCTGCCGCCATCGTTGCTGAGAGTCTGGAGTGGACCGTCTGGTAGGAAGAGACAAAGGCAGCATCCCAAAGGAAAGGGCAGTGGGTGTGAGAGGACTTTGGTTCCGATCCTGGCTCTGATGCTTAACAGTATGTGTGTGGGACAGGGAACCTTGGGTTGTTGGCGTAGACTAGAAGAAAGCCCTTTCTGGCATTGACTCCTTTGAATCTCTGACTGTAGTTGCTATGCGGGGCCTTGGTGAGCTCCCATCCGGAGTGCTGCCTCAGGGCCGTACAGAGGCCTGTTTAGAAAGGGCAGCCAGCTCACCTCCATCTGACAGGTACTAAGACTGTGTCCCCAGAACAAAGACCGCTGTCTGTCTTCGGGAAGCCTGACTTATTTGGAGAAATAAAACATGGAAATGGATGAGATTGCCCGAGATCATGTGACTCTTTGTAGCAGCTGAGTGAGCTGAGCCTCAAGGGCTTCCAAAGGGGCCTCTCGGGCAGACCACCAAGAGGCCACCTTGATGGAAGCCATGGCATTTAATAACTCATAACGATAATTGGCACTTAATCAGCGTGTATGTGGCAGGCACTGTGCTAAGTGCTTTACAAATAGCCATCTCAATTGATCCTCACAAGAGCCCTGAGAGGTAGTTATCTCCATTTTAAAGACAAGGAAACTGAGGCAGGCAAAGGGAATGTCACTTGCTCAGGGTGTCACATATCTAAATTTTTACCTCGGATCTTCCCGACTCTGAGCCTGGCTCACTCTTCACGTCATTTTCAAGAAAGACATGGATAATTTGGACAGTATTCAGAGGAGAGCCCAGGCCAGGAAAGGCCATGTGAGAGTTAGTTGGAGGAATTTGGGAATGTTTAAAGAAGAGACTTGGGGGGAGGGGGCAGGCGAACCATTTTCAAGTATCTGAAGGACTCTCGTGTGGAACAAAGGTTAGGCTTGTACTGTTTGCCCCTGAGTTCTGCCTACAGGAGCCAGCAGATGAAAGTCGCTAAGAGACAATTTGAGGCTTTTTTCAAAGGAAAACTTGCCAACCATGAAAGTTGTCCAAAAGGGGAAGGAGCCACCTCCAGAGGTGGTGGTTCCCTGTCACTAGAGGGCTTCCAGCAAAGCCTGGAGGATGACTTGCTAGGATGTTGCAGAGGTCATCATTCAGATCATGGTTGCTTGAGGCAGCTCTAGAGTCTCTGCCAGCTCTGAGATTGTGAGATTCTCAGGAACAGAGAGATCCTCAGCCCCTGAGGATGCCCCTTCTCACTCTGGACAAAGAAGAAAGAGCATCAAGGCCGCAGTGTACAGTTCCTCGTTAGTGAGAGCTCCAAAGGTCTCTAAAAGTGGATCCTGAGGCCTGGGTTTCCCCTGTTGACCTCAGCCTCCTTATGCAGCCATAAAAACAACCTGTTCCCCCATCAGCAGACGGAGAGCCCCAGGAGGGACAGGACCTGCTTTCCTTTCTTCAGACCCTTCCCTGGTGGCAGTTCTGTCTGGCCTTCAGGAATAGCGTTGAGAGGAAGTTAATGGGGAATCAGAAGAGTCACTGCTACGTGTGAGCCGAGCCACAGCTGGTGGGAGGAAGGAGGCTCAGAATGGGAGATGGACAGTTGTCCAGCATACCTGGGGTGTGAAGTTTATAAGGGAGGACTAAAGGGAAACCCTTCTAGAAGCACTTGGATGGCACAATCAGAGGTATATACTATTTTCCATGAGGTCCTGGGGGGACTGATTGCTTCAGGCTGGGGAATGAGGATCAGAGCAGCTCTAGAGGAAGATGACACGGGCTGCATGTCATCGGGTGATGGGGGTTGGGAAGGGCAGTACAAAAGGGAAGCCAGGACATTCTGGCCAGTAGCAGGAGCACCACAAACAAGCTTAGAGGGTCAGTTGGGTGGCCAGGTCTGGGCAAAGGCCTTGAATGCCAGCCTAAGGAGCCTGGCCTTGAACTCATCCTTGTGTGTGTGCACATACCCATGTACCAATGCCGCTGGCCAGTGTGCTGGCCTGGGAGCCCACGGCAGTGATTGGACTTTACTTTTAACACCTTCTTTCTCTCCTCAGTTTTCTTTAGAAAAAGAGTAGCAGGAAGATGCAGCCCCCCGTCGTCGCTGGTTTATAAAGTTTGCCTTAATGAATACATCTTTGAACACTATCCCCATTCTCTTCAGGCAGCCTGCAGTCTGTGGCCTGTCCCAGATTACCAGCAGCCTGTACCTTGGCAATGGCTTGGCCGCTAACAACAAGGTCATACTGTCCAGCAACCAAATCACTACCGTCATTAACGTGTCCGTGGAGGTGGTGAATACCTTCTACGCAGACATTCAGTATGTCCAAGTGCCTGTGGCCGACACCCCGCTCTCCCGCCTGTACGATTTCTTTGACCCAATCGCTGACAAGATCCACACGGTGGAAATGCAGCAGGGCCGTACGCTGTTGCACTGTGCGGCCGGAGTCAGCAGGTCAGCAGCCCTCTGCCTGGCCTACCTCATGAAGTACCATTCGATGTCCCTGCTGGACGCTCACACCTGGACCAAGTCCTGCCGACCCATCATTCGGCCCAACAACGGTTTCTGGGAACAGCTCATTCACTATGAATTCAAACTCTATGGCAAAAACACAGTTCGAATGGTGAACTCTCCTTTCGGTGTGATCCCAGATGTTTATGAGAAGGAGGTCAGAGTGATGATCCCGCTGTGATGGTAATTAGCTTTCTGCTACTGAGGGTGAAGGGTGCAGACCTGTCATTCGCTCTAGACCACGGTCTGAACTTGAAAATAAACTCTTCAGCTCGAGTATTACACTTTGATCGATACAGAAAAGCAGATGACAATGTGAGATCAAGGAGTGAGTTCTCCTTGGGGCTTTAACCTTGAATCAGCATCTATAAAGAATAAAACTCAGTCACTACAAAAGTTATCAAGAACTTAGTGATCAAGAACCTCCCTGTCTGTGCCCGATTCCCCTGGGGCTAGTCAGGGAGGATGTGTGAACAGGGGAGGTGAACTCCAAACATTGGTTCAGCAGAGAGAGAAGCCAAAAGGTGGCTGGGGCTCTTGGAGCTGATCCAAAAAGGCTGGGGGCTAATTGACAGGTATGGAAAGCTCAAGCCTGGCCACTGACCATGTCTGCCATTACTCCCAGGGCCAGCTGTGTGCCCTTCCTCCCCTTCCCTGCCTGCTGCCTCCCCCTCCAGTTACTTTCTGGTGAGTCCAGCCTTGTGGGTCGACTGGCCTGCACCCTTTGGAGATTCAGGGACTGACCAGTGACTGAAAGGGAATGTATTTCCATGCTCTGAGCTGAAGCAGCTGACCTCCTGCCCCTGCTCTCTCCCCTCTCCTGAGAGAGACAGGGTTTCATTCTAGTATCTCACTAAGAGGCACACTGCAGGGGCACCCCATTTCATCTCACCCTTTCGTAGTACCCTCCCGAGGTTCATCTAACCAAGCCCTTCCTTGGCATCCATAATGCCAGGTAGACAGGTTAACTGAGACCCAGGTGCTCAAGCTTTCTTCCCTCGGGATGAACAGCTCGTATCTGTGCCTACCGAAGTCAATCGCAGGGAACCAGTAAATGGCACACCGTAGGTAGAGTGTGCCTGTAGGTGGCCAGCTCTCTTTCCCCTCTCCCCCTGCTTCCCCCCAGCCCTTTAAATGAGATAATGTCTGATTATGCCCTAAGTGGGTTAGTAGCAGGATTCCCTGGAGCACATTTTTTATTGGCTAAACAATCTTTTACAACAAAGGATCCTTAATAAAACTTGTAAAATTTTAAAAAACTGCCTCTTTTTCCTTCCTGCTGAATTCTGCTACTCCCACCCAATTGCCTTTTAAAGGGCCAGCTTTGAAATGAATAAGCTTCATTCCAGCCCATCACCTCGGACAGCCCCGGACCTGAGCCAGCCATCTGCCACATTTCTTGCTAGGGCTTCCAGGAAGGCCTAAGAGAACCCAGAGGATGGGCTTGGGTGAAGCGCATCCCACCACATGCCTCCTCCCTGTCTGGCACCTCATCAGTCCTTTACATTTATAGAGCGCTCTACAGTTTATTAGGGGCACTGCCTTTTAGTCAGTGGTTCAATGTTTGTGCAGAGCCTACCTAGCCCTGGCATAGATTTGGAATCCTTCCCTGCTCAACATAATGGAAAATGTTTAACCCGTATGCCTAGTGAATCAAGCCTTGTGGCATAGTATCTAGTTGACTTCAGGGGCAAGAAGAGCTGTGTTCAAACCCCACCTCTGACCTGAGCTGTGTGACCACAGGCTTTACATAGGTCCCTGAGTCTCTAGACCCAGAAGGGGCTTTCCAGACCACTCAGTCCAAATTTGGCATTTTACTGGTGGAAAAACTGAGGCCTATGGAGTTTAAATGACTTGCCCATGGTCGAAGAATGAGTTAGTGGCAGCCAGGATTCAAACCCAAGTCCTCTGACACTAATTCCCAACACCTGTCCACTGTACCACACTTCCTCAATGAACAGAGCTCTTGCACATAATAGAAGCCACTGAGACCAGAACTCTACACTAGCATTGCCTACCAGAGCCATGGGTTACCCACACTGTAAGGGATCACTCAGAAAAAACAGTTGACATTTTCTTTTTTTTGGTTTTTGTTTTTTGGCAGGGCAATTGGGGTTAAGTGACTTGCCCAAGGTCACACAGCTAGTACATGTGTCAAGTGTCTGAGGCTGCATTTGAACTCAGGTCCTCCTGACTCCAGGGCTGGTGCTGTACTCACTGCGCCACCTCGCTGCCCCAGTTGATATTTTCTTACAAATGACATGTATAGAGTGCTGACCTTTAGTGTCAGGAAGACTTGAGTTTGAATCCTGCCTCTGGCACATAGGAACTGTGTGACCCTGAGCCCCTCTGTTCCCCACTCCCCACCCTGATTCCAAGGACTCTACCATTATAGATGCCAACCTGTAGTGATAGAGGTCTCAGGAGCTATGAACACCAATGAAGGCACAGGTCCAGTCCAAAAAGAAAAATGCCTACGATGCTTTTTTTTTTTTGGCCTGGACTCCCACTGGCAAAGGGAAGCCCACCACCACCCCAAAGAGGCAGATGGGTTTACAAAGCAACGATTCTCTGAGGGGTAGTGTTAGAGGACTCTTTCAGTAAGAGGGCCCTACTTTTTAACCTATGATGCCCAGTTTGTGCAGACCCTAACTCAGTCCTGGCCTAGGTTTAGAGTCTTTCTCTGCCTTATTTAAACAAAAAATACAGATTTAGTGGAGGATATCTAACCCATGTACCCAGTCAAGTAGGAAGTAAGGATAGGTAGGCCTAGAGGAAGGCAAATTACTTCTCCGAGGTCACACAGCTAGTTAGTAGCAGAGCCCAACCAGAGCAGACATTTAAAAATTTTTGATCAAAAATCTCTGGCATTTTGCTGAGGCTTGTGAGCCCATTCTCCCAATGATACTTTTAAATAACTGAAGGAAATGCTAATTTCTAATTAAACATTAGTGAAAAAGAAGATGCCACTTTTTCCTATCCAAGTTCAAAATCACCAAGGGCCTTTCCACCTCTAATGAAAGTAACTGATGTGGTCATAGCACTTTACCATCTTAAGAAAAGCGCTTTTCTCAGAACAGCTAAAGGTTGCCCACGCTTTACGAAAGAAAAGCCGGGTGTGGGGGGTGGTTCTGAATTGGAAACTGACTTATCCAGGATCATACGGCCAAGAGGCAGCAGAGCTTATCAGACTTGTAATTGGATCACCCGAGGCTCAACCCTGAGCCTCCACTACACCCCATCCCTCTGCCTTTAGTCTATGATTTTGTGAAATTCTACCAGAAATTACAAACAAAATAATAATAAACCACTTTAAAGTGTATGTGACAGCTTCTGCTTCTCCTGAGGGCCCACCAAAGGTCAGGAGCTCAGGAGCAGAAGGATGGCCACACAGGCGTGGGGTGAGGACTGGATGATGAGAGAAAGGAGAGGCAGACAGGACACACTGATAGACCAGCTCTGAACAGGGGAATGGGGAAGGTCTTTGTTCGTGATCCAGGAGAAGGCCTCAGGGAACTCTGGTTCCCAGTGCCAAAGGTCAGTGGGCCCTGCCCGTTTTCTGTCCTTGTCTGTGATCTCCAACGGCTCTAACCAAGAGGTCCTAACTAAGGCACTTGGTTTATAGAGAGATTGTCTAAGAGAATGCATCTCTCTAGTTAGAGAAGGGGGCACAGTCCCCAGAATTTAATCATAGAATCAGAGGATAGAGATGTTAGGAGCCTTGGAACTTAAAATTAGGAATGTCAGAGCTGGGAGGGCCCTTAGAACAGGGGATGTCAGGGCTGGGAGGGGCCTGAGAACAGAGAATATCAGAGGTGGAAGGGCCCTTAAAACTGAGAATGTCAGAGGTGAGAGGGGCCTTAGAACAGAGGATGTCAGGGCTGAGAGGGGCCTTAGAACAGGGGATGTCAGAGATAAGAGGGGCCTTAGAACAGGGGATGTCAGAGCTGGGAGGGGCCTTAGAACAAGGGAATATCAGAGCTAGGAGAGCCCTTAGAACAGGGGATGTCAGGACTGGGAGGGGCCTGAGAACAGAGAATGTCAGAGGTGGAAGGGCCCTTAAAACTGAGAATGTCAGAGGTGAGAGGGGCCTTAGAACAGAGGATGTCAGAGCTGAGAGAGGCCTTAGAAGAGGGGATGTCAGAGCTGGGAGGGGCCTTAGAACAGGGGATGTCAGAGCTGGGAGGGGTCTCAGAAGAGGGGATGTCAGAGCTGGAAGGGGGCCTCAGAATAGGGGATGTCAGGGCTGGGAGAGGCCTTAGAACAGAGGATGTCAGAGCTGGGAGGGGCCTCAGAACAGGGGATGTCAGGGTTGGGAGGGGCCTCAGAACAGGGGATGTCAGAGCTGGGAGGGGCCTTAGAACAGGGGATGTCAGAGCTGGGAGGGGCCTTAGAACAGGGGATGTCAGGGTTGGGAGGGGCCTTAGAACAAGGGATGTCAGAGCTCAGTGACCTCAGAAGCCCTTGTGGCCCTCATTTACAGAGAAGCTATCTAAGAGAGACTGAGCAAGCTTGCCCAAGGTGGCCAGCAGAGCTAGGATAGGCCTCATCACACCCTGCCACTAAGTTGCCACGTGGTTTTGAACAAGTCCCTTTGCTCCACTGTAAAATGAGGAGTTTGTATTTCATAATCTCAGGTTTCTGATCCCTGAAAGCTCTTGATCCTCTGTGAATCCCAGAACCCAAGACCAAAGATCAGAGCATCTAGAAGATATGGCTTCCCTCTGGTGAGACCCATATCTTTGATTCCAATTATCAGCCTCCCATGTGCAGGATGGAAGAAAGGTGGCTACACAATAATTCCTGTGGAAAAGATCTGGAGGGCTTTAGTAGACCACAAGCCCAATGGGAGAAACAATGTGGCATGAAGACCCCAAAAGTTAAGTCTTACTCTGCTACTAAGAATATCCTTGGACCTTTCAGGGTCAGGGTCTGGCTGAGTCAGATTCCTCCACTGATCTAAATGGATGAAACTCCATTCCAGATGGTCATCCTCAGTGGATAAACAGGGTGAAATGACTTGCCCAGGGTCACATACCTAGAAAGCGTCTGAGGCTGGATTTGAACTCGGGTCTTCCTGACTCTGGGCCCAATGCTCTATGGTGCCACCTAGCTGCCCTAACTGGAGGCTGAGAGAGGGTAAATGAGCTGGCCGTCCTCACTCAGAGGATGAGCCTGAGCTCAAATGTTCCTGATGCCAGGTGCATGTGCTTCTTGAGTCAGCACCTTGCCCTCTGACAGCAGCGCCCATACTCTGATTCCATCATATGCCACCCTGCTAGGAGGATCTGATGAGACAAATCAGTCTGTAAACCTGTTGGGCTATCTTGTTTGTACCCAGGTATTTGCACTGCATCTCCCCCATTAGACTGAGGGCAAGGGGTTTTTTTTCCTTTCTTTGGAACCCTTGTGTTTAGCACAGTGCCTGGCACACAGTAGGTACTCAGTAAATGCAGTCACCTGATTGATTCTGCAAAAATATCAGCTCCACCCTAGAATACGCTTGTAATCATTGTTATCTGCCTTTACACGACGGCGTATGTGAATAGTGTGTGCTGAGGCCATCCCCTTATTCTAGCCTTCCAAGTCTAGGTCAGGGGTTCTAAGTTCTATAAAATATCTTGATAACTGTATTTTGATATACTCAGTTTCCTTTGCAATCCTGAGTGGTTTATTTTTATGCATTCAAAAACCGGATCCGGAGAAGGGTTCCTTCCCTTGGCTCACAAAAGAGGTCCATGATACAAAAAAAAAGTGATTGGGAATCTCAGGGTTCAAGGGTGGGCCACAGGGAAACCACAGCGAGGTGGGCAGATCACTGGACCTAGGGTCAGGAAGTCAGGAAGATTCATCTTTGTGAGTTCAAATCCAGCCTCAGACACTTACTAGCTGTGTGACCCTGGGCAAGTCACTTAACCCTGTTTGCTTCAATTCCTCTTGAGCTAAAGAGGGAGACAGCAGACCACTTCAGTATCTTTGCAAAGAAAACTCCAAATGGGGTCACAGAGAGTTGGACATGACTGAACAAGACTGGGAAAGCATCTTGCCCCTCTGCAGTGAACAGGTACAGCAAACAGCTGGTTAGCCACAAGGTTAGAAAAAAAAAGATACCCCTCCTCAAACCCCAAGGATAACGGAGTGTCCTGGAGAGCGCTGCACACTCTTGTGTGTGTTTCTTCTAATATTGAGTAACACACATTTGTGCGAAGAACAAGTTAGTCTCTGTCCTGGAGGAAAAAGTCAAAGGCTTTGATGCATCCACCAGTGAATGAAGTATTCTTTGACAGACTGAATGACAATTTTGATTCTTTTAAGAAATAAATTTATTTAAAAAGATGTAAAAGGGAGGTTGGAGGATAGAGAATGTGAGAAACAGAAGGAAGGGACAAGGAGCACCGACCATCTGTTATTAGGTAAAAGGTAGGAGGCAGATCTTCTCAGGAGGAAGAAGGCTTTTGTGCTCATTGAAGGAATGGAAGATTCTTAGCCTCCACAACCCAAGAAATAAAATGGCAGATAGAACCAGTGAGTAATGCACAGGAAGCAAGATGCAACAAGGCCCCTGGCCTCAGACAAATGCACAAAGAGCAGATAAAAAAGGTGAATGGAAGTGATCATAATCCTAGGGAGCAGATTTGACCACGTAGGTGGCATCCCCCTTCTAGAGGGATGGGCCATGTGATGGGGTAAAGTAGCTTCTGCTTGCCCCCGGGGGATAAGGCTTCTAAAGGGACAGAACTGGAGGCAAAGAAGGCATGTTATGTGAGGAAAGCCAAGAACATAGGAGGGACGGAGGGGGAGCCATGGTGGAGAGCATTTAGGGGAGACAGCAACAGACTCATTCTTTTCCTTGGAGCATCTTACAGGTCATCTGGACATACAGAGGAAATAGATGAGGAGTCTAGGGAAAAGGCCAGAGGCCTGGGGGGGAAGGAACTGCTCCATCTCAGAATTCATAATAGAGGAGAGGAAAGCAGGTACACTAACATGTACTCTAGGCTGAGGGAGAGCAGGGTCATCAACTTCTCAGGCAGTCTGGTAAAGTTGATGGACCCCAATGCAGCCCTCATTAAGTCTGCAGAAGCCTGTCTCCTCTCCTCTGTCAAGATAGATATTCCATGAATTAATCTAAAGTTGGAGTAATGGCAGGGATTCTCCTGAGCTCTCCCAAATTCCCCTCCAAACAATATTAAAATGATGCCCCCAAACAAATTCTGGAGCTGCAGAACCCACAAGAGGATGGGATGAAGCAATTTTCCAGCCCAAGATAATTTATAAGGTCAGCAGGAAAAGGTTGTCTCACCAGGATGAAAGGGGAACACAGTCCAGTGCAAGCCTTGGGGGTGACTGAATCAGCAGCAGCTGGTGGTCTCGGCCTACAAACAGTAAGGGGATCGGACAACTTGCCAGAAGGAGATTATGAGGGACATTTTGTTGGCACTGAGTCAAGGACCATACATGTTTCTTGGTTGCAGTCCTAAGGCAAGGAGGAGCACTTAGCAGAAGCAGGGACCTTCCTTGAAGTTCCAGGGTAGAAAAGAGTACTTGTGGCTGCTCACAGGCCAGAGTACAGACCAGGAGAGTACTGACCATACCTCTCCTTAGATCATACCAGCTTGGGAGAACTGGAAACTTACAGAACCCCAGAACTAGCTCTGAAAACAGCAGCACAAAAAAAACCTGAAGCTTGTGACAGTTCCCCCTCAACCCTGGAAGCAGAACCCAACTTTTTACATAAAGTTAAAAGTCAAAAAATAGGCTGGAAAAATAAGCAAACAACAACAAAAGAACCTGAACATAGAAAATTACTGTGGCGACAGAGAAGATAGAAGAAGATGACAATATCAAAACAGCTATATGCAAAGCCTCAAAGAAAAATGTAAATTGGTCTCAGGCCCAAAAGAATTCTTGAAAGATGTCAAAAAGGATTTCAAAAATCAAATAAAATAGAGGGGAAGACTGGAAAAAGAAATTAGAGTGATGTAATAAAATCATAAAAAAGGAGTCAACAGCTTGGTAAAGGAGGCACAAAAAAAAATTTAAAAAAAAAACCTTAAAAAAACAAAATAGGCCAAATGGTTAAAGAAGCACAAAAATCCACTGAAAAGAAGAACTCCTCAAAAAGCGGAATTGGCCAAATTACAAAAACTCACTGAAGAAAATAATTCCTTAAAAATTAGAATTGGGCAAGTGGACTTGCCCAATGACTTCATGAGACTTCAAGAAATGATAAAACTGAAAAGAATGAAAAAATGAGAAGGTGAACTATCTCATTGGTAAAAACAACTGACCTGGAAAATAGATCAAGGAGAGATAATTTAAGAATTATTGGATTACCTGAAAGCCATGATTAAAAAAGGAGCCTGGACATCATATTTCAAGAAATTATCAAGGGGGCAGGTAGGTGGCACAGTGGATAGAGTATTGGCCCTGGAGTCTGGAGTTCCTGAGTTCAAATCCAGCCACAGACACTTGATACTTATTAGCTATGTGATCCTGGGCAAGTCACTTAACCCTGATTGCCTAGAAGGAAGGAAGGAAGGAAGGAAGGAAGGAAGGAAGGAAGGAAGGAGGAAGGAAGGAAGAAAAGAAAGGAATGAAGGAAGGAAAGAAGGAAGGAAGGAAAAAATTATGAAGGAAAACTACCCTGAAATCCTAGAATCAGAGGGTAAAATAGAAAATTGAAAGAATGCACTTATCACCTCCTGAAAGAGATCCCAAAATGAAAACTCCCAGGAATGCATAGCCAAATTCCAGCATTCCTGGGTCAAGGAGAAATAAGTGGCCAGAAAGAAACAATTCAAATATCATGGAGCCACAGTCAGGCTAACAAAAGATTTTGCAGTTTCCACATTAAAGGATGAGAGGGCTTGGAATATGATATTCCAGAGGGCAAGGGAACTAGGATTTCAACCAAGAATAACCCACCCAGTGAAATTGAGTATAATCCTTCAGGGGGGAAAATGGATATTCAATGAGATAGAGGACTTTCAAGCATTCCTGATGAAAAGACCAGTGCTGAATAGAAAATCTGACTTTCAGATACAAGACTCAAGAGAAGCATAAATAAGTCAAAAGGAAGAAGAGATAATAGGGATTCAAGTAAGGTTAACCATTTACATTCTCACATGAGAAGATGATGACTTGTAACTCCTAAGACCTTTCTCATTATTAGGGAAGTTAGGAGTATCCATAGACAGAGAGCCCAGGTATGAGTTGATTATGATGGGATGATTTTTTTAAAATAAAATTAAGGGGTAAGACAGAGGGATGTACTGAGAGAAGGGGGAGGGGAGAGTAGAATGGGCCAATTAATGAGTATTGTGGGGCTCACCTACCTGTATTGACATCTAGATGACATCAGCATAAGGCACTTTGCTAAATGCTTTCTTAAAATCTAGGTAAATTACAACTGCCTTATTGCTTGACTTACCAGTTAAGTAACCTAGTCACAAAAGGAATGCAGTTCGTCTTACATGACCTGTTATTTTTTCCCTAAGCTTTGTTGATGTCTTGTTTTTATATTGTCATTTCTTGATGTAAATCCTCATTATATGTATTTATTGAGATTGAACTCTCTCTCTGTTTTTCTCTGTCTCTGTCTCTCTGTACGTGTGTGTGTGTTTGTGTGTGTGTCTCAGTCCCCTAAGTTTAGCAAATGACCAACAAAACAATTGCATACTTCCCTTTGACATCAGAGTTGGGAAACCAACCAGAGGGGCCTGAGCAAGACCCCACCCCTGGTCCAGGGACATGGATTCCTGGAAACCCACATGGGAATCTCTCTTAGACTCAGTTGACTAGGCTGCCTTGATGCATGGAGGTGATAATGGACCCGTGTCCCTCAGCCTCAGAACTGGGAAGGTGAAGAACTCTTGGATCTAACCTGATGCAGAAAGTCTAGAGGACAGCCCCTGTCTCTCACGGAACCATGATAGAGAATTTTTCTCTTTTTGCCACAGCCTGAACATCGTCATAGACAATGCCCTTGTTGTTCCCTCCCTGGCCAGGTTGGAGGTGTTGGCTTAGTGGGAGGGCAGGCAGAGGTGGGGGACAGATGCTGGCCTCATATCCCTCTGCTGTTACCTCTGTGCTCCCACCCTTAAGCCCCAAGCCTTCCAATAAAGGTCAATCACGTTTAACATCTCTGACTAGGCTCGTTCTTCAGCAAAGTCCCCTTAAAGTCCTGGCACATTTTCAAAAGACTGGAGTACCTGGACCAGGATTCATCTGGGTCAGGTGATTTGAACTCTTTGAGGACGGCCAGATGCCTCGATTGTCTTCTGACTTATCTTAGGTTTTAATTCTCAACCTGTCCACACCACTCTGAAGATTATTTTCCATGGCAGAGAAAGCAGAAATAAAATTGGAACGGAGCGGTTCTGCCTTCTCTGTGTCGTCCACCATCACCACCCCATCACCCTGAGAGGCTGCTCTGACATCCTCTTTTACCATGGAAACCAGAAAGGCAGATAGCTTTGTTTCCCTCAGCATTCTCTGCCAGTCTCAGCTTATTCTGAGCCTCGGCCTTCTCTTGGAAAGATACTGGAATGTTTGCCATTTCTTTCTCTAGTGCATGTTACAGATGAGGAGACGGAGGCAAACAGGGTGAAGTGACTTGCCCAGGGTCACACAACTAGGAAGTGTCTGAGGCTGGATTTGCACTTAGGAAGATGAGTCTGACTCCAGGCCCGGCTGGAGGTGGGTAATTGGCACTCAAGAGAGAGGTTAGGGCTAGATATATAGACCTGAGATTCAGCTACATAGAGATGATCATTAAAATCATGCCAACTAATGAAATCACCAAGTGGGATGTTGTAGAGCCGAAAGGAAAGAGGGGCCAGAATGGAGGCCTGTGGGACACTCGTGGCTAATGACCTTCACATGAATAATGAACCAGCCAAGGAGCCTAAGGAGGAGCAGTTGAGCAGGTGGGAGAACCCCGGGGAAGGCAGATCACAAAAACCTGAGGAGACGAACGTGTTCAGGAGGAAGGAGAAGGTGACCGGAAGTCTGCCACCAGGAGGTCAGTCCAGGCACCCCAGCTTTCTCGATATCCCAGTTCTACCCTCTCCCTTGGCTGTCTCTCATGCCTGGCATGCTCTTCTTCCTCCCCCGTCCCTCCTGGCTTCCTTCAAGGCTTGACTCTGAAAGAGACCCTTCCCAGCTCCCCTTATCCCCTCCCCCCACCATATACACACGTCAGTGCCTTCTTTTGAGAATACCTTCCATTGTCTCCATGGAGCAGAGCACCAGGCCTGGAGGCAGGAAGACCTGAATTCAAATTGGGCCCTAGACATGTACTAGCTGTGTGACCCTGGACAAGTCACTTAACCTCTCTTGCCTCAGTTTCCTCATCTGTAAAATGGAGGTAATAGCAGCGCCTCCCTCCTGAGGACCAGATGAGATAACGGTTGTAAAGGGCTTATCAACACAGCACCTGGCACATGGTGAGTGCCATGTAAATGTTAGATACTATTAATTATTACTACATCTTGTA